>NW_021604774.1:840564-924438 GCF_004785775.1 Grammomys surdaster | reverse complement strand
AGGAGTTGGGTTGGTAGTGAAGGGGGTGGGAGCTGGAAGGAGTTGGGATAGAGGTAAATATAATGCAAAGACACTGTATGAAATTCTTTAGGAACTAATTTACAAAAGAATATGTCTAAGGTATGTGAAATTTTCAAATATGAAGATTAAGAAATAGACCAGAAATGGGATCAACGTACTAAAAGGAGAGAACTCAATCTCTTAATATCCATCTTCTCTATTTTAAAACTCGTTATTCATGTGAAAATAGCCACCACCACCACCACCCCCCAAAAAAAAGCCAGGCAATGGTGGTGCATGCCTTTAATCCCAGCACTTGGGAGGCAGAGGCAGGCGGATTTCTGAGTTCAAGGCCAGCCTGGTCTACAGAGTAAGTTCCAGGACAGCCAGGGCTACACAGAGAAACTCTGTCTCGAAAGTCAAAAAAAAAAATAGCTTAAGGTATCTTTGTAAGTAATTAAAACTATATACTAGATGCTAGAAATTAATGACTTTCTTTGAGGACTAATCGAATTTAAATTATAAAACAAACTATAAAAGGGATGAGAGGAATGACTCAGCAGTTAAGGACTGTTAATATTCAGAGGACCCAAATTTGGTTCCCAGCACTGACATAGGATGGCTCACAACCTCTCGTATCTCCACCTCAAGGTGAGTCTGTGGCCCTCTTCTGGACTCTACAGGTACTGCAATCACATGCATATACCCATATACAGGCAAACACATATTCATAATTAAATTTTTAAAGTAAGAAATAAAATAGGGTCAGGAGAGATGGCTCAGTGGTTAAGAGCACTGACTGCTCTTCCAGAGGTCCTGAGTTCAATTCCCAGAAACCACATGGTGGCTCAAAACCATCTGTAATGGGATCTGACGCCCTCTTTAAAAAAAATAAAAAATAAAAAATAAAGAAAAGAAAATTAGAGATACAGGTAACACATACACCAAAAAAAAGGAATTAAAATAAATGGATTTTAAATTAAATATTTTGGAAAGGATTTAAAGTAAAGATAGCTGTTATCCCACCAAGAGTTTTAACCCATTCACCAATCTCATAATTTCTTCTAACAGCTATTCTTTTTTTCCCCCATTCATCCTAGACTCGTAGACTCTTCCCAGTTTTATGGACTTGAAATACCTAAACACTCAAAAATCTGGAAGCTGCATATGTCTTCCTTAATGCAGGATCTTTCAGGTGATTTTCCCACAGCCAGAAATAGATTGACACAATTATATGTAAACAGTATATAAATTTTGTATGTCCTCATCAAATCCAAAATAATAGATGTCCCCTAATTGCCTACATGTAAAATTTTCCATCCATGACAATATTTAAAATTTACACAATTTGCTCCTCTGAGTAATTTTTTTAGATTTAAGTCCATAATGTTAATGTTTAACTTTATGAGAAGATCCATGTAAGCAGGGACATTATTGGCCCCATTTGCCATGGATGGCTTCACAAAATCCTACCAAGTAATAGATAACTAAACATTAACAAATATTGAAGTGACTTCGCAAAAGAAAGTTCAGACAGCACTCAAGCTAATGAGGAACACATTGTTTTTCAGCCAGCAGCCAAAGCAGAGCCGAGAGATCCTGATGTCACTGACTATGATCACAAAGAGGCTGAATGTTGGAAAACATGTACTCAAAAACATGGAGTTATTCATTGTCCATGAGCTGTTTTTTATAGTTAAGGCTGTCCAGATGGTCAAGGCATTATAGATTGAATAAAAGGAAAAAACAAAACCAAAAACAAACAAACAAAATCACCAGAATCAGGATAGTGCACATGGCTCTGGCTTCATGGTTTTATCTGAACTTGGAGAGGGCTTGGTTGTGAATGTATTGGACTTACTGCTTGTGTCTGTGCAGTAAAATGACCATGGAGATCCTGGTCCAGATTATGAAAGCCAGACTCATTAACTCAGGGAAATAATATAGGAGGACAGTGTATAGGGGGTTATAGTGATCTGGCATTTCCCAGAAACAGTACCTGTAATTACTTTCTAAACTGAGATTCTGCCTACCCTGCAGGTTACTCAGTACTAAGAATAAATGACTTTAATACAATATGTAAGATCCAACACAGGAAACAGCAGAAGACAATGAACTTTAGGGATCTAATCTTGACCTCCATCCAACTACAAGTACTGGGGTTGAGCTTAATGAGCTGGAATCCATTCCGGAAGCAGATGGTATTCAAGGAAACAGTCATGTCCACTCTGGAGCAATAAAAGGCAAGTTTACATCCAACGTCATCTAGAAAATCTTTCCATCCAAAGGCCATTATTGTTTGAGGTATTCCTTTGAAGAAAAGAACCAAGGAGTTGGTAAATGGTTGAAAATTAGGTCTGTGGATCTCAGTTTATGCCCAATGAAGAAAGAGATGTTTTTAAAGCAACATAAGAAAGTTCATACCAGACCAAAACCTTTTTAAATGCAATGAATATGGAAGATTCTTCACCATGCAGCAAGGTATCATAAGTACAAGGAATGTGGCAAAGTTGATCGCTACAGTCCTAGCCTTTCTAAGCCTTGGAAGATCACACTCGGCAAGTGTCTTAGGAGTTCAATAAATGTGTACAATCCCCTAGTCATTAACCCTACATATACAGCAGAACATTCACTGAACAAAAGTTGGTATGCTTCAAATGTTGTGAGCCTTCACTCACACTACCTCCATCCAACTGACACAGGAGAGGTCACCATGCTGGAGCTTATTGGGCTCAACAGCGAGTAGATGACCAAAAGCAATGACTCTCCCCCCTTCCCCAAATCTATCCCTAGCCAAAAGTTCTCCAGTGAATAGTAGAGACTCAAAAAATCTTCCCAGTTTATTCCTATTTATCGGCCCATTCTTGTGCAGAGACATACAAACATCAGAAGATGGTGTGGTTTTGCTACTGGGATCATTGTGTCTAGCCCAGAACATGACATCTCACAGGCCTCCCAATCTTCTAGCTCTTACAATTTCTCTCATCTTCAGTGTCCCTTAGCCTTCCAGGGAATAGAAAAAATGCCTTGCCTAGAGCTGAGCAATCAAATGTAACTTATCAGCACCAAGCAATAAAGAATCTCTTCATTTACCTATATTCTCTCTGTAGAAGGACTTCTCTGATTAAGACTGACAGTAGCATTTGTCTAGGAATATAGAAATATATTGAATAACTGGTTCTATGCTCTATTAGCAAAACAACAGTATTAAGTTCCAGTCTGTGGCCTGTGACCTCTCCATCCATGGCTTCTGACTGCGTTGTGTCAGGCATGGCTTCACTCCTGAGTAATGGACCGCAAATCCCATCAAAGAGTTGTTGGTTACCCCCAAGTCATGTCAGTCCTGCACAAGTGTGCAAATCTTGCCTACTAGAAGCAATAAGTTATTAAAATCCCAATACTGAGTGTGAGATACCACCATGTGAATTGTTTAGCCAGGAAGCCCAAGAGGTATCCAAAAAGCTTACAAATTTCTAACACTCCTCTTGGAAGCTCACCAGAGCTAGGGTTATTTATTTTATTTTTATTTACTTATTTATTTGGGTGTTTTGTCTATGTGTACGTCTGCACACAAGAAGAGGGCATCAGTTCCATGAGACTATAGTTGTAGATATTAGAGAGCTGACATATCAGTGCTGGGAATTGAACCCAGGACATCTGAGACACATCACTAGGCTATACAGTCTGTGTTTAGGAGTTGCAGAAGGCACTGAGCAGGCTGCTGAGAGAGATAACATCAATAATCTTATCCACCTGTGAATACCAGCAATCCCGTGACCCAGACATATCTAGGTCTATGGTCCAGTATTTTGATTTAAGAGCTTATCATGTCCAAGAGTTTCCTGCTGGATCTTTTTACTGTTAAAGTTTGTTTTGTTTTTGTTTGCTTGTTTGTTTGTTTGTTTGTTTTTTAAACAAGGTCTTCTAAGTAGCCCTAGCTGTCCTGGAACTCAAATATAGACCAGGTTGATGACAGACTCAGAGATCTGCCTGTTTTTGCTGGAATAAAAGGCATATACCACCCCCTCCCAGTGGAGTCACTTTTTAAAGGTTAATTTGTGTGTATTTTTGTGTGTCCTGAATCTGGACGTGAAGACCTGGTTCCACCACAGTGCCTCCTTCAACTTTATGGACATCCTACCCTGAAACATAAACCAGACAATATAAATCTCAAGTTCCCTATGTTGCATATATTAAAAATTCTGTCACATTGATGAGAAAGATAATTAATACAGCTCTCATAACTATCAGCCTTCCTCTAGAACTGTGGCTATTATATCCCAAAAGTGTCTTGATATTTTCTATTTTCTTTTTCTGTACTGTTTATTAAAGACAGGATTTCTCTATCTACTCCTGGCTGTCTCAAAATTCTACATAGGTTAGCAAGCTGGCCTTGAACCCACAGAGATCTGCCTGCCTCTGCCTGCCAAGTGCTGGAGTTAAAAGCTTAAGCCATATCTCTCTGTAGTAAGTAAGATTTTCATTTCCATTGGATATTAAGAATTTATAAAATTTCCTCCTGTCTCCTTTAATGATCCACTGATAACTCAAGAGAAGTGTCCAATTGTCTTTTCTTTGTATAGTTTCTAGATCTTTTTCTATTCTTTTTCCTTCTTTTTGCTTTCACTTTCCTCCTCTTCCTCCTCCTCCCCTCCTCCTCCTCCTCCCCTTCTCCTCCTCCTCCTCCTCTCCTCCTCATTCTCCTCCTCCTCCTCCTCCTCCTCCTCCTCCTCCTCCTCCTCCTCCTCTTCTTCTTCTTCTTCTTCTTCTTCTTCTTCTTTTATGTGAGTGCAAGGGAGAAAGGTTTTTTCTGTATAGTCTTGGCTGTCTTGGAACTCTATCAGGCTGCCCTCAAACTCACACAGATCACCCTGCCTCTGCCTCCCGAGTGCAGAGATTAAAAGCATGTGCCTACCCCACTGGGAAATTTCTAGATTTTCATTTGCTATTGACATTTTGCTTTATTTCCCTGTAACATGAGTAGATAGAAGAGATAGTTTTGAACGTTTTGTATTTGTTAAGAAATTATTTATAGCCTACAATGTGATATCTTATAGAAAACACTCCATGAGTTACTGAGAGTATGTCATCAATAGCTCTTGCTTGCAGTATTCTTTGTTTTAATATGTATGAGTATTTGCATACATGTCTATCTGTGTACCACCCATGCGTAGTGCCCACAGAGGTCAGTAGAGTGTTTTGGACTTCCTTGGAATTTGAAATACAGACCATTGTTAGTTGCCATGTGGGTACTGGGAACTGAACCCAGGTCCCCTGGAAGACTTTAACCGCTGAGTGATCTCTCCAGCCCATTTTCAATAGTCTGGAGATCTCTTGCAATTTAATCCTTCACTTTTGTTGATTTTTTTTTTAAATCTAGGTGGCTAATCATCTGATGACGGTGAGGTATTAAAGTCACCTAATATTAACATATCTGGGTGTGTTAATTATATGTTCATGTCTAGCTATGTTTATTTTAGAAAATCTAGTACCCTAATTGCTACATATATACTTACTACTTCAAATTCTTTAACAGACTGTTCCTCTTATTAATATGTTGTAGCATGATCTATCTAATCCAATCTTAGGGAGAGTATGCCTTACCAGATTAAGCCTAATTGCTCAGTTAGTTTTCGCCATCCATGTGCTTTGTATATTGTCTTACATCTTTTCTCTTCAGCCTCTTTGCCAGTGATCTCATTTATTGAGGACAAAAATGAGTGAGCCCTTACTTTCAACCCAAGCAATTGGCCTTTGGTTTATAACTAAAGAGCTCAGATGATTAGCAGATGGATTAGTTACCCGGGACTATTTGTTGATTCTGGTAATTTTGCTGGTGGTTTATGTTTGTTTGTTTGGTTTGTTCATTTCTTTCTCCTCTCATTTCGTTATTGGGACTTGCTGTGGAGTTGGACATGATTGACTCTTTTCTGGTTCTCTTTTATTCTTGAATTCTTCTTTCTTACACACTCATGATTGAGAATGCCTTTCTTGCCAAGTGGGAGCATCTGGTCTCATGCCTTTAATCCCAGCACTAGGGAGGCAGAAGCAGGCAGTTCAAGGCCAGCCTGATCTACAAAGCAAGTTGTAGGACAGCCAGGGTTACACAAAGAAACCCTATCTCAAAAACACATTTTAAAAAGAATTCCTTTTTTCAAACAGCATATACATGCATGGCTGTAATCCTAGAATTTGGGATTCTCCTTATAGTATGTATGAATATGACTATATCTTCATGGTTAGAGAGTCCTCACCTCTTTAGAGAAGAGACCTTAAATCGGCAGGTTGACAGAAATGTTTAAGCTTGAGAAATCAAAGGTTATGTTGGCACTCCTGTAATCTCAGTTCTCAAGAGATTGAGGGAGGAGAATCAAAGGTCTGATGGCATCCTAGCTAGGATCAGGAGTGAGAGCCTATCAAAAAATAAAAAGGGAAAAACAAAACCCATAGACTTTGACACTTTTCACAGAAATACAAAAAACTTTCAAAACAGTAAAAGATAAAGTCTTTTTGTATGGTTGGTTGGTTTTAGGTTTCTTGTTTTGTTTTTTTTTTTTGTTTTTTTTGAGACAGGTTCATACTACTTAACATTAGAATTCACTATGCAGACCAGGCTGCATTTGAACTCACAGATCCACCTGTCTCTACCTCCTGAGTGCTGGGATGGAAGGTGCCCCACCCAATGTGGGCCTCCTGACTCAGAAATCTTTTTAAATGTTTCATTTGTTTGTTTATACATACAAAACAGCACACACCCCCTATAAAAGGAAAAATTAAAATAAGCACAAAAATATAGGTGTCTGGTGTGCTGGCTGTATGAAGTGAGGACATGTCCACTCTAGGTATGGCTGAAGGGAAGGACTTTATTGTAGATATGAAGGATAATATAGCCAGAGGCATCAGGAAGACTACAGAGCAGAAGAGAAGGTAATAGAATAAACATGACCAGCAGAGAGAGAGGAAAAGAGGAGAGAGGGAAGGAGAGAGAGAGAGAGAGAGAGAGAGAGAGAGAGAGAGAGAGAGAGAGAACGAACCAAGAGCCAAGAGAACACATGGCTGAGACAGGAGAGTTATATGGAAATCAGAAGCTGGGGGAAGGGTAAACCAGGAGCAGGGTAAGTTTAGGGTAGGGATAGGGTGAAGAGGGCTAAGAGGAGCCAGGATACCAGCAATGGTTGTTACAGGCACTAGAAATGCTAAGAAAGTCCAGAGACCATTATGTACTTTGGTATGCTAACAGGCACCACAAGTAGTCATTTGTCACCAGTTTCTTTTGATCCCCCAGAGTGGCACTCAGAACCCAGAATAAGTTAGGTCTCTTGAGTTCTAGGACAATCTGATCTACAGAGTTCCAAGCTAGTCAAACCAACACAGTAAGACTGTGTCTAAACAAACAAAGAAAACATAGATACAGGGTCAGAAAAATGGCTCACTGGCTAACAGCACTTACTGTTCTTGCAGGTAACTTTGGTTCAATTCCCAGCATCCACTTAAAGGTTTACAAGGATCTGGAACTCCAGTTCCAGTGACTTCAGCTCTCTAATGGGAACAGACACAATCAGCACACATAACACAAACTTCCAAAAGTAAATAAATTTCTACAATAATATATGTAGATAATGTAAAATTAAAGCCACAATTATATGCTACTATATATTTGTGTGTGTGTGTGTGTGTGTGTGTGTGTGTTTGATTTGTTTAAGTATTGTTTTCTTTTTTTTTTTTCTTGAGATAGTTTATCTCTATGTAGTCCTGGCTATCCTGGAACTCAATATGTATAGACCATAATGACCTTGAACTCACAGACCTCTGGCTGCCTCTAACTCCTGAGTGCTGGGATTAAAGGCCTGTGCCATCACGCCCAACCCAATACAGTTACTAAAATTGTTAAAGTGAACACCTCATGACTTGGAAGAATATCAGGATGTGAAAAACTGGCATCTGATATGCTGCAGGAGGAAACCTGAAACACAGCCTTTTAGAACAAAATCTGGTAACTTCTTAAAATCGTAAAATATGGGCTCCAGAGAGGGCTCAGAGTATAAGTCTACACGCTGCTCTTGCAGAGGACCTGGGTTCCATTTCCAGCAAACAGACTGGTTCATACCCATCTGTAATTCCTCTTCCAGGAACCCAGTGCCTTTTGGGGGGCCTCACAGGCATCAGTTATGCACTTAGTATTCATACATATGTATAGCCTAAATACTCACACATGAAACAAACAACAAACACCTGAAACATATGGACTGTCCTCCTATGTAAGAGCAAAAGGTGCTACACAGAGCTGGTCCCCAACAAAAGTAGTGACACTTAGGAACCAATAGTCATGAAGATTTTACAGTAAGTGATCACTTATCCCAGGGACTGCAATAGTCAGTGAGGGGAAACAAAAGGCAACCAATAGAAGAAACAACAAAAATATGTCTTATTTAAACTGAGGTCACTCTTCCTCCCCCATTCAAACTCAGTAACATGGAGACTCCACCCCAAACAGGTGCAGTCAGGAACACGGCTTCGTCTTGCTAAGTCCCCAGAGAGCATTAACTTCTTAGGAATAAGAAGATGGCAAGGATCCTCATCTTGCCTCTGTGCTCTTCTTTGATGAGTAACTTTCAATGACTTGGCTCCTTCACGAAGGCCACTCTCAGGACTTGTGCTCAAAGTCACCCCTAAGGCTCAACAAGCTTGGTCAATGGCTGAAGCTTTCTCTATGTTCTCTGCATTCACAGACCTATCTGGGTTGTGTCTACGTTGTCAATAAGAGCAGACCTTTACTCAAAGGCCTCCCTAGAATCACGATGCATCTCTGCACTGTGGCCTCTTAGGTTAAATATGACGAAAGTGTGGGTGAAGGCTCTCCGTATTTGAAGCACTCTTGACTTTTGTCCAGTGAATATCTTCTTGTGTTAGATAAGATAGATCATGGAAACGATTTCTCATATCCATTGCATTCAATACATATATTCTATCCAGAGTAGACCTAGTCCTGTAGCTAAACACTTCGCCGCATTCTTTGAACCCATGATGCTTTGCTCCATAAAATCCCTGATGTGAAATGAGGCTGCATACCACACACCTTACACGTAAAAGCCTTTCCTCTACTACGAACTCGTTCATCTTTCATGAGATGAGTTTTGTTTTGTTTTGTTTTTAACACTTCCCAGATTCACAACATTCAAAAGGCCTTTCCCCTGTATGAGCTTGGACATGATAAACAAGTCTGGATTTTCTTTTTTTATTTTTCAATGATTTAATGCATTCGCTGCATGTCTTAGTTACGGTTTCCATTGCTTTGAAAAGACACCATTAGCAAGGCAGCTCTTATAAAGGACACCGTTTCATTGGGGCTGGCTTACAGTTTCAGAAGTTCAGTCCATTATCATCACGGCGGGAACCATGGCAGCGTGCAGGCAGACATGATGCTGGAGGAGCGGAGGTTCTATGTCCTGATCCGAAGGCAGTCAGGAAGAGACCCCCCACCCCCCACCCCCGGCACTGGGTGCTGCTTGATCGATGGACCTCAAAACCCATCCCCACAGCGACACATTTTCTCCAACAAGGCCACACCTATTCTAACAAGGCCACATCTCCTAATAGTGTCACTCCCTATGAGTCTATGGCGCCAAACCTATTGAAACCCCTACACTGTACTTCTACGGCTTTTCTCCAGTATGAACCCGATAATGATACAAAAGGCTGGATCTGTTCATGTATGACTTGCCACACTCAGTGCATGTAAAAGGCGTCTCTCCTGTGTGAACTCGCTGATGAGCAACAAGGAAGCAGTTGTGCTTGAAGGTTTTGCCACACTCACTGCACCTGAAAGGCTTCTCGCCGGTGTGAACTCTGAAATGCTTAACGAGAAAGGCTTTTTGGCTGAAGGACTTTCCGCACTCGCTGCACTGAAAAGGCCTTTCCCGAGTGTGCACTCGGGCATGATAAATGAGGCTGGATTTCTCCTTAAATGCTTTGCCACATTCACTGCAGCTGTAGGGCTTCTCCGCAGCATGAACTTGAAAGTGACGCGTAAGATTGGATCTGGTCATGTATGATTTGCCACATTCGGTGCAGGTAAAAGGCGTCTCTCCTGTGTGAACTCGCTGATGAGAAACGAGGGAGATATTATGCTTGAAGGCTTTGCCACACTCAAGGCACCTGAAAGGCTTCTCTCCGGTGTGAATTCGGAAATGCTTAACGAGAAAGGCTTTTTGGCTGAAGCACATCCCACACTCGCTGCACTGAAAAGGCTTTTCGCCGGTGTGTATCATCCGGTGTCGATTTAGGTGGGACGTGCTAGTAAAAGTTTTGCCACAGTCACTGCATATGCAGTTCTTCTTCTCACTCTGAATGGCCTCTCCACTCTCAGTGTTCATGGGGGCGTCCCCAACAGTATAAGTCACCGGATGCCTGGGAAGACCCGAAGAGGTCTGGAGGATCGTCACATTGTCCGTCCTTAGCAAGGGTGTCTCAGCACAGCACAGCATTTGCTGTTGCAGCGTGGATGAACTGACACCTCCTTCTGCAGACAGGCTCTGCTCAAAGGGGGACGTTTCACTCTCCACTTTGATCCAACAACCTGAGCACAGAGAAATACTGATGAGTGGCATGTAGACTGTCGAGTGACAGACAGACAGACAGACAGACACACACACACACACACACACACACACACAGAGATCACTAATGGTGATCTGAGATTTCTCAAAGAACAAAGGAGCTAGTTTAGGCCGAACACGACCCATTGCCATGCTGAATTTGTCAAGATCTTACGTTCTAGGGACCTTAGGGGAAGCAAGAACACAAGCATGGAGTAAATCACAGGGAGGTGTGCTAGGAACCATAACACACTCTTTTCTCACCAATAGCTTTCTGCAAGCATCAGCTGCTGGAGATTCAAGACTAAGTGCAGAAGGCTGTCTAGACCTGTATGACATGGTAACTAAAGAACCAGGATTTAAGGACGGCCTTAGGTATAGGGCACAGTAGAATTTTAATCCAGCAACATGGCAGTTCTGGCTGGAATACAGATACTCCTATAGTACACAATTTTAATCCAAAACAATGTAGCTAAGGTTAATTGGTAGAAGAAGCAGCCATGTTGGAAAATGACTTCTAATTGAGGAGCAGACAAAGTGATGAATCAGAGAAAAATTTGACTAAATGAATCAGAGATAGGACAGGAAAGCGAGTCTACTTCAGAGCAGACAGAGTGTTCAGATGCAGTTTTTGCCAGAACAGTTTGACAGATTGCAGACAGAACAAGCTAGACACAGGTGAAGACAGAATGAGCCAGAGAATGAGGAGCCAGAAGATCAGAACAGATTGCTAGAGTTACTTTGAGGTCAGACAGAGTAATTCAGTCAGAAGACAAAAGAAGCCAGTTTGAACCAAAAAAGTTTGAGCCAGAACAGCTGAGTTGACCATCCTGCCAGAGTTCAGAAAGAGCTAGAACAGGTGAACTTATTCAACAGTAAGTCTCAGAGGCTGAAAACACTGTAGGCCTTGATTTGATTGTACAGAGGCTTCCAGAACTAGGCCTATGTTATCAGTTGGAGGCTTACTGTCTCTGAGATGACAATTACATCAGGCGAATAAAAGTTACACTTACAGTGCACACCAACACCCAATAAAGAAACAGCTGTGTTTCACAGAATTCCAAGGCAACAGGCAAAACATACAAGACTGACACCCAAGGGACAGTTCTGGCTCAGAATTAATAGCTTCGAACATCAAAAACCACCACACTCTATGTACCAATGCCATACCTGGAGTCAGGAATCTCAATGCAGGCACAGAGGGTTCTCCCCAAGACTCCAGCTGAGTGATGTCATGGATCCCAGAAGGTATAAGTCCTAAAGTACAGTGACACAAGAAATGAGAGTTCTTTACTAAGACTGGGTGAGGCAACTCATACAATCCATAAGAAAGAAGCCTAGTCAGAATAATCCTGGTAAGGGTGTCTTACAGAAAACAAAACAAACAAACAACAAACAAACAAAAAACAAACAAAATAATGAGCTCACCAGTGTCAGAATTCTTGCCACATTCAGACACAAGGCATGTCACCTAGAAGTACCTGAGCCATGAAGATGCCAAATAATACAGTGTCATCAGATCACAGAGAAGCCATCAGTGTTAGTACTCCTGACCCCAGGCCAGGGGTGGATGTGCAATCCATTAATCACAGTACTCAAAAGAAAAGACAGAGCAGGAAGATCTTGGCAAGTCAGAGGAGAGCCAGGTCTATATGGCAAGTCCAGCACAGTTAGGATTCTAAAGACAGACCTGGTCTCAAACTACACCCAAAAAATCCTAACCCCAAATTAATTCCTGTGTGCCTTTGCTGCAATTGAGAAAGACAGAGCTCTTGTGAAACAAGCCTTGGTTTTTAACCTGTATTTTATACTCCAAGACAGTGCAGGAAAGACTGGGTGTTCATAGGCCAGCTTTGAGAAGGACACAGCTCTCTAGACAAAAAGGAAAGCCTACAGAGACATGCTCTGACAGGACGGCAGGGTCTTACCCAGCGAGGACATGAGTGTTAAGATCTCTGTCATCACAGTCTGGTACAGGAGCCTTTGAGAGTCATCGAGCAGTGTCCATTCCTCCCAGGAGAAGTACACAGCCACATCCTCAAAGGACACGCCGCCCTGCACATGGGGAAAGTTGAATTTATATGAAGCCACCTTGTCAGGGACTCTTGGTATCTTTAAGTCATTCCCATTTAGCTCCTACCTCAGAGGGTACCAGGCCATGAACCTATTGATACCCAGTCTGTCCTCCAGGTCCCGCCAACCACTGTGCTCAGCACTCAGCAACAACAGGCATGTTGACATGGTGGCTTAGTTACTTTTCTCTTACTGTGAAGAGACACCATGACCAAGGCAACTTCTAGAACAACGACTTTATTGGGGCTTACACTTCAGAGGGTGAGTCTGTAACCTCCATGGCTGGGAGCATGGCTGCAGGCATACACAGCACTGGAACAGTAACTGAGAGCTTACATCCTGTTCCACAGGTACCAGGCAGAGAGAGTTAACTAGGAATGGCAAGAGCTCTTGAAACCACGCCTCAGTGACACACCTCCTCCAACAAGGCCATACCTCACTATTATCTCCAAAGTGTTCCACCAATGAGGACCAAATATTCAAGTCTATGAGCCTCTGGAGGGCGGTTCATTGAAACCATCACAGCTAGGGTCGATTCAAGCTGGAAGAATGTCCTTCCTTTCAATCTGTGAATTCATCCAGGCTCCTCCCAATCACCTGTCTCACACAGACCACATTTGGGTCACTGTTGTCCACTCTGTCCCTGGCACGAAGACCAGGAAGCCATCTACACATGACTTCAGGGCATACACATCAGTCTTCACACTGAGCCTCCATTTCCATCTCAGTATGCAGGCTCAGCCCTCAGCTGCTGTGCTACCCCAACTCCTACCTTCCACTAAAGCCAGCAGACCTCAGGCATTCCTGAGCATTTCCCAGCATCCCCGACCCATCTCACTTCCAGGCATCCTCCAATGTCATCGCTGGAACTTTAAGACCTCTGAATCTTCAGCCAATGGTTAGTTAGCATAAAGGGAAACCTGGCCATGTAATCCCTGCTGTGGATGTGGGGACCTCTCATTCTGAGCATGTGCCAGGGAAATCCAACGAATGGACAGAGAGAATCCCAAACACAGAGTCCCAGGACACCATAGTCCAGAGGTCACTTATGTCTTAAGTGAGGAGTGTGATTCTTGGGTACTGTCCACTTACCTCTTCCTGGTTGGCAGGTTTCACTGAATACTGGGAAACCTGTAGAAAAACAAGGCTGTGAGTAACAAGCAAGAGTGTTGGTGTCCCAAAGGTTCACCCAAGTCCCCTCTCATACATGTAGTCGGGTACCCCCAACAGCCCCCTGGGCTCCATCCCTTAATAGTGTCTCCTACTGGGTGACCTTGGACAAAGAATGAATCTCTTCTCTTTGTTACCTGAGGATAAGCATGGGAGCCTGTCTCATTTACTGTCTTATTGCCATGAAGAAACACCATGGTCAAGGCAACTCTTACAATATAAAAGAAAGCATTTAACTGGGCACTAGTTAACAGTTTCAGAGTGTTCGTCCAGGATGAGCATGATGGGGAGTAGAGAGGCATGGCACCAGGGCAATACCTAAAGACTTTACATTCTTATCTATAGGCAGCAGACATACACATACTCACACACACACACACACACACACACACTCACTGGATCAAGTGTGGACTTCTGAAACCTCAACAGTCACTTCCAGTCACACCCTTTCTCCAACAGTAACTTTCCTCCTAATCCTCCTAATTCTTCTCAAACAGTTCCACACCCTCATGACTAAGCATTCAAATATCTGAGCCTACGGGAACCATTTTCATTCAAACTAACACAACTTCCTACTCCAAAAAGAGAACAGTAGTCTCAAACTCAGTCCTATGTGTCAAGCTTTTGGTACAGGCTCTTCCTGTGCACATGACTAATGCTTCTGTCAAAAGTTTCACCAACCAGTACATATGTTTTCAAAATGTATGATTTTATTTACCCACATTGAGTTAAGACTGGTATTAGCCAGGCATGATGGTGCAGGCCTCTACACAACATTTGCGAGGCAGAAGCAGGTAGACTTTTGTACATCTGAGGCCAACATGGTATACATAGGCCAACTAGAGTCGCATAGTGAGTCTCAGTGTGGGGAGGGGAGATAGCTAATACAGTAGACTTGACTCAAATGCTGAATGCCATCACATAATGGTAAAATACTTTCAGTAATATCTAAAAATTAGTAATATTTTTAATTATAATTACTAATATAATTTAGTAATATTATTTGTTTAAAAATAAAATTTATTTATTTTTAATTTAACTTTTCTTCACATCTACACTTGGCTCACCAGCAAGTCCTGATGGCTGAGTTTTTAAAATTCACTGGAAAGACAGGAGAGGTTGTCTCTGTTTAGGGCACTTCCACCATTTACATTCAACCAGGGTTCAGCTGGCAGCCCTTACGCAAAGGAGACCCTAACCCACAAGAACGTAAATCTCTGTGAATTCGAGGCCAGCTTGGTGTAAACAGTGAGTTCGCGCCAAGATTAAAAATAAATAAATAAAATAAAATAAAAATAAAACAAAGGGTCCTTTAATCTCATCACTTGGGAGTTAGAGATAGAAGGATGTCTTTGAATTTGAAGACAGCCTGGGGGGGGGGGGGGAAGCCCACCAGGTCCCCTGTCTGGGGAGGGGGGTGCGGAGGAGGAGGAAAGGACGGAGATAGGAAGAGGGGGAGACAGAATAAAAATACTCCATCAAAGATCTGAACATTTTCACCACCACTACCACTGTCACCACCACCCACCCCACAACTCCCACCCCCTCCACCCCCACCCCACAACCCCTCCAACCCCGCTATGGCTCACATTCCAACTCAAATATGAGTCCACAGGATTTACCCAAGGATTCACAGGTCTCTGCCTACACTCAAATTACCCCCACTCCACGCTAGGAAATCTGAATAGATTGATTCTCTCCTCTGTTCAAATCTTCCTGGACACCAGAGTCTCTATAAACAAAAGTCAGCTCCTTAGGTGCACTGAGCCCTTTCCCTCATCTAACGCCAGCAGAGGTCACCCCCGGGCTCTGTCTCCGACCTTAGGCCCGCTCACAAGCCTGGGGAGGTACAGTCCACCAGAGGCTGTGAGTCAGAGGGGATGGCTCTACCGATCTAGCACACAGATGTCAAAAAACCATAATCTCATCCACCGGTGCCCTACAGTCGGGGACATGAGGGTCTGCCCTGTTGGCTCCTGACCCAGATCTCAGCGCTCCAGAACTCAGGTAGGTGGGCGATCGCTAGGCACTCACCTGGGGCAGGGCTCCACCCGCAGCCTCCACAATCACCATTGGGCTCCAGAGGATGGTGGGGCCCTGGGACGCGGCCATCCTCACTCGAAGCCTGGATCAGATCACACGGGTTGTCGCAAACCTCAGATTCGTCTCCGTGACGGAGAAAAAAACGTTTCAACTCTCCGGTTTCCCTGCCATGACCAATACTGATAAAACCAGTTTTCTCTGAACCAGACTGACAGATCCAGAAAGTTTCAAAGAGCCTCCTGCACGCAAAGCCGAAAGTCCCGCCCAGCGTCATTTTGTCGTCACCAAAACGCCCATTTTCATTGGCTATTCTTGGTGCAATGTCTTCTGGACAATGTAGTTCAGATAGGACCAAGAACTAGGAAGTAGACCTTCCCCCAACCCCAACCTCTCAGAGCAGGACACTCAGTCTGTTTAGGAGATCGTTGTGATTATAGATGTGCCAATATGTCCTTGAGCTACAAAGGCCGGGCTTGCTGACCCACTCCTAAATTACAGAACTGCCAGCAGAGGCAAGTAGATGTCTGGGATTAGAAACTAGCCAGTCACAGTGAGTTCCAGACCAGACTGGAAACGTGGGGGTGAGTTACAGATTGAACACGACCCTGAGCCTGGCCCTGTGAGAAGAGGAGACCGACCGGAAAAGAGGAAGGGGAGCCGCCAACCAAGAGTGGCGGCCTGAGCCAAGATATTGTCATAGGCAAAAGTGGCTTCAGAGGGAATGAGCAGCAGCTTCCTGGGGAAAGGGAGCACTGGAGCCTATGTAACCTTGATCTGGTCTGCAAGGAGTCCTGTTAACGCCTTACACACTGCTTCTCCACAGTCTATCTCTGCAACTGCCCTGGTATCCATGGCGTAGTTGTCTGAACTTCATTAACCAAAACAGACTGTGTGCAGAAAGGCGGGAAGATTGTGGGAGGTATTGGTATATACCTTTAATCCCAGTGGATATCTGCGTTTGTGGCTAGCTTGGTCTACAATCTAGTGCACCCAAGGCTATTGAAAGAAAAATAGAGATGAAAGGCTTTCCCCTGAAGCCTAGACAGGTCTGAAGTCTGCACCACCACGGTGCAACTGGTTCTAAGCCTTGGGTAGCACCGCACCTATTCATGTGCCTCTCTGGGCAGCCCTGTCTTCTGGGCTAGGGACTCTGGAAGGGGTGGCAGGTGATACCTGGCTTACCAGATTGTTACAGCACCCTGAGGTGTGGGTCCTAAGCCCAGGCAGAGGGCTGATGTCCCTGATAGTGATCCAATTTTACGGTTCCGTTTTTACTTATTAATTTTACTCTTTTAAAGATTGCGTTTGCGGCCCTGTGGCAGTGACACACGTGGCAGACAGATGATGAAGTTCAAAGCCAGCCTGGCCTACAGAGTGAGTTTCAGGAGAGCCAGGGCTATACAGAGAAACCCTGTCTCGGAAAAAAAACTAAAGAGACAGACAGAGACAGAGACAGACAGACAGACAGACAGACAGACAGACAGAGAGAGATGTGGCAAGCACCAATGCAAAATGATCTAGTTCTACACTGACTTTGTAATGAAGACAATAAATTCATGAGGTTTTCCTCACTAAAACAAAACAAAAAAAAGTTTTGTGTGTGTGTGTGTACGTGTGTGTGTAATTTCAGGGTGCTTGTGGTAAAGATGTGAGCTACCACACCTAGCTTAGTCATCTCATTCTCTCTTTCTTTCTTTCTTTCTTTCTTTCTTTCTTTCTTTCTTTCTTTCTTTTTTTTCCTCTGTCTCCAGAATTCTGGGATTAAAGGTGTGTACCACCACACCCAAACCCAGCTGCTCTTGCTGCTCTTCCAAAGGATCCAGGTTCAGTTTCCACTTGGGGCACACACCATTTGTCACTCTTATTCCATGGCATCCGATACCTTTTTCTGACCTCCACAGAACCTCTATGTATGTGTTGCTTGTGCATATATGCAAACTGACACTTGTATATATAAAATAAAAATAAATTTTAAAATATGAATTTTGTCTGTTTTTTTTTTTAAGTTGGGCTTTGACTATTTATCCTTTTTGATTTGCTTAATATTTATACCCATAAAGACACAGGAATCAGGAGCTGAAGTAAAAACCTGCTAGCTTAGTGAGGTAACTTTATTTTCTTAACTGTATACAAAATATCCATTTTAAAGCCTAATTTTACAACTAAACTGCTGGCTCTTTAAACATCTCATTCTATCTGTGTCATTCTACCGAGCTAGTCTTCCTTTCTCTTGAGCTTCTCCAAACCCAAGAGGATTCCTTAGCTGTCTTTCCCAGAATACTTTCTCACCTGTGTCCTGCCAGCTGCTTCTCTGGTTCCTGCAAGCCCAAAGAGATTCCTATCTCTTACTTGGAACTTCTTCCATGAATGCTCTTCTATGCCAAAAGAGAGAGCAAGAGACCTCCCAAAAAGTCCAATTTCTAGCAGTCTCCTCCACTATACCTTTTGATAGGCTGAGCCATGTCAACATTATAGTGGGGTGCTCCAAGCCAAGTCAGTAGAGCCAAACCATTTCACCTTTAAGGCCATCCAGCTGACTTTGGCTTGGGTCATAGAGCAAAGAACACAAAACCCCTCCAAAACCAATTTTTATTTTTAGCATTCTTGTCTATGGAAGCTTTTAGAGGCACGCTTAAACTGCATCGATTTAGGACACACCTTACTGCACCTGGCATCTATTTAAGCCTTTTATATTTTCTTAATAAGTAGGTTTTCCATGTCCAGGAATCAAACATCCTGTAACGGGGCTTCAGGGAAATGGAACGAGAGGAGGACCTGGAGAGTAGGACTTCCTCCCCTGGTGTGGACTCCCATGCTCTATAGTTCTGATTGGTGGATTCGGGAGTGAATATGTCTAGAGTAGGAGGACTCTGGACCTAGCTATTGGTGGTATAGCAGTCCTTCACAGCCTTCACTGTGGAAAAAGGGAAGACCAGCCAAGCAGTTAGAACAGCTGACTTGTGCCTTCTCAGTTTTACACAGAGGAGGGACAGCCCCATACCTCTATGGAGGGACCCTGCTGCCCAGGGTTATATTCACCCTGCACTCTCCCAGAAGGGTCTGCCTCTGGCTATTCTTTCCCTCTTATCTACAATAAACCTTTTCTACCACCAGACCTAGGAGCGATCATGTCCCTTTCTTTTTATTTCTTCTTTCCTTTCACTTACCAAGGACATGACACATAAGAGTGAGTTTGACACACTAGTACTCCTTTTAGTGGAGAGGTACTGTTTTTTAAATCCCCATATTCCAGAGGATAGCATGGAAGAATTTGTTGCCTTATCCAAACATACACAGTAAGAGGAGGCCTCACCAAGGACTGAGGACAATATGATAGCTATACAAGCCTGCACGTATGAAGGAGGGTCTGGGTGCTCTTTGGTTATTCAGAGCCTTGTTTTACCATAGGTTCCTTTTAATGCAAAGACACTATAGTGGTTTGAATAAGTTTGCCCCCCACCATAGACTTATGTCTTATGTTTGAATGCTTGTCTTATATTTGAATGCTTAGCCCACACTGAGTGACACTATCAGGAGGCATGTTCTTGTTAGAGTAGGTGTGGCATTGTTGGCAAAAATGTGGAACTGTGGGGGTTGGCATTGAGAGCCTATGCTCAAACTACACTGCAGTACAGAAGAGACCCTCTTCCTAGCTGCCTGAAGAAGACACTCTCCTGCTGCTGCCTTTGCATCAAAATGTGGCAATCTCAGCTCTACCGGCACCCTGTCTGCCTGGATGCTGCCATTCTCCCCACTGGGATGATAATGGACTGAACCTCTGAAAGTGTGTAAAACAGCCTGGATTAATTGTTTTCTGTTTATAAGAGTTTTCTTGGTCACGGTGTCTCTTCACAGGAATGAAATCCCTAAGTAAGGCAGAAGGCCCCATGTAATATAGCTGGTTGAAAGGAGCGACTCTCTATGTTCAACCTCAAGCTTTGACGGAATCCATTTGTCCTCTTGCCTTTCACTGCTCCATGCCAAACACAATGGTCAGTGAGACCTTAAGCAGAAATTGAGTGGTCCTAGAGCCTGGAAGTTAGGTAAGTAGGAAAACCTTAGTGTCTATTTAGCAACCATGATGCTTGGGATTTGAATCCCAGCACCTACATAACATACCTGGCTTCATCTAAACCTCTGTTACTCCAGTTCTGAAGGATCTGAAACCTTATTCTATCTCCCATTATGCACAAACTCAGAGGTACAAACATGTGGACATCTACCCACGTACCAGCTCTTTTATAAATCAAAAGGCAAAATATTTTAAGAATATTCCAACATAATGATGATGTCAAAATCTACCTAGAGCGGCTGAATGTAGAACTCAGTTGATAGAATGCTTGCCTATAGTGTATACAGCTTGCTTGGACTTTGAGCTCTATCAACACCAACCCTAAATAGTGACCCACGCACTCAAGAAGTAGAGGCAAATGCATCAGAAGTTTAAGGTCATCCTTAGCTACATAGCAAGTTTGATTGACACAAGGCTAACTATTACCTTGTCTAAAAACAATGCCAATTAAACACACACATAGAAAATCTAAAGGGGTAGATTAAGAGTTCAAGGGTATTGAGAGCATGAAGGCCCTAGTGTCTGTAGATTTACAAGGAACTCAAGAATATTGAGCACCTAGGATTGTTCTTTCAAAGGGAAGGACATATAACCTGTTTCTCCAGAAAGCTGGGAACTGAACATAATTGATAGCCTAGAGATCTTAGTTATCTATTGGGCCAGGAAACATTAAGCTCCTACAACCAGGACTGGATGTAGCTAGTAATCTGAATAACCCTTACAAATAGGGGCTCCACTGGAGTCCCCCAACCAGGACCAGAGGTAATTAATAGCCCAAATGACCTCTACATTTGTATCTATATGGCCTCGCCAAAACCTTCCCTAAGCCCTAAAGCTAGTACAGGCCCTAAAACTCATCTTGGAAGAAATAATGTGGACCCTGAGTCAAGCTCCAGTATAATTATACTTTTGTGTACATTGGGGATTGAATCATACCAGAAGAATGTATTTCCAAATTATAGTGTTTAAATTTATTGGGAATGTGTCTGCCCCTCAGAAGACCCCCCACAGTCTGTAGGCCTTCCAGGAGATCTGTTATACCCAAGGCAACATATAAGGGACCATCCCAAATAACCACAGCTGCTGGTATCTCTGAGGAGCACATTGGACTCAGGACTTAGCCCCTCCTCTCGAACTCTACCTCCCTTCTGGCCCATACCTTCCACCAGGGCAGATCATCAGCATGTGTGCTCCTCTGAAGACCACACAGTCTGAAGGCCTTTCAGGAGATCTGCTGTACTCGGGACAACTGGGCAACTAACCCAACAGTCTGAAGGCCTCCAAGGACATCTGCTGCAGCCAGGACCATAGGTATCCCAGGAGACATGCAGCAACCAGGAACACAGGAGGCAAGCTCCAGACAGAGACACACAAACCAGGTAACACCAGAGATATAACCAGACGGCGAGAAGCAAGCACAAGATCATAAGCAACAGAAGCCAATATAATTTAGCACCATCAAAACCTAGTTCTCCTATCACAGCAAACCCTGAATATCCCAACACACCTGAAAAACATGAGGCAGACCTAAAATTCTATCTGATGAAGATAATAGAGTCCTTTAAGGAGGACATAAATGACTCACTGAAAGAAATACAGGAAAACACAGATTAACAGGAGAAGGAATTGAACAAAGTACAATAACAGACATAGCTGGAACTAACAATCACCTGTCTTTAAAATCTTTCAATATCAACAGCCTCAATTCTCCAATAAAAAGGTGTAAACTATCAGACTGGATATGCAAGCAGGATCCAGCAATTTGCTACATAGAAGAAATACAGCTCAGTGACAAAGACAGACACTACCTCAGAGTAAAAGGCTGGGGAAAACATTATCCAAGCAAATGGTCCCAAGAAACAAGCAGGAGTTGCCATTCAAGTATTCAATAAAGTAGACTTTCAACCAAAAGTTATCAAGTGAGCTGCAGAAGGACAGATACTTCATATTCAACCACCAAGAAAAAGTGTCAATTTGAACATCTATGCCTGAAGTGCAAAAGCATCCACATTCATAAAAGAAATGTTACTAGAGCTCAAAACACACGTTGAGTCTCACACAATAATAGTGGGTGACTTCAACACTCTACTCTCAACAATAGACAGATCATTGAAACAGAAACTAAACAGAGACACAGTGAAACTCTTAGAGGTTGTGAACAAAGTGAATTTAATAGATTCAACAAAACTGGCAAATATAGATGAAATGAATGATTTTCTAGAGATAAACCACAAAGTACTCAATAAAATATTTGCAAACTGAATTCAAGAACACATCAAAACCATCATTCACCATGATCAAGTAGGCTTCATTCCAGAAATGCAAGATGGGTTCAATATATGAAAATCTATTAACATAATGTACTATATAAACAAATGCAAAGAAAAAATCACATGGTCATCTAATTAGATGCTGAAAAAGCATTTGACAAAATACAACATCCCTTCATGTTAAAAATATTCAAGCGATCAGGAATTCAAGGCCCATACCTAAATATAATCAAAGCAATATACGGCAAACCAACAGCCAATAGCAAATTAAATGGAAGGATTCTTGAAGCAATCCCACTAAAATTAAGGACAGGACAAGGCTATCTACTCTCCCTATATCTATTCAAAATAGTACCCAAAGTTCTACATAAAGCAATAAGACAACAAAAGGAGATCAAGAGGAAATAAATTGGCAAAGAAGAAGCCAAGGGTCACTATTTGCAGATGATATGATAGTATACATAAGCAAATACAAAATCGCTATCAGAGAACACCTAGAGCTGATAAACATCTTCAGCAAAGTGGCTGAATATAAAATTAACTCAAACAAATCAGTAGCCTTCCTTTATACAAATGATAAACAGGCTGAGAATGAAACTAGGGAAACAACATTCTTTACAAAAGTCACAAAATAATATAAAATATCTGGGGGTAACTCTAACCAAGCAAGTGAAATATCTGTATGACAAGAACTTCAAGTCTCTCAAGAAAGAAATCGAAGAAGACCTTAGAAAATGGAGAGAATCTCCCTGCTCATGGATTGGTAGAATTAACATAATACAAATGGTGATCCTAACAAAAGCAGTCTATAAATTCAATGCAACCCCCATCAAGATTCTTCAAATACATGGAAAGAGCAATTCTAAATTTCATAGGAAAAAAAAAAGCTCAGGAAATAGAAAACAACTCTCAGCAATAAAAAAAAAAACTTCTGGGGATTCCTTCAAGTCTGAGCTGGTGCCCAGAGCAGACCTTGGGTACTAACTCCGCACCCAGTCCCATAACACCCAGTTGAAACTTGACTCCCAGGTGCTCTAACACACCCAGGATCACAGGATCTCAGGAGCTTGGTAACATCAAGATTTCAGGATCCCAGAGGCAGCTTCACTCTCAGAAGCCATGACATACCAAGGATATCAGGATCACAGGATCCCTGAATCACAGGATCACAGAGACAGCTGGACTTCAAGGAGATGTGACACAACTAGGATCAAAGGAGGGACAGGGTCCAGTCAGAGACAGTGAGGGCAGATAGCACTAGAGATACCAGATGGCAAGAGGCAAACTCAAGAATATAAGCAACAAACCAAGGTTACTTGGCATCATCAGAAACCAGTTCTCCCAACATAGGATACCCCATCACATCAGAAAAACAAGACTCTGATTTAAGATCACATCTCATGATGATAATGATAGAGGGCTTTAAGTAGGATGTAAATAATTCTCTTAAAGAAATACAGGAGAACACAGGTAAACAGGCAGAAGCCCTTAAAGAAGAAACACAAAAATCCCTTAAAGAATTACAGTAAAACACAACCAAACAGGTGACAGAACTGAACAAAACCATCTAAAAAATGGAAATTGAAACAATAAAGAAATCACAACGGGAGACAACCCTGGAGATAGAAAACCTAGGAAAGAAATCAGGAGTCATAGATGCAAGTATCATCAACAGAATACAAAAGATAGAAGAAAGAATCTCAGGTGCAGAAGACATGATGGAAAACATTGACACAACAGTCAAAGAAAACGCAAAATGCAAAAAGCTCCTAACCCAAAACATCCAGGAAATCCAGGACACAATGTGAAGACCAAACTTAAGGATAATAGGTATAGGAGACAGCAAAGATTCCAATCAGGGCAAGTAAATTCCTTCAATGAAGTTATAGAAGAAACCTTCCCTAACTAAAGAGATGCCCGTGAGCATACAAAAAGCCTACAGAACTCCAAATAGATTGGACCAGAAAAGAAGTTCCTCCCATTACATAAAATCAAAACACCAAATGTGTGAGTCAAAGAAAGAATATTAAAAGCAGTAAGGGAAAAAGGTCAAGTAACATATAAAGGCATGCCAATCAAAATTACACCAGATTTCTCACCAGAGACTATAAAAGTCAGAAGTTCCTAGGCAGATGTCATACAGACCCTGACAGAACATAAATGCCAGCCCAGGCTACTATACCCAGCAAAACTCTCAATCACTATAAATGGAGAAATCAAGATATTCCATGACAAAACCGAATTTACACAATATCTTTCCACTAATCCAGCCCTACAAAGGATAATGTATGGGAAACTCCAACACAAGGAAGGAAACTACGCCCTAGAAAAAGCAAAAAGGTAATTGTCTTTCAAGCAACCAAAAAAAAAAGACAGCCACACAAACATAACTTGACTTCTAACAACAAAAATAACAGGAAGCAACAATTACTTTTCCTTAATATCCCTTAACATCAATGGACTCAATTCCCCAATAAAAAGACAGACTAACAAACTGGATATGTAAGCAGGACCCTGCATTTTACTGCATACAAGACATGTACCTCAGTGACAAAGACTCACACTATCTCAGAGTAAAGACCTAGAGAACAATTTTCCAAGCAAATAGTCCCAAGTAACAAGCTGGAGTAGCCATTCTAATATCAAATAAAATGAACTTTCAACCTAAAATTACCAAAAAAAGATAAAGGAGGACACTTCATACTCATCAAAGGAAAAATCTACCAAGAAGACCTCTCAATTCTGAACATCTATTCGCCAAATGCAAGGGCAACCCACCTTCATAAAAGAAACTTTACTAAAGCCCAAAGCATACAATTACACCTCACGCTATAATAGTGGGAGACTTCAGCAGTCCACTGTCATCAATGTACAGACCATGGAAACAGAAACTAAACGGAGACACAGTGAAACTTACAGAAGTTATGAACCAAATGGATTTAACAGATATCTAAAGAGTATTTCAACCTAAAACAAAAGACTATGCCTTCTTCTCAGCACATCATGGTACCTTCTCCAAAACTGACCATATAATCGGTCACAAAAAAGGCCTCAACAGATACAGGAAGATTGAAATAATCCCATGCATCCTATCAGATCACCACGGACTAAGGCTGGTCTTCAATAACAGTAAAAACAACAGAAAATCCACACGCACATGGAACCTGAACAATACTCTACTCAATGATAAATTGGTCAAGGAAGAAATAAAGAAAGAAATTAAAGACTTTTTAGAATTCAATGAAAATGAACGCACATCATGCCAAAACTTATGGGACACAATGAAAGTGGTGCTAAGAAGAAAACTCATAGCTCTAAGTGCCTACAAAAAGAAACTGGAGAGAGCATACACTAGTAACTTGACAGCACACGTGAAAGCTCTAGAACAAAAAGAAGCACATACACCCAAGAGGAGTAGAAGGCAGGAAATAATCAAACACAAGACTGAAATTAACCAAGTAGAAACAAAAAGAACTATACAAAGTATCAACAAAGCCAGGAGCTTGTTCTTTGAGAAAATCAACAAGATAGATTAACGCTTAGCCAGACTAACCAGATGGCACAGAGACAGTATCCAAATTATTAAAATCAGAAATAAAAAGGGATACATAACAACAGAAACTGAGGAAATTCAAAAAAAATCATCAGATCCTACTACAAAGGCCTATACTCAACAAAACTGGAAAATATGGATGAAATGGACAATTTTCTAGATAGATACCAGGTGCCAAAGTTAAATCAGGAACAGATAAACCATCTAAGCAGTCCCATAACCCCTAAACAAATAGCAGCAGTCACTCAAAGTCTCCTAAGGAAAAAAAGCCCAGAACCAGATAGTTTTAGTGCAGAAATCTTTCAGACATTCAAAGAAGACCTGATACTAATACTTTTTAAGCTATTCTACAAAATATAAATAGAAAGAACGCTATCCAATTGGTTCTATGAAGCCACAGCTACACTAATACCAAAAACACACAAAGACCCAACAAAGAAACAGAAATTTAAACCAATTTCCCTTATGAACATCTATGCAAAAATACTCAATAAAATTCTCACATACCTTCATCTGAGAGAAGCCAGAATGGTTCAATATTCGAAAATCCGTTAACATAATCCACTATATAAACAAACTCAAAGAAAAAACCCACAAGATCATCTAATTAGATGCTGAGAAAGCATTTGACAAAATTCAACATCCCTTCTTGGTAAAAGTTTTGGAAAGAACAGGAATCCAAGTCCTATACCAAAACATAGTTAAAGCAATATACAGCAAAAGAGTAGCCAACATCAAACTAAATGGAGAGAAACTTGAAGCAGTTCCACTAGGGATTAGATAAGGCTAATCCCTAATCAGGGACTAGACAAGGCTGCCCACTCTCTCCCTATCTATTCAACATAGTATTTGAAGTCCTAGCCAGAGCAATTCAACAACATAAGGAGATCAAAGGGATTAAAAATTGGAAAGGAAGAAGTCAAAATATTACTATTTGCAGATGATATGATAGTTTACTTAAGTAACCCCAAAACCTCCACCAGAGAACTCCTAAACCTGATAAACAACTTCAGCAAAGTGTTTGGACATAAAATTAACTCAAACAAATCAGTAGCCTTCCTCTACTTAAAGGATAAGCAGGCTGAGAAAGAAATTAGGGAAATGACACCCTTCACAATAGTCACAAATAATATAAAATACCTCTGTGTGAATCTAACCAAGCAAGTAAAAGATCTGTATGACAAGAACTTCATACATACCTGAAGAAAGAAATCAAATAAGATCTCAGAGGATGGAAAGATCTCCTATGCTCATGAATTGGCAGGATTAATATAGTAAAATGGCCACCTTGCCAAGAGCAATCTACAGATTTAATGTAATCCCCATCAAAATTCCAACTCAATTCTTCACAGAGATAAAAAGAGCAATTCTCAAATTCATTTGGAATAACAAAAAACCCAGTATATCGAAAACTATTCTCAACAATAAAAGAACATTAGGGAATCACTATCCCTGAACCTCAAGCTGTACTTTGGAACAGTAGTGATAAAAACTGCATGGTATTGGTACAGAGATAGGTAAAAAGATCAACGGAATAGAATAGAAGATCCAGAAATGAACCCACGTATCTATAGTCACTTGATCTTTGACAAAGGAGCTAAAACTATACAACAGAAAAAAGAACATTTTCAATAGGTGGTGCTGATTGAACTGGAGGTCGGCAAGTAGGAAAATGCAAATCGATCTATTCTTATCTTCTTGTAAAAACTCAAGTCCAAGTGGATCAAGGACTTCCATATAAAACTGGACACACTGAAACTAATACAAGAGAAAGTGGGGAAAAGCCTCAAACATGTGGGCACAGGGGAAAAGTTCCTGAACAGGACACCAATGGCTTATGCTCTAAGATCAAGAATTGACAAATGGCACCTCATAAAATTGCAAAGCTTCTGTAAGGCAAGGAACACTGTCAATAGGATAAAACAGCCACCCACAGATTGGGAAAAGACGTTTACCAATCCTACATCTGATAGAGGGATAATATCAAAAATTAACAACGAACTCAAGAAATTAGACTCCAGACAACCAAATGACCCTATTAAAAAAGAATTTTCAACTGAGGAATATCTAATGGCCATGGAGCACCTAAAGAAATGTTCAATATCTTTAGTCATCAGGGAAATGCAAATTAAAACAACCCTGAGATTTCACTGCACAGCAGTCAGTCAGAATGGCTAAGATTAAAAACTCAGATGACAGCAGATGCTGGCAAGGATATGAAGAATGAGAAACACTCCTCCATTGTTGGTGGGATTGTAAGCTTATACAACCACTCTGAAAATCAGTTTGGCGGTTCCTCAGAAAATTGGGCATAATATTACCTGTGGATCCAACTATACTACTCCTGGGCATATACCCAAAAGATGCTCAAATATATAACAAGGACACATGCTCCACTATGTTCATGGCAGCCTTATTTATAATAGCCAGAAGCTGGAAAGAACCCAGATGTCCTTCAATAGAGGAATGGATACAGAAAATGTGGTACATTTACACAATGGAGTATTACCTATTAAAATCAATGAATCCATGAAATTCTTAGGCAAATGGATGGAACTAGAAAATATCATCCTGAGAGAGGTAACCCAATCTCAAAAGAACACACATGGTATACACTGATTGATAAGTGGATACTAGCCCAAAAGCATGAAATACCCAAGATACGATTCACGGACCACATGAAGCACAAGAAAAAGAAAGACCAAAGTGTGGGTGCTTCAGTCCTTCTTAGAAGGAGTAACAAAATACTCACAGGAGCAATTATGAGACGATGTGTGGGGCAGAAACTGGAGGAGAGACCATCCAGAGACTGCCCCATCTGGAGATCCCTCCCAGATGCAATCACCACATGCAAACACTGTGTGGATGTCTGGAAGTGCAAACTGACAGAAGCCTGATATACCTGTCTCTTGAGAGGCAATGCCAGAGCCTGACATATACAGAGGCGGATGCTCACAGCTAACCATCAAACTGACCACAGAGTTCCCAGTGGAGGAGTTAGAGAGAAGACTGAAGGAGTTGAAGGGGCTTGTGGCCCCATGTGGAGAGCGACAACACAAACCAACCAGAACTGTCTGGGTCTAAACAGTCTGGGAACACACATGGAGGGACTCATGTCTCTAGCTGTATTTGTAGAGGAGGATGGACTTGTTGAGTATCAGTGGGAGAGGAGGGTCTTGGTCCCTTTAAGGCTGGATGCCCCAGTGAGGGGAAATTCAAGGGAGGGGGGGTGGGAGTGGGTGGGTGGGTGAGGGCACACCTTCATAGAAATAGAAGGAGGGAGGATGGTTTAAGGGATTTCTGGGGGTGGGGAATGGGAAAAGGGTATATCATCTGAAATGTAGATAAATAAAGTATCTAATAATAATAATAATGATAATAAAAACAAACAAATAATGGAACTGGCTATGGCAATCAAATATTTGAGACTCTTTAGCAGCAATTTAACATTACCCATATTACTGGGATTCCTTATAATTGTCAAAAACAAGAGACTGTGGAACGGGCCCATGGAACTTTAAAACAATAGCTTCACAAAATAAAAAAGGGGGAGATATACCCCTGTACACCACAAATTTATTTAAATCATATTCTTTATAATTTTTTATTTTAATTTTTTTTAAAGAAAATTTGGATGCCAAGGAACTTTCTGCTGAGTGTCTATGGTGCTCTACAACTAGGCATACTTATGCATAGGTGAAAGGGAAGGATAAACTTACTGACATAAGGCATGATCCCAATCAGGTATTAAATATGGGTAAAAGAGCATGTTTGTGGGTTTTTTTTTGTTTTTTTTTTTTTCAGGATGCTGAAGGAGCATGGTGGCTGCCAGAGCAATGGCTGAGACATGCTGAGGCCAGGACAAAGAATGATACTGACCTGTGAGCTTGCTGAGTGCCCTGACAATGGTGACTGGAAAGCTGTACTGGACATAAGTTCCTGACCCACCTTTGCTTACCTATACCACTGATGGGACAAGCTGCCTTGCCTCAAGATCTTAGATCTTGTAGAACAGAGAATCAAAAAGAGAAGTTATAATGCCTCTTGTATTGTTATTAAATGTGACCAGTTATTCAGACTCAATCATGTACTCATCTAGAAATCAATCCAATATTGGAGATGACAGTCTTCATTTGAAAGTCTGGTTCTGGACATTTTCAGAGACATATATGGAAATTAGCTACAGTTCTCTATGATGTTATGTTAGCAAGAGATAAAGTTGGAGCAGGATCTGGACTTCAAACAGGTGTTAGCACATGTGTTTGGCTCTTTTAATTGTCAACTTAAAAATACTTTTGTTTCTTCTACAGTATTTAATGTCAGTTGCAATCGATTGTACACCTTCTAATTGTGTTAGTGTGTTGAAACTGGCTTGTCAGTTATGGAGGTCTATCAACCAGCTTTTGTTTTAGTGCCCTGAGTATCACAGAACCTTAGTATTCTAAAAATAGCTTGCAAGTACTGGAAGAAGTGAGTTAGGCTTTAAGCAGAAGCAAGAGGGTAGTAGGCTTGATTATTCCTGGAATAACAGCTTTAATTACATTAATTGCTAGCACCACTGCTTCTGCAATTGCCGTGACATAAGAAATTAAGACAGCTACTTTTGTAAATCATTTAGCAAAAAATGTTACTAATGTGTTGAATATATACAAGGATTTAGATAGGCATTTGGAAGAACAAATTGATACTTTTTATCCTATTCAAATTACTGGAAAGAGGTTCAGAATTTAAGGGTAAGGAGCTATCTTGAGTGTTATGCCAAATACCATTGGATTCATGTTAGCTCTACAGTTTACAGTGGTAGTCATTATATTAGGAAGACATTTAATGACATGTGCAGTGTATATGGCATAATTCTTTTTTATTTTTATTTTTTTATTTCATTTTTATTTTATTTTGTACGGCATAGTTCTAACACCTCTTGGGATGTTTTAACAATACATAGGGAGCTTATGAATTTCAAGAATGCCTCTCTGCTGAGAGTTGATGTGGTAGATGCTGCAGATAAAATTACCCGTGGCCTGAGGTCAGTATTTCTATTTTGGTCAAGCTTCAAAAATGGCATATATAGCTTGATCATGCTATCCCTTTTCATCCAGGGAATACTTTTATTCCTGCCCATTGTGTTAAACCTTTTCTTCAACAACATCAACATGTTGGCAGCCAAGTACGTGGCTTGAAACTAAAAATGGACCCCCAGACAGAGTTATTAAATTAACAGGCTGGCAAGCCAAGGACTGGTAAGATTCTGCACAGAGCCTTACGAACCTAAGATATAAGTGCATTGCTTTTGATAATGCATATTCCATGATGGGTAAGAAAGGCATTCTTGGCAGAAAGACCTAAAACAGGCTCAGTTTTGTTAATGAAATAAAAAAGGGGTGAGTTTTTGTGGGTCAGGTGGGGAAGGGAGTTAAATCTGAGGCAATCCACAGCCAGGGTGAGGACACCAGAGCCGAGCACCAGTTGTCATGCCTTGGAAAATTGAGGATGTCAAGGACTTCCTGCTCACAGCCGGGCAGAAGGATGCCGAATCTGTCAAGATTAAGAAGAACAAGGATAATGTGAAGTTCAAGGTTTGCTGTGGCAGGTACCTTTACACCCTGGTTATCTCAGGCAAGGAGATAGCAGAGAAGCTGAAGTAGTCCATACCCCCAGGTTTGGCAATGAAGGAACTGAAATGGACCAGACCTCTGCATATGACTAATAAAAACCCTGAAAAGTCAAAAAAAGGTGGGGGTGGAGGCAGAGAACCTTTGGAGCTGCTTGACAAGAATCTGACATGGGCCAAGAGCAAGGAAATGGGCTGCTTGGCAGGAATATGACATTGGCCAAGGACAAGGAAGTGGGCTTCGGGCAGGAATCTGACATTAGACTAAAACAAAGAAGTAATCTCAGGCAGGAACTTAAATATTAGGCTAAAACAAAGAAGTAATTTCAGACAAGAACCTAAATATTAGGCTAGAACAAGGAAGTAAGCTTCAGACATAAAAATGACCTTGGACTAGGACAGGGAAATAGGCTCAGATACTTTGGTCATTCTGATAAGCCCTTAGAAATGGTAATCATGGGAGTGTTCACATAATTGGGTTTAATGCCTTGCTTTTTCTTTGACTATTTGTGTTTATTGTATAGTTTGTTCCTTGACTATTTGCATCTATTGTATTGCTAGACCCTTAACTTAGAACTGACCTTAATATATGCATGTAATCAAAATTGTATAAAAGCATAAAGAAGGAGGGGGATGGGATAGGTGGTTCTAGGAAGGAGAAATAGGGACAAGGGATGACATCTGTATTGTAAATAAATAAAATATCCAATAATAAAAAAAGAAATAAGCATTATAGCCATCCTCAAGAATCTAAATAAATTTACATTATACTATTTTTCTAAATAAAGACTATTTTAAATCCAAAAAAGGAAGAGAACTTCAAACCCATTTCCTTTTTGAATATCAATGCAAAAATATTCAATAAAATTCATGCAAACCAAATCCAAGAACATATCAAAATTATCATCGCCCACAATCAAGTAGGCTTCATCCCAGGGATACCTGTATGGTTCAGTGTATGAAAATCCATCAATTCACTACATAAAAATCTCAAAGAAAGGAAATCACATGAGTATCTCATTATATGCTGAAAACATCTTTGCCAAAATCCAACAACCCTTCATGTTAAAAGTCTTGGAGAGATCATAAATTCATGTCATATACTTAAAATGCATGTTTTAAGGTAGAAATTAATAAATCTAAAGAAATACACTAAAATACAAACATGGGAAGGAAGTGAACAAATCACTTCAATGAAAAAATTTAGACATAAAATGCAAAGCAGGATGAAACAAAACAAACAAATAGGCAAAGAAAATAACAAACAAAAACTAACAATAAAAGCAAAGTGAAGGATTTTGGGAAATGTAAATTTTAGGTATTTGATGAGATGATGCATACTTCACAACCAGAAAGTACAATTTAAGCTCAATACTTTGAAGATGTTGAAAGAACAAAACTCAGCATCATATGAAAAAAATGAGAATATCTAAAATAATTCTGAACAACAAAACAACTGTTGTATTTCACTATTCAAGATTTCAAGTTAGAGTACAAAATTATTGTGATTAGGTTGGCATGATCATGGCATAAATGGAGACACACTGATCAGTGGAATATACATGAAGACTCAGATATATAATAACACAACTATGAACAGCTGATCTTTATAAACTAGCCAAAATACACGCTGTTTAATAAAGGCACCTCCTTGGCTTACAGTGCTGGTCACTCTGGATGTCTAAGTACAGAAGAATACAAATAGAGTCTGCCAAAAATTCAGCCTAACCTCTTCAAACTCCTTAATAAAAAACCAGAAAAACTGAACTTTATAGAACAGAAAGTGGGGAATGACATTGAACTGACTGGAACAAGAGAAAAATATATAAACAGAAAAACATTAGTGTAGACACTTCAAACAACAAATAAGATATAGTACATCATGAAACTGAAAAGCTTATATATTGCAAGCACGAACAACATTCAGATAGAGCAGCAATCTACACACAGGCAAAGACAACTTTTATCATCTTCACATCTCAAAGAGAATTAATATCTAAAACAAATTATGAACTAAGGAAACTAGAAACAAAAGATGAAATAATACATTTTCCAAATGAGATATAGATCTCAACAGAGAATTCTCAAAATGGAAGTTAAAACATCTAAGAAACACATAAATAATTATCTAATCCCTTATATTATTGCATATTGTTCTCTTTTATGACTTATAAAACTACTCTTTTCTGGAATGAAAAGAGGATACTTTGGAACTGGGATAGAACTGTTCTGAGGTAGGTAGAGGTTGAATGGAAGGAAGAAAAAATGAGGTCAGTTGCTATTGTATAGGAGAAGAATGTATCTTCAATAAAAGAAATATTGAACATGCTTATTCAGAAATAATATGCGGTACTTACTTATCTCAAGTAATCAGCCATTATGTAAATTAATAGGCTGGCTGCCAAGGATGGGTAAGTTTCTGCACAGAGCCTTACCAAACTAAGACAAAAATGCATTGCTTTTGATAATGCATATTCCATGATGGGTAAGGAAGGCATTCTTGGCAGAACAACCTAAAAAAGTCTCAGTCTTGCTTATGAATTAAAAGGGGGAGAGGCAGAGAGCCTTTGGGGCTGCTTGGCAAGAATCTGACATTGGTCAAGGACAAGAAAAGGGGCTACTTGGCAGGAATATGACATTGGCCAAGGACAAGGAAGTGAGCTTCAGGCAAGAATCTGACATTAGGCTAGAACAAAAAAGTAATTTCAGGCAGGATTCTAAATCTTAGGCTAGAACAAAGAAGTAGGCTTCAGACATGAAAATGGCTTTGGGCTAGGACAGGGAAGTAGGCTCAGATATTTTAGTCATCCTGATAAGCTCTTAGAAATAGTGACCACAGGAGTGATCACAGGACTCTGTTTATTGTCATGCAAGTTCTTTGACTATCTGGGTTTATTGTTTTGCTTGATCCTTGACTATTTGCGTCTATTGTATTGCTAGTTCCTCAACCTAGAACTGACCTTAATACTGGTATGTAATTTAAACAGTATAAAGGAAAAAAGAAGGAGGATGGAATAGGGAATTAATGGGGGGGGGGGAGGGAATGGGGAAGGCAAATGGCATCTGAAATGTAAATAAATAAAATATTTAATTAAAAAAACAATGACTTCCAAAACAAAATTGTTCACATTTAAGCCAGACAGAGGTGGCATGTGCCAGCACTTGGGAGGCAGAGGCAGGTGGATCTCTGAGTTCGAGGCCAGCCTGGTCTTCAGAGCGAATTCCAGGACAACCAGGGCTACACAGAGAAACCCTGTCTCAAAAAAACAAAAAAAGAAAAAAGAAAAAACCAATGACTTCATAAAATTCCTAGTCGAATGGATAGAAATGGATGGAATTAGAAAATATGATCCTGAATGAGGTAACCCAATTACAAAAGACCACACAAGTTATGCACTCACTGATAAGTGGATATTAACCTAAAAACTAAGAATACCCAAGATACAACTCACAGACCACATGAGCTCAAGAAGAAAGAAGACCAAAGTGTGGAAGCTTCAGTCCTTTTTAGGAGGAACAAAGTACTCACAAGAGGAAATATGGAGACAAACTGTGGTCCAGAGACTGAAGTAAAGGCCACCTAGAGACTGCCCCATCTGGGGATCCACCCATATTCAGACACCAGACCCAGACACTGTTGCAGATTCCAAGAAGTGCTTGCTGACAGGAGCTGGATATAGCTGCCTTTTGAGAGGCTCTACCAGATCCAGAGAAATACAGAGGCATGTGCTTGGATCCAACCATTGGACTGAGTACAGGGTCCCCAGTGGAGAGTTAGAGCAAGGACTGAAGCAGCTGAACTGGTTTGCAACCCCATAGGAAGAACACAATATCAACCAACCAGAGCTCCCAGGGACTAAACCACCAACCAACGAGTACACATGCAGAGACCCATGGCTCCAGCCACATATGTAGCAGAGGACTGTCTTGTAGAGAATCAATGAGAGGAGAGGCCCTTGGTGGTGTGAAGGCTCAATGCCCCAGTGTAGGGAAATGCCAGGGTGGGGAGGCAGGAGTGTGTGGGTGTGTGGGTGGGTGGGTGTGTGGGGAAACACCCTCAAAGAAGCAGGGGGAGGAGAATGGGATAGGGATTTTCCAGGGGTGGTGGAAACAGGTAAAGGGAACAACATTTGAAATGTAAATAAAGAACATATCCAATAAAAACTACAAAAAAAAATTTACTATTGACTAAGTAACATAAATAAATGTAGTGTTGAAAAAAATAAGATTGCATTGCAGGTCTTTTTCTTTTCCTTTAGTTGTGTTAAGATATCCAGGGTTTGCTGTAGTATGGTTGCTGTGCACTGAAGTTGTCATATTGCTCTGGCATTTGATGACTGTGTTCTTTTAAGGGTTTTTAGCCATGTTGGAGGCTGTGGTTCAAACATGTTCTTCTTGTAGTAGGTACTGGGAGGGGGATTAATCTTGATGTACCTGAAGAGAGGGCCTCTGATGAGTATTTTTGGGCTGAAGGTTATGGATCAGCAGGTCTGTATCATTCAGGAGTCACAGGTGTGATGAAGGTTGTCAGAGAGATCACAATAGAATGGAGGTTCACTAGGAATGGCACACTTCTAAGAGGATCTGGAGTGTCCCAAAGCAGAGGAGATGGGTGAGGGAGGGGACGCTAACCTGCAAGGTTCAGGATCTGCAGGTATGATCTTTATATGTCATTATATTATTCTTTGTATTATATATTGTATTGTGTGTATGTGCATCTGTGTAATATAAAAGGTTGTTATTTTAGGCCCACAAACTTTGTTTTTATTTTATAGGGACAATGTCCTGTAGCCTACATATAGGAAGTCACCTATAATCTGATCAGTTCCCAAATCTATTTGTTTCGGAGTTTGTTTATTGGCAGGTGTGTGTAAAGAACTCTATGGCCACCCAACTTATTTTTAACATTTTCAAAGTCTCCATGGAAAGGAAGACTCTTGAGTAATCCCAAATGAAGTTACTTCTTGAGAACATACATATTTTTCTTGGAAAAAGTGATAAATGACTCATATTGTTCAATGTCCACCACAAATGCAACACCTAAAGATCTTTTTCCCAATTTGTTGGTGGCCACTTTGTCCTATTGACAGTGTCCTTTGCCTTACAGAAGCTTTGCAATTTTATGAGGTCCCATTTGTCAATTCTTGTTCTTAGAGTGTAAGTCATTGGTGTCTTGTTCAGGAACTTTCCCCCGGTGCCCATGTGTTTGAGGCGCTCCCCTACTCTCTCTTCTATCAGTTTCAGTGTATCTGGTTTTATGTGGAGGTCCTTTATACACTTGGACTTGAGCATATATATATATATATATATATATATATATATATATATATATATATATAATTTATTTTTTCAAACTTTAATTTATACTCATTCACACAGGGGTTATAAACACAAAAAGGCAGGACGTGGGGAAGGGGATGACACTGGAGCGTGGGTGTTCAGGGGGAATAGAGATATCTTTCAGAACAGGGTATCGGCTGGGTGAGGGTTCAGGGGACAGGTCGCTATGGCTCTGCTTATGATTCGCTTGTCCTTATCTAAGTTGGTATTATCTGCCAAGGCTACCGATTTACAAGGCCTATGACTACTCAGGCTGGTAAATTGTCACAAAAACTGCCTGTTTACAATAGTTTATAGCCGTCTGTTTCAGTGTTTACCCACAGAGACCCAAGACTTGGTGTTAGTATACATGTATGACAGGCCTATTGCTGATTTTAGGCTTATGACTGATTTTAGGCCTTCGGTGTATAAGCAGGGATGCCCCTGACATCTCCTCCCTTCTCTAAGTATAGACGGCTGTGGCAAATCTAATCTTGAGAGGGCGGGGATAGAGGCCTGACCTTCAGTAATTGATGGGGACTTGAGCTTTTTACAAGGAGATAAGTATGGATCAATTTGCATTCTTCTCCATGCTAACCTAAAATTGAACAAGCATCATTTGCTGTCTTTTTTCCACTGGATGGTTTTAGCTCCTTTGTCAAAGATCAAGTGACCATAGGTATGGGGGATCATTTCTGGATCTTCAATTTTTCTTCAACTTTTGTTTGGGTCTGGGAATCACAACACAAACCACTCAAACACTCATCTCAATCAGATAGGGAAAGTTTATTGAATGTCATACCCCAAGATTGATCAATCAGAACACAGATCAGTCTCAGGAGCTGACTGTGATCTAGAGTCTAGAGACTGTGGGGCTTTTGGGCCTGAAATCTATAAACATTTGGCCAGATTATTTGACCAATCACCAATAGAGGAGCTTCTTAGGAATGTGTCGTTATTGTACCCTACCAGGAGTCTTCTAGGAGAGGCTAAAAACTACCAGATGTTTCTTGTAAGATGGTTTCACAATGGACTGTCAACCACAATGGATGATTCCTTTTCAGGCAATATCAAAATGGAATACATCTTAGGAAAGAATCCTGCTCCTATATGCCTTCATTGTTATTATTAAATATGTACAACAATCACTAGGTATTACCCCACCTTTTTGGACAGATTTCAGCAAATCAGTGATGATGTACAGTCTTGTAGTGATGCTATATAGACAAATAATTGATTTCTTAATCCTTAATGATGATTCCATAAGAGTTCCTAGCTTATACAAGTAATTATCAAGCCCTATATAATAGGACTGCTATTAAAGCCCTTTATGATAGGAAAACACCTGGAATTTATTACATTCCACAAAACAAGAGTTTAACTGTGTCACCCAGGCTCTACTCAAACACATTATCTTCCTGCCTCTACCTGCCAAGAACTTGAACCACAGATTTGTGCTAACCACAAACCCACTTGTATTTTCCCATCTGTCATTGAACTTTGTTTAAATTTTCAAAAAGATTCTTGCATCTACAAATGTCTCAAGAAATTATTATATTGTATGCGGTTTCTACAGTTCAATTCTGAACATTTTCATTTGAAAGTTTGTCTGAAGATGATTTTGAAAATGTATGTCAATCCTACCTTTCACCTTCCCAGTGGAGGGAAATAGACTTAAGAAACATGACATCTACTTACTCTGCAGTCCCTACAGGGCCATATAGTTTTTAAGTCTTATGCAACACCCTCGGGCTTCAGATCTTTTTAATTCTATCTATTTACTGACTACCAAAAACCCTGATTCCTCAACTTAGGGTGATCTACACACAGACACACACTGGTTAATGTATATTATTCTCTCACACATTACACCTTGAACAGAGTTTCCCTTCTATTTTCTCCTACCCATCCTCCCCCCCATGACCCCTCTTTCTCAAGTCTACTATTCTTCCTCTTCTCTTCAAATACGTAGAGCTGTCCTCCTAAGGATATCAACTGCATCATATTAGATTTAAAATAAGCCTGGGTACAAACCCTCACATCAAGGCTGGGCATGACAACCCATTAAGAGGAAAAGGGTCTAAAGGATGGAATCAGAGAGCTCCCCACTCCCTCTGTTAGGAATTCCAAATAAACCCCAAGCTAACAACAATACCTTATATGCAGCGGACCTAGCTCCTCTTTGAAGCCCTATGACCTCAGGTTAGTTGATTCTGTGGGTCTTCCTGTATTGTCCTTGACCACTCTGACTCCCACAGTCCTTCATTCCACTTTTCTGCCGAATTCCTCCAATTGTTTCCTAATGTTTGGCTCTGAGTCTCTTCAACAGTTTCTATCAGTTGCTAGATGAAACCTCTTTGATGTCTTTTGGTATCATTTCATTAAATTTTTTCAGTGATGTTTGACCCTCTCCTGAGTCTCTGAACTGGCCAGCTTCTGGTTCCTTACCATTCAGGCAGTGTCATGCATGAGTTGCCTCTTGTGGAGTGGGCCTGGAGTTGGACCAGCTGCTGGTTGGCCACTCTCACAGATTCTGTGATAACACTACCCCAGTGCATCTTTCAAAGAAAAAGATGTAGTAAAAATTCTGTAACTAGGTTAATGTCTCATGCTCATACCTGCTATATGAGATGCTCATTTTGGGGTTCCATGTCCCCAAGTTGTAAAGAGACATCACTAGAATCACTTAGGTAGATTTCAAAAAGATTCCACTGACCTAGGTGTCTATATCACACACCTGCCCAATACCCAGTTGTTTCTCCAAGTACTCTCTTCTTCCCTTCTACCTTCTCCTTGATCCTTCCTGTTCCAATCCCATGAGCCTCCAATCTACACACAAAACTTATTCTACTTTGCCTTCTCAAGGGATTTTTTTATGTTTATTAGTGTTTGCCTACATCTATGTCTGTGTATGGATGTCAGATCCCACGTAGCTGTAGTTCTCACAGTCCTGAGCTGCTATATGGGTGCTGGGAACTGAACCCTGGTACTCTGAATGTCATCCAGTGCTTTTCCACATTGAGCCATCTATCCAGCCAGAACTATTTTTTAAATCATAAAAAGTATTTAGTTGTGGGCTTGCTTATATTTCAGAGCATTAGAGTACATTTCCATTTGGACAGGGAATTCAGCATTAAGCAAACAGGTACAGAACTATGTCAGTATTCAAGAATTTAGATCCACATGCACAGGCAGCAGGCAGAAATGAAGAAAGAATAACTCTGCTATGAGCTTTTGAGACTGCAAAGCCCACTACCATTGATATAACTCCTACAGTGAGAGCACACGACCTAAACTTTCCTAAGAAGTTCTACAACTGAATTAAAAGGAAGATATTCAAATGTAAGTTTATGTGAGCCATTTTCACTAATATCACCAGACTTTACTCCCTGCCAACATATGAGGCCATATGATAACATAAAATACATTCAGTAAAATTTAAAAAACCCTATGCTCTTCCAGAGTCTCAGTGCTATTTAGAAGTCCAAACTCTATTCTGAAATACAAATCATCTCTCAGCTGGATCATCCTGTAAAATAAAAAAAGGAAATTATGCACTTCTAACATACAATGGCATTGAATGTATATTACCATTAAAAAAAACAGGAATGAAAGAAACAGAGTAAGGAAATATTGTACCAAAGGAAGAACAAAATCCATCAGGCTAAAATCTAAATTCTCAATCTCAATGCACAATGTCACAAGCCTTCATAGATGGATTTTCATGTCTCCTACACCTTTCAGTTTTGCTGATGTCAGCACATTCATCTCTCTTGACTTTACACCTTGTTTGTAGCTTTTCTCAGCAGGTAACCATCTTTCGTCTCTAATATCTTGTCCAACACATTACAGACTTCAGCTTCATAGATTCAAGCCCTAGCTATCCAGGGCTCCATGTAGAGCTTCCCACACCACACATTTGGCCTTTCCCTAATCTCAGAGAAAAATTACACAACCCACTTACTCCTGTATCCTTCTTAACTCTAAAGTTAGAACTACATGATTAAAGCTGCCAAGAAATTGCACCTGCTGGGGCAGGAAACTGGCTGCTCTCTTGTCTTACATCTGGATATGCTTTATATTGCTGTTTAGAACAAGGAGATCCCTCAGCCTTTTCCTATCAGAGGTTCAAGGCTTATCTTGTTTGGGTCTCACCCAGAGAGGACCAATCCCTTTATTGCATTTAGCAAAAAGTCTTTCTCTGCGTTTTTCATTTCTTTGGAAACAGGACTTGACTCCAACATTACCTTCCTGTGCATCTCTATTTTTCTCCAAACTTCATTGTGTATCACCTTTTCTATCAAATGCTGTTTTTCAATAAAACTGGATGAAGATGATCACAAATAACCACTGTCTTGACATTTTTCTCTATCAACTACATTTATCCAACACTCATCAATTTGCCCTCTGGCTGGTTTTTAGAACAAGACCAAAGAGCAGCCACATTTTTGACAGAATATCATAATAATGATCTGTCCTATTATTTGCTCTGAAATTTCTTGAGCTGGGCTCCCATAGTCCTTAATACTCTCAGTATTTCTGTTGTCCAAGTTCCTATTATGATGATTTGGTAAGATATGCTTGGAGGGTTTAAATTCATTTAAGTGCATTCTGGTTCAAAAACCTAAATAATAGCATATTCAGGCCTGTCCAATCCTGATCATGTTGTACATTTTATCCTGGGGGGTAAAAAACTCAGCCCTCAGTAGCAACTTGGTTACACTTAATATTTTAGTAATAAAACACCTTCATCATGGAAATTTATAAATGAATGCATTTAAGTGTTGACTTACTTAAAATCTCAGAGAATTAGTACAATTCCATCTTAGCAAGGACTGTAAGTTCAAGCAAGCAGACATGGGATTGAAGTGGTAGCTGAGAGCAAACATCTTGATAAACAAGGAGGAGGCAAAGAAATACCTGATTAATGTTTGGACTGTAGCAGAGAATGTTAATTAAAATTCCCATCCTCATAGAAGATCATTTTAAACTATAATCAATATAGACCCATGGAGTCAACATCTCTGCTATTGTGATATTGACCATGGAAACAAAGGGCAACGAACTTTTTAGCATTGATATCATACAGCATGAATTGTACTTCAGCCAGGCTAAATTACAAACTGTATTGGAAGGAAACAGTGTACATATTCAGTGCCTACTTTGAAGCTTCATATTGACAATGTGTTCACAGAAAGCATCACAGTACAAGAAAGGGAAAGAGGGATGTAGACATTATGGCTCTTAGAGTTCTCTGACTACACAAGCACAGTGTGTTGTCTGGTAAGAACAGACACAGCAGAGCCTGAAAACAGAGATGTAGTGTCTGAGGAGTACAAAGGGAGAGAATGCTGGAAAGCATGCACTCATGGCTAAATTTGCATTTGACAGCCACCTAAATGTTACATCTATCACAGACAGATAAAATGTCAGGACAACAGAGGTTACATAGAAGACCACAAAGGTACTCACTAGGGTGAGGATGCTTTGGGTGGCTCTGGTCTCAAGGGATGACCTAGGTGACAGGGACCTGTGGATATGATTGACCCTCTGCTTGTGTTTGATCAGTATAAACACCATGGAGCCACTGGCCCACATCATCAGTCCCAAAAACATGACATCATTGAATGTCAATAACATTCCATTAAGAATGTTGATGACTCTCCCAGGATTAACAACAGCACAGTATTCAAATTCTTTTACACCAGTAACATTTCTTAAGCTCCTTATGTCATTTGTGTATATAGGAATGAAGGCATATACCAATAGTTGGAGGGACCAACACACGCCCAGGGAAGAACAAACAATCCTGGGAATTCTGACCTTGAGCTGTGCCCACTTGGAATTCCCAGGGCTGATGGTGATGAACTGAAAGACACTCAGCAGGGATGTGGAGCCAAGGGATACACCTCTGGCAACTCTATGAAAATAAAAAACAAGTTTACATGTAAAGTCATCTAGAAAATATGTCTGACCAAATGCACTCATTGTCTGAGGGATGCCTTTACAGAGAAGAACCATGATGCTGGAACAGGTCAAGTGTTTGACAATCAGATCTGTGGGCTTTGCCTTGATCCCAGTAAAGTCAGAAATAATGAAACAACAAAGCAAGGCTGAGTTCCCCAGAACTCCCAGTACAGTCTGGAACAGGAAGAAGATCCCCATGACCATGTCTCTGGAGGCCATTTGATAATGGTCCTAGGTCAGTGTACATCAGGTACATCAGATGCTTGTCAAACAAATTAGACTGTCTCCTTCAGAGCATGTGCATCACTGTGCTGCCTAGAAATCATCACCTTATGTTCATAAGTTTACATATTAACTTGTGTCTTCTAGTATGAAGTTTTCTACAGTTCATTGATTTCCTATTGATTTAATTACAGATAAACAACGTGGACATTGTAGTAAAAGTTGAACTTTATACTGTCATTCTTAAGAGTCTCAGTCAGGCTTTTTTCCTGCATAAAACATCATGGCCAAGAAGCTAGTTGGGAAGGAAAGGGTTTGTTCAGCTTACACTTCCAAATTTCTGTTCATCATCAAAGGAAGTCATCACTGGAACTCACACAGGGCAGAAACTTGGAGGCAAAAGCTGATACAGAGGCCATGAAGTGGTGTTTCTTGCTGAATTTCTTTTCCTGGCTTGCTCAGCTTGCTTTCTTATAGAGACCAGAACTACTAACCTGAAGATGGCACCACCCACAGTATACCTCCCTTCTTTGATCACTAATTGAGAAAATGTCCTACAGTGGTTCCTCATAGAGGCATGTCCTCAAGGAAGGCTTCTTTTTCTGTGATAACTACAGCTTATGTCAAGTTGACAACAAAATCAGCCTGTACAGTGTTTTCATTTTTCAAATGCAATAAAATTAATGCCTGGTTTAATATCCACAAGAGCACTGTTGAGAGGGTCGAATGATCAAACGACATTCAGACGATTGTTCTGCATGCGGACACTCTGCATATTATGAATATCTCAGCAACTGTGAAAAGTATACACTTACCAGAAAGGAGACTGTCTGTCTCCAGAGAAAATACTAAACACTAACTAAGATGCTTTTGACAGTTTACAGCTACTAGATAGTGGGAGTTAGCTTCATTTGAATATATGGGTCCTAGTAGGTTGGTTGACCATGCTCAGAGGATGTTCGCAAACCAAAAATCATATGGGCCATACAAATTGTGCTACATTACTTAAAATCTTGAAAAGATACAAAATTTATCAGGGAGACAAGGGTGATGAATCTCTAGGAATCAGAAAGGCATGGAAATAATGAATTACATTACACAAATTTCCCAAAGGGTAAACATGAGAATAAATAATAGAGAATAATAAAAACATAATAAAATTTGAGAACAAGAACAAATAGTATTTAGAATGAGGAAAGAACATAGATATAGAACATGAGATATCAAGGGACAAAACATTTTAATTCTCCTTTGTCCTCAGTAACATGTAATTGTAGTCACTTAAGTCTCTGTGTAAATAAATATTTTTATGTTTGCTTTTAAGAGTTTTCACAAATACTCTCTAATCTTTTCTTTGATGAGCAGTATTTAAAATATAACTCTATAATTGATAATCATGTCAAAAAAAATCAAAATAGGGAACTACTTGTAAATGTGTTTAAACTAGGATCTAATAAATGCACTTATTCCATAAAAGGATTGCTGCTGAAATACTTGTCATTTTTGATAATGAAATTAAAGCACATTAGACACTGAATGAATTAATTAACAAGAGTAGCATTCCTTCTACGCTGTGGTACATAAAGTTTAAGAAGTAGGTATTGAAGACATAGAAGAAGAATCAGTACATAACACATAGCACAAACGACATCAGTGCTTAACTGAAAGGCAATATCTGGGATGGGGATTTTGACACATACTTGTAATCCTAACACGTGGTAGGCAGAGGCCAGAGGAATCCTGTAATCTGAGGCTAACCTGGTCTACAAAACAAGATCCAGGACAGCCAAGACTACAAATAGAACACTTATATGTACAAAACAAAGAAAAACAAACAAAAACAAAAAACAAAAAGTAAGCTATAGGGCTCATAGGCCTATTTGTCTGGGGGAGTTGGAACAGCAGAGAGTGAGTTCTGATGTTTGGATAACATGAGGTTGGAGTTATTCAGTCAGTCAAATATCATTGGACTTCGAATTTCCATTTCAAGCATCAGGTTATTGTTTGATCAACATTTCATAGTTCCAATCATACAGGCCTCATAAAAGGATATTACTTTCTCAATGTACCATTCTAAACAGATATTTTCTGCAAACAGAAAGAAATAAACCACATCTACATGGGAAACTGTGCAAACCATAATTTGAATTGTAAAAACATAGAAGTCATCAAACACAACTCAAATAACTTTTGTGACTCACTAGATTCTAGAAGAGATTTTACCACCCATGTGAACAGAGTCTTAAATTCCCAAGGAAAAAATGAGTGCAAGTGAATTCTGAGAAAGTCACAAACTGTTTTAGTAAGGCTCCATAGTACTGAAAAGAAATACATAGTCACTGTCTTGAAAAGAGCAACAAAAATATAATAATAGAAATAATGATAATGCAGGATAGCATTTTTTCTGAAGCCTCTGTCAAATCATGTTGGATTCAAGTCTTGGGGTGAGCCTCCCCACTCTGAGCATTCAACCTGTGCAGGCTTTCCCTGAAATAGGAGAATCATTTCAGAGAGCTGTACTCATACATCTTCCAGATGACTGTCTGCCCTCTGGACACTGGTGACCTGAAGGAGAGCAACTCACCTGTACAGGTAGGATGCAGTTGAGATGCTGGCTACTAGATAGGACTCAGTGGCCAGTGGGACCTTTAACCCTCATACAGCTATTAAGTTAACAGCAATCCCCAAGATGAAGGCTGATGTTCTCAGAGCTCAGGCCCCAAGAGGATGACATGGTCATGTCACAGAAAGGAAAAATGACAATTTACCAAGGGAGTTGACATCTTCTCTAAAAAAAAAAAAACAAAAAAAAAAACACCTTCTTCCCACTAATAAGAAAGTAAAACTTTTAACTGACTAGTGAGCATCACAGAGGGACTCTTTTCTCCTGTGGTGTCAGAAGCTGAGAATCCAGTTAGGAGAACCAGATAAAGACTGCATTCTATGGAGCAGGGACTGAGGCCGGAGGATAGAGCTGCCAATCCACTTTCCTGGGGGCTGCATCACTAAGAAAATATCTCCTACATTCTAAGGGACTGGAATTGTTGATGAAACTTACAGCCATAATTAATGCATCCTGAAGGCATTTCAGATCCAAGACTGCTGTCCTACTGTGCACTCAGCCTGCTTGTTCATCTCACTTTCAAGCATACAGTGTAACAACCAAACATGCTTGATTTAGATGTCCGATGTCATCAGCTTTTATGGACGAACGTAAGCCATGGTTTCAACCTAAAATATGTAGTCTTCCATGCCCCTGATAAATGTGTAGTGCAGGTGTCTGTTAATTTTATGGTCATCAAATCTGAAACAGCAAGCATTTTAGTAGCCATCTTCATAAACAAATATTCACCATAAGTTTTGGAGGGGAAATTATAATGAGTTGATAAATCTGTGTGATGTTTGCAGCATGTTGCCTGGGTCATTTGGGGGGAAGTTGGTATCAGTGACTCAATCCCCACAGGGAGAGAGATGTGGCAAAATTCAAATCTGTACTTACTCTTGGTTAAATACGCAAGGAAAGTGATTCTTAATTTCTTTTCTTTAGTGTGACCCTGACACATTTTGGGTAATTTGGGGATATTATTAATTCATTCAATCCAATACACTGTGATTCTTTATTATCTGTCTTTGTCAAGTTTAACTGACACTTGTTCAATTTAAATCTTATACAAGTCACTTGTGGTAGCACAATCCTTGAATCTCAGCACTCAGGATGTAGATTGAAGTGGATGTCTGTGAGTTGGGGCTGAAATGAATCTTGGTATACATAGAAAATTACAGGGTAGCCGGGGCTACACAGTAAATTTACTTCATGGTTTAAAAATCCCTTTTACAAAGGGGATGGCTCTTTGTACTTAGTGTTGGCTATATAAGCATGAGATTATCAGTTGAAATCTTCAACACACACAATTTACACACAAGTCATGGAGGAAATGTGTACACATAACCCTATTTTGGGATGTCAGAGAAAATATATCGCAGAGGCTTACTGAATATGGAGTCTAGCCTAACTGGAATACTCCAAATTCAATAAAAATGCTGTATTTAAGTATATGGTATACATGGGACATGGATAGGGGATGTCACCAGCATGTAACATCATGACAATCCTACAACAGGAGACACTACAGTATTCAAATATGGTCAGATGAGAGAGAAAGAAAAGAGAAGCCTGAGAATTATGAAGAAACATGGAACTGAACACTGGAAGATGGAAAGGAGAAACATGTTGTGAGAGTCAAACCCTACCATCTGGGATCATGGTGAGTCCCAGTCTGAGATACCACTGAAAGCCATGACTGAAGTCAGGGCTACAAAGCACCAGGAGTCAGTGTCAATGTTCATGGCTCATATGACCACTAGAGAACATGGTGTTATAACTCTCTGATACCACAGGGATGTACAGGGACTGTGTATAACAGGCCCCACCCATCACTGGATATAATGCTCTGGAGAGTTGATCAAATCTCTCACCACCTGCAGCAATCTGGAGACCAGACATAGTACCTAGCCCAGGCTATACAGTAGAGCTGGTCCTGGTGGTAGGCATGTGTGTGAGACATCCCTAGAGATACGTGTAGAAGAGTAACCCCTGCCACTCAAATGTCATGTAATGGCATGAGTACATATGTAATGCTTGCTTCTGCTCATCTGCAGCAGTTGAGCAAGCTGCTCCCATGATTCTGAGATTAAGAGAGCAAGGCTTGCTCCTTAGCACCTACACACTCTGTAGATAGGGACCTGTGCCTCTCCTTGCCCCATTTCCCTTACCAACTGGCATCTTTGGCAGTCAGAAGAACTGGCCACAGCATCATGAAAACAGGTGAGCTGACTCTGTCCATCACAGGCTACAACACTCAGGAGAGTGGCCCCTACACTTGTTCTGGGCAGCACAGTAATGCTAGGCTTGGTCAAGGAGGAGCAGGTGAGCTGACCCTGAGAATAGAACAAGGGAGATGTCGCTCTGTCATTCATCTACTGTGAGGTATCATGGATACAGGAATGATGCCCTCCACATACTTCACAGCTCAACACCACCAGGAGTCAAAATAGATGGCTATGAAGTGATAAGTGTGGGTGAGCTGGATCTGCCCCTCGTCATCTGTAACACTGAGGACAACTGGCCCTGTACCTCATCTTGGAATCACAGTAGAGGTGGCAGGTGAGTGGCCCCTGTGGGCAAGAACATGGGAGAGCTTGTGTCCCTCTGATGTACGTGATGGCATGGGTGCATAAGTGATGAATTCCCCTCTCTCCATCTTGCTTTCTGCATTAGCCAGGAGAAATGTTCCTGTGGTCATGAGAGCAGGAGACATAGCTCTGAACCTCACAGGCTCTAGCTCTTGAGACAGCAGTGCATACACTTCACCTTGACAGGACAATAGAGCTGGCCTGAATGGTGAAGGCATGGGTAATTTAGCTCAAAGATATGAGGACAGAAGGGCACTCCTAGCTCCTCACAGTTTGCAGTAGTTTTGATATTGGGCCCTACACCATTACTAGGCTGTACAGTGCAGCTGGCACTATAGACATAGATGGAAGTGAGGTGCCCACAATAGCTTTGGAACAGAAGAGCTGACCCAGCATCCTGCCAGTGGCAGCAATGGGTGGACTTGCTCAAGCACTGCTGGAAAGTTCACCCTCATGATGCTGATAAGGGAAATCTGGCAGGCTGAGCAGCTTAGCTACCACTCCAGAGCAGATCAATGGCTCTGAATTTGACCACCCCAAAATCTACATCATCTGAGTAGAGTTGAGATCTGTGAAAGGACCAATCCTGCTGGTCCAAATCTGCAAGATCTTCATGACACATGGCAACAACAGGATAAGTGGGAGGAGTCTCAAGGAGATTCCAATATTGGTATAGTAACAAAAGCCAGAGATCTCTGTGAGGATACAGCTCCACCAATCCAGCAGGTCCAACCTAAAGTGATAAGAAACAGGTGGAGGAGATTATTGGGAGAATGAATCAGAGACCATGGCTGGGTGAATCTTGCATCTCACTGACTAGACACCAGGATGTTTCTTTATTTATATACATTCCACAAAAGAGGTAAACTTATGGTATCAAAAGAAATACAAACCATATGATTTTGTCCCTGGACTAGTGTTACAAGTACAGAGAAAATAGGTATTACTGATGTAAAATCATTTTAGAATACATGAGCATTTATGACATAAGACATTCTTCTATTCTTTAGGAAAATGAAACATTAAGTTGATAGCAAATTATCTGAGTCAGGGTAGATGACTGCCCAAGTCTTGAACAATGCATGCTAAAGTACAATTTGCAAGTTATCTTAGCTTAACAACTTGAAAGTTCTCCCCTACTGTGGGATGACTTGTTTGAGCCATTTGTTTTCTCTTTTTGTTTTGTTTTTCAGTTAAAAAATATTACGGTAACTTAATGTGAGCCAGTTTCCTTACAATTGGCAAATTCTTACATTTCTTTTTTAATTTATTTTTATTTATTCATTTTACATCCTGTTCTTTGACCCCCTCCAAATCAGCCCCTCCCACAATCTTTCCCCACACCCCACTTCCCATCTCCTCTGAGAAGGGAGAAACTCCCCTGCCTATCTTCCCACTCTGGCACATCAACTCTTCATGGGACTAGGCACATCCTCTTCTACTGTAGCCAAGGCAGCCTCACTACACTAGAAGAGCGTATGTTACAGACACACAACAGCTTTTGAGATAGCCTTCACTCCAGTTGTTCAAGACTCACATGACATCCAACCTGTACATCTAGTATATAAGTTCAGGGGGCCTAGGCCTGGCCCCTCTATGATTTTTCAGTGGTGGGTTCAATCTCTGAAATTCTAAAAGGTCTAGGTTAATCGGCACTGTTGGTCTTCCTGTGGAGTTTCTTTCTAATTTGAAGCCTGCAATAATTTCCCTAACTCTTCCATAAGCGTTCTAAAGCTCCATCCACTGCTTGTCTGTGGGTCTCAGACAGCCTGAAATAGCTGTCTCCTGAGAGGCTTCTCCAGAGCCTGAAAAAATGCAGAGGCAGATGCTTGGAGCAAACCATTGGACTGACCCAATCCCCAGTAGAGAAATTAGAGGAAGAACTGAAGGAGATGAAGGGGTTTGCAATCCCATAGGAAGAAAAATAGTATCAACCAACCAGGCCCCCAGAGCTCCCAAAGGACTAAATCACCAACCAAGGAGTACACATGGAGGGACTCATAGCTCCAGCCCCTTATGTAGCAAAAGATGGCCTTGTTGGGCACCAATAGGAGGAGAGGCCCTTGGTCCTGTGATGGCTCCATTGCCAATGTAGGGGATTTTGAGGGCTAGGAGGTGAGAGTGGGTGGTTGGTAAAAGAACACCCTCATAGAAACAGGAGAAGGGGGATGGCATAGGTGAACTCAGGGAGAACATGGGAAGGTGATAAAATTTGAAATGTAAATAAAGAATATATCCATTAAAAAAGAAGATAATTCTATTATGATAAAAAAAAGACATAAGCTAACAGACTGGATATGCAAACAAGGTCCAGCGTTTTCTGCATGCAAGAAACCCATCTCAATAACAGCAACACTACTTCAAAGTAAAAGGATGGCAAAAGGTCTTCCTAGGAATTGGTCCCAAGAAAAAAGGCTAGAGTTGCCATCCTAATATCCAATAAAATAGACTTTCAACCAAAAGTTATCAAGCATCATGAGGAGGGACTTCATATTCATCCAAAGGAAAATCCACAAAGAGAAAATCACAATTCCGAACATCTATGATGCAAATGCAAGAGTACCCACATTCATAAAAGAAACTTTACTAAAGCTGAAAACACACATTGAAACCCAGACAATAATAGCAGGAAACTTCACTCCCGACTTCCACCAATAGACAGATCATTGAAACAGAAACTGAACAGACACACAATGAAACTAATAGAAGTTATGAACAAAATGGATTTAACAGATATCTGCGAACATTTCATCCTAAAACAAAAGAATACACCTTCTTCTCAGCACATCATGGTACCTTCGCCAAAATCGACCATATAATTGGTCACAAAACAATCCTCAACAGATGCAAGAAGACTGAAAAAAATCCCATGCATCCTATTAGATCACCGCTGACTAAGACTTGTCTTCAATAACAGTAAATCAACAGAAAGCCCACATACACATGGAAGCCAAGCAACTCTCTCTACTATGATAACTTGGTCAAGGAAGAAATAAAGAAAAAAGTTAGCGACTGAAATTTAATGAAAAATGATCACACATGATACCCAAAAGTCTGGGACACAGTGAAACAGTGCTGAGAGGAAAATTCATAGCACTAAGCACCCTGGTAAAGAAACGGGAGATAGCTTACACTTGCAACGTAACAACACACCAGGAGCTTTAAAACAAAAAGAAGCAAACACACCCAAGAGGAATAAATGGCAGGAAATAATCAAAATCAGGGCAGAAAGCAACCAAATAAAAACAAAGAGAATGGGGACTTCCAGAGCAGATCCCAGGTGGCAGATCTGTTCCCAACCTCACAAAACCCAGAGGAAGTGTGCCTCCCAGGAGCTCTAACCTGGGCAGTATCTCAGGTAAGAAGACAGCAACACCCGCCCCAAACAGGGAGTAAATGGGACCCACTGGGACCCAGGAATTCACTCCTGGCCCAGAGCATGGGTTCCTTCTGGTCTCTACCAGAGCACTGAGCAGATCTTGGGCCTCAGCGCTAACCCGAGCAGCAAAATCCATCCCAAACAGTTCTGACGTAACCTAGATAATAGGAAAGACAGACTCTAGTCATAGACAGAGCAGATAGCACAAAGGAGATCCAGATGGCAAAAGGCAAGTGCAAGAACATAAGCATTAGCAACCCAAGATACTTGGCACCATCAGAACCTAGTTCTCCCACATTAGAAAGTCCTGAACTCCCCATATCACCAGAAAAGCAAGAGCCAGATCTAAAATCACTTTTAATGATGATGATAGAGGACTTGAAGAAGGACATAAATAACACTTTCAAAGAATTTGAGGAGAATGCAGGTAAACAGGTAGAAGCCCTTAAAGAGGAAACACGAAAATTCCTTAAAGAATTACAAGAGAACACAACCAAACAGGTGAAGGGATTGAACAAAAACATCCAGGACATAAAAATGGAAGTAGAAACAGTAAAGAAATCACAAAGGTTGACTATCCTGGAGATAGAAAACCTAGGAAAGAAATCAGGAGTCATAGATGCAAGGATCACCAAGAGAATACAAGAGATAGAAGAGAGAATCTCAGGTGCAGAAGATACCATAGAAAGTATTGACACAACTGTCAAAGAAAACACAAAATGCAAAAAGTTCTTAACACAAAACATCCAGGAAATCCAGGACACAAATGAGAAGACCAAACCTAAGGATAATAGGTATAGATGAGAGTGAAGATTCCCAACTTAAAGGGTCAATAAATATCTTCAACAAAATTATAGAAGAAAACTTCCCTAACCTAAAGAATGAGATGCCCATAAACATACAAGAAGCCTACAGAACACCAAATAGACTAGACCAGAAAACAAATACCTCCCGTCACATAATAATCAAAACACCAAATGCACAAAACAAAGAAAGAATATTAAATGCAGTAAGGGAAAAAGGCCAAGTAACATATAGAGATAGACTTGTCAGAATTACATCAGACTTCTCACCAGATACTATAAAAGTGAGAAGATCCTGGACAGATGTCATACAGACCCTAAGAGAACACAAATGCCAGCCCAGGCTACTATAGCCAGCAAAACTCTCAATTACCATAGATGGAGAAACCAAGATATTCCACAACAAAACCAAATGTACACAATATCTTTCCACAAACCCAGCATTACAAAGGTTGATAGTAGGAAAGCTCCAATACAAGGAGGGCAATCATACCCTAGAAAAAGCAAGAAAGTAATCCTCTTCCAACAAAACCAAAAGAAGATAGCCACAGAAAGATAATCCCACCTCTAATAAAAAAAAACAGGAAGCAACAATCACTGTTCCTTAATATCTCTTAACATTGGTGGACTCAATTCCCCAATAAAAAGACATAGGCTAACAGACTGGATACATAAAGAAGACCCTGCATTTTGTGGCACATAGGAAACCCACGTCAGTGACAAAGACAGACACTATCTTAGAGTAAAAGACTAGAAAACAATTTTTCAAGCAAATGGTCCTAAGAAACAAGCTGAAGTAGCCATTTTTAAAACCTCCAGCCTGAGAACACAAAGGGAGAGATTCATGGCTCCACCTGTATAGGTAGTTGAGGGTGGCCTTCTCAGGCATCAGTGGAAGTGGAGAGCCTTGGTGCCTGAAAGTTTGGATTCCTTAGTGTTTGGGAATTCATGAGAAGGGAGGCGGGAATGGGAGGATGGTGGGAGCATACCCTCATAGAAACTCCCAGAATTATATGGATTAGACATGACAGAGGCAGGCTGCCAGAAGACTAGATTCCAGAATTCAAACAAAAAATTATCTTGATACTAAAATTTGTTTTGAGAATTGTATATTGCAGAATACACAGCCTTGGTGTATCTACTCATCAAGCAAGCTGAGCAGACCTGCCCAAACCTCTGATGTCCTGGAATTTCAGCTGGATGCAGTGAAGACACAGACATCAGACGCTTATAAATTTACTCTTCCCCCCACCCCTCTTCTAATATCTCAACACCCATAATCAGCTTGAAGAAGTTAGTGAAGAGTCAGCACTCCTATTCCCTGGGCTTGGGGACTGAGGTGGTTAATATTGGGCTGTCTTTCTAGGGAATAGTGGTTTTTTTGAAACAGGGAGGAATAGCTAGGATTTATTGCATAGCCATAACCTATTGGTAGAAATCTGTATAATTGTTGTTAAACTGAAGTTATAATTTATTAAATGGTACAAAATATAATTTGATTTCAAATTTAAGATTTTCATTGTTACGAGTTTGTTCTTGATATAAAAGTGAGATTAATATTGTTACTCTCATAGACATTTGGCCTATATAACACATTTAGGAATACAAGGCTTAGACCCAGTCCTTTAACTCTTTTAACTGATTTGAGATGGTTAGCCTGTGAGTTAAGGGCCTATAGCAAATTCATGGCTCTGAATTTATTGTTAGGGTGTTTTCTATATTTTATTTAGAAATAGCAAGAGGAGTTAACAGACAGCAGTCCAAATTGCCTTACATGGATAGTTGGTTTTCAAGACGTCAGAAGTCCACAGAATTGATGTTACAAACATTTCTATATTAATGTTCATTTTGATTAGAGACCTGTCTACTCCCAACAGCTTCCCTGTCTTGGATTCTAGGAAGAAATTGAGCATCTTTGGAGTTACTCCAGTTGTGATAAGACAGCCACTAGGCAAGAATTGCCTCTTTTCATCTACAGACAAATTACTGTCCAGAAAAGGACACACTTGTGGAATAGTCGACTGATTATATCTGCCAAGACAGAGTAATCAGCTCTTTATAATTCTGCATTACTAGGTCTGTCAGATGATCCTGGGCCTGAAGGCTGCAGATCGGATGCTCCAGCGTTTTAAGGTTCAGGGACTGTCCAGGTGTTCAGCAGTCTCTATAAATTGGCTAAGTTTAAGAAGCTATGCTTTGCCAGGTGGTGGTGGCGCATGCCTTTAATCCCAGCACTTGGGAGGCAGAGGCAGGTGGATTTCTGAGTTCGAGAGTTCGACGCTAGTCTGGTCTACAGAATGAGTTCCAGGACAGCCAGAGCTACACAGAGAAACACTGTCTCGACAAAAAAAAAAAAAAAAAGCTATGCTTTGTGCTTCCCATAATTTCAGTTAATTCAGTCATTCTGGATTTCTGGTGGGGTTGAAGAGTTATAGTCTCATAGCCAATCCTGGCTATTTATTTTGAAAGAAAAGATTTGAGAGGATGGTTTTTAGCTGACATTCATTCTAAAGCCAAGAAAAAAGCCAGGTTCAGAACTAAGACTTTTAGTTAGGAGAGATGACAGAGGTTCTGTTTAGTCAACAAAATGATGGACTGGATATTAGGTCTATCTTGTACCTTACTGATACAAATTGGTATAGTTATGCTCTAATTGTATTTTGAGAGAAAGGTTCTTTTTTTTTAATTTTAACAGGAATGATGATATGTAGGAGGAGCTAAGGTGGGAGGAGTAAGGAGAGGAAGAGGAGAAGTAAGGAGAAGGCGAAGAGGAGAGGAGAAGCTAGGAGGAGAGAGAGAGAGAGAGACAGAGACAGAGAGAGAGACAGAGACAGAGAGAGAGAGACAGAGAGAGGAACATGGAGGTGGATGTTCGTGTGTCTCTACCAGTCAAAGGTAGTTGGTATATCTAGGTTGGGTAGTTGGGTATTGGGTAATGTTATTGAGCATTACCAAACTTATAAAGCCTTTGATTAACATTTTTTAAAAGTTACTAATAAAAAAAATAAAGAAAAAACATTTTGCACTAACAAAAAAAAAAGAATTGATAAATGGGACCTCATGAAACTAGAAAGCTTCTGTAAGTCAAAGGACATAGTCAGTAGGATAAATCCACAACCTAAAGATTGGGGAAGAATCTTCACTAACCCCACCTCCAATAATCGGCTAATATCCAAAATATATAAAGAACTTAAGAAGCTAACCACAAAGAAAGCAAATGACCCAATCAAAAATGGGGTACAGAACTAAACAGAGTACTCACAACAGAGGAATTACAACTGGCTGAGAAGCACTTAAAGAAATGTTCAAAGTCCTTAGTGATCAGAGAAATGCAAATCAAAAGAGCCCTGAGATTCCACCTTACACCAATCAGAATGGCTAAGATCAAAACCTTAGGCGACAGCCCATCTTGGCAAAGATGTGGAGAAAGGAACACTGCCATTACTGGTGGGATACCAAACTGGTACAACCACTCTGGAAATCAATCTGGAGATCCTTCGGAAAATTAGAAATAGAGCTACCTGAAGTTCTAGCTATACCACTCTTGGGTATATACCCAAAAGATGCCCTACAATGCCACAGGGGCAGATGTTTCACTATGTTCATAGCAGCCTTGTTTACGATAGCCAGAAGCTGGAAGCAACCCAGATGTCCCACAACAGAAGAATGGGTACACAAAATGTGGTTCATTTGCACAATGGAATACTCAGCTACTAAGAATGAGGAGATCCTGAGTTTTTCAGGCAAATGGATGGAATTAGAAAATATCCTGAGTGAGGTAACTCAAACCCAAAAGGACATACATGGTATGCACTAATGCATGGATATTAGCCCAAAGAAGTAAAGAATACCCAAGATACAATCCACAGAACTCAAAAAGGTTAACAAGCAGAAGGTCTCAAGTTAGGATGCCTCAACCCAACTTGGGAGGAAGAAGAAAGCAATCACAGGAGGTAGGAGGGAGGGAAGAAACTGGATTGGAAAGGGGACAGGGAGGGGAAGAGGGCAACATGATTAGGTAGTGGGTAGGGGGAACAGGACTAAAGATATGAGGGCCAGCAGAAAGAACAGAAACAGGCAACCTCTAGAGGTAGGAGGTTGGGGGAGCCTCCAGTTTGTCCCAGAGACCTGAGAGGTGAGAGACTCACAAGAGTCAAAAGGAGTGACCTTAGATTAAATGCCCTACAGGAAGGAGAGGGAACATGTAGAGTCCATTTCCAGGAGAAAGACAGGGCATCAAGAGAGGGATAGGGTTGCCGTTCCACAGTCAAAAACCCTGACCCACAATTGTTCCTGTCTGAAAGAACTGCAGAATCAAAAATGAAGAGTAGCCTGAGGAAAACAAGGTCCTGCCACAGGCCCAAAGTGGGATCCAGCTCCAGGGGAGACCCCAAGGCCTGACACTATTACTGAGGCTATGGTGTTTTCACAAAAAAGGACCTATCATGACTGCCCTCCAAAAGACCCAGCAAGCAGCTGAAAGAGTCAGATGCAGATATTTACACCCAACCAATGGACAGAAGCTGCTGATCCCTGTGGTTGAATTAGGGAAAAGTTGGAAGAAGCTGAGGAGGAGGACAACCTTGTATGGGGACCAGCAGTCTCAATGAACCTGGACCCCTGAGATCTCTGACACTGGACCACCAACCATGCAGCAAAACAAGATTATATGAGGCCCCAACCACATATATAGCAGAGGATTGCAGAGTCTGGGTTCAGTCAGTGAAGATGCAATCAGCCTTCAAGAGACTTGAGGCCCTAGAGAGTGGGGAGGTCTGGTGGGGTGGGGGTGGATACATACTTATGGAGACAGGGGGAGTATATATCAGATGTTGAACATTGAGAAGGTGGACCAGGAGGGTGGTAAAATCCAGAGTGTAAAAAAATGATTAATTTTAAAAATGTGTGTGAATTACATGATATGATGACTAGATGTTGAACTCCAGTCCTCAACCAAAAGAATACATAATCATTTTTATTTGTATATTTATTTATTTACTTATTCATTTACATATTCACTTTAGCTCATTTGTGTAGTCGTAGTCCCCCTCCACCTCATCCCCCCCTCAGAAAGCCCCTCACCTCATTGCCCATCTCCTTTTCCTCTGAGAAGGGGAAAGCCCCTCTTGGGTATGAACCTACCCTGGCACATCAAGTAACTGCAGCATTAGGCACGTAATCTTCATCCTTTTTAAGTGAGTCCTGACATGTCAGTCCAGTTAGGGTGAGCAGGATCCAGAGACAGGCAACAGAGACAGGGACAATTCCCAAACTAATTGTTGAGTGACACACATAAAGACCAAACTGTACATTTTCTAAACATGTTTGGGGGGGCTACATCAAGCCCATGCTAGAATTTTGGTTGTTTGATGTTCAATTACGGTGACCCCCAAAAGTCCAGGTTAGTTGATTCTATTGGTCTTCTTGTAGAGTCTCCATCCTATTTGAGTCCAGGAATCCTTCCCCCAACTTTTAAAGGAGACTCTCCAAGCTCTGCCTAATATTAAAGTCTGTCTTTGCATCTGTTTCCATTGTTTGGCTGAGCCTATCAGTCACAGATATGCTAGGCTCCTGTCTTCAAGTATAACATAGTGTTATTAATATTATCAAGAATTGTTTTTTGCCCATGAGGTGGTTCTCCAGTAGTGCCAGTCATTGGTTGACCGTTCTCTCAGTTTTTGTTTAATTTTGTCCCTTCACCTCTTGTAGGCAGGACATGTTTTGGGTTCTGTGCATGTGTTGGTGTCTACACCCCCCACGTGTGGGCACATACCCAGAGTTTGTTCTACCACCCCACAAGGACACTTGCTCAACTATATTCATAGTAGCTTTGTTCTTAATAACCAGAAACTTGGAACAACACAGATGTCCTTTGCCTGAAGAATGGATGAATAAGATGTTGTTCTTTTATACAATGAAGTACTATTAAGCTATTAAATATAAGACATCATAAATTTTACAAGCAAATTGAAAATAATCAATAGCATCCTGTGTGAAGTAGCACAGAATGAAAAAGTGAGGCACTCTATGTTCTCATTTATTAGTCAATCTTTGCCATAAAGTACAGGATAAATATGAGGTAGTCCACCCTCCAAAGAAGCCAAATAACAAGGAGGGACTCGGACAGGATGTTTGAATCTCACTCAGAAGGGAAAATAAAGTAAGCTTCGGTGGTGCATGTTGGGAGCGCACGGTGTGAGATTAGATGTGGTGGGAGGTCACATGTAGGGAGAGCACTGTTGAGGTCACATGTAGGGAGAGCACTGTTGAAGATGCTTTCTCTCTTATACAGAATAGTTTTGGCTTCTTCAGAAATCAAATGCCGTTAGTTTAGTTGGCTTGTTTCTCAAATTTCAGTTTGATTCTTTTGTTCAAACTGTCCATGTTCATGGCAATACCATGTGGTACTTAGTACTAATGGCCTGGACTACAGCTTGAAATCAGGGTTCATTATACCTCCAGAAATTCCTTTTTTTTTTTCTTTTTTTTTCTTTTTTTTTTTTGGTAAATGATTGTTTTAATACCCTGGGTTTGTTTGTTTGTTTGTTTGTTTTTTTCATATGAAGCTGAGAATTGCTCTCTCAAGGATTGTAAATGATAATGTTAGAGTTTTGATTGTATTTGCATTGAATCTGGAAATTGCCTTTGGTAAGATAGCCATTTTTTTTCTATGTTAATGTACCAATCCATGAGCATTGGGGTCTTTCCAACTTCTGATACCTTCTTCAATTTTTTTCTTCAGAGACTTAATTTTTCATACATGTCTATCACTTCCTGGTTTAGAGTTATACCAAGACAGTTTATATTATTGCATAAGCAATGTGTGTTGTAAAAACATTTTTTGTCTAATTTCTTCAAAATTTTATATTTGAAGAAAGGAAGGCCAGTGATTTTTTGAGATGATTTTATACCCAGAAACTTTGTTGATGATGTTTTTCAGAAGAAGGAGTTCTCTGATAGAAGCTTGGAATCATTCATGTATGCAATCATATCTGTGAACAGAAAAACTTTGTCTTTCTTTTAATTTACATTGACTTTACCACTATAATTTTCTTACTGCTCTAGATAGAACTCCAAGTAGTATGTTGAATAGTTATGTAGAGAAAAGCAGCCTCAATTTTAGTAAAGTTGCTTAAATATACTTCCACTAATTTGATGTTGGTCCTTGCTGTATATTGCTTTTATTATGTTTAGTTATGTACCTTGTAAAACTTAGGGATACAACTAATTAAATAATTTATCTAACCTTGATTTACCTTTGTTCATATTTAGTAAGAAAATCATCCCGTTAATGTAGATAATCCAGTTTTCTGGATTATAGGCTTTTGAAGTAGCTATGATTCTTGAAGAATTGATTCTTTTTGTTTCCTCATTCTTCTGTTAAGATGTCTCTCTATCTGTTTTTGATTTGTTGATTGGGAAAGTGTTGCTTTGCCTTTTAGCTAGTTTGGCTGAGTGTTTGTCAGATCTTCTTAATTATTTAAAGCACCAGCTCTTGGTCTTCCTGATTCTTTGTATTGTTCTCTGTCTCTTTTGTTTTCTATTTTATTTATGTCAGCCCTGAGTTTGATTATTCCCTGTTCTCTACTACTCTGGGTGGGTTTGCTTCTTCTTTTTTTCCAGAGTTTGCTGTTCTGCATTTGATATGCTATTGTGAGATTTCTCCAATTTATATGTAAAGGGATTTATGTTATTAGCTTTACGATTAGCACAGATTTTGTTTTCTACTAAAAAGTTGGGTATGTTGTGCTTCCATCTTCATTGCATTCTAGAATGTCTGTAATTACTTTCTTTTTTTTTCCCTTACCCATTGCTCATTCAGTAGAAGGTTGTTTGACTTCTGTGGGTTGGGAGGCCTTTTTTTGTATTTTTTGTTCTTGAAATCCAGTTTTAATCCATGCTTCTCTGCTAATATACAAAAAAAAGTTATTACAATTATCTTGTATCTGTTGAGGAATTCGTTGTAACAATGTATAAAGTCAATTTTCTAAAAGGTTCTGTGAGATGCTAAGAAGAAGTTATATTCTTTGGTTTTTAATACAATATTCCTCTTTCTTCACATCCTTATCAGCACCTGCTATCACCTGAGTTTTTGATCTTAGCCCTTCCGATTGGTGTGAGGTGGAATCTCAGGGTTGTTTTGATTTGTATTTCCCTGGTGACTAAGGATGTTGATCATTTTTTTAGGTGCTTCTCGGCCATTCGAAGTTCCTCAGTTGAGAATTCTTTGTTCAGCTATGTACCCCATTTTGAATAGGGTTATTTGGTTGTCTGGAATCTAATTTCTTGGGTTTGTTGTATATATTGGATATTAGCCCTCTATTGGATGTAAAATTGGTAAAGATCTTTTTCCAATCTGATGGTTGTCATTTTGTCCTATTGACAGTATCTTTTGCTTTACAAAAGCTTTGCAATTTCATGAGGTGTCATTTGTCAATTCTTGGTCTTAGAGCAAAAGTCATTGTTGTTATGTTCAGGAAATTCTCCGCTGTGCCCAAGTATTTGAGGCTCTTCCCCACCTACTCTTCTATTAGTCTCAGTGTATCTGGTTTTATGTGAAGGTCCTTTACCAACTTGAACTTGAGCTTTGTACAAGGAGATAAGAATGGACTGATTTACATTCTTCTACATGCTGACCTCCAGTTGAACCAGCACCATTTGTTGAAAAAGTTGTTCTTTTTCCACTGGACAGTTTTAGCGCCTTTGTCGAAGATCAAGTGACCATAGGTGCGTGAGTTCATTTCTGAGTCTTCAATTCTATTCCATTGATCTTCCTGCCTGTCTCTGTAACAATACCATGCATGTTTTATGACTGTTGCCCTGTAGTACAGCTTGAGGTAAGGGTGGTGATTCCCCCAGAAGTTCTTTTATTGTTGAGAATAGTTTTTGCTATCCTGTGTTTTTTGATATTCCAAATGAATTTGCTAACTATTCTTTCTATCTCTATGAAGAATTGATTTGGAATTTTGATGGGGATTGCATTGAATCTGTAGATTTTTTTGGCAACATGGCCATTTTTACTATATTAATCCTGCCAATCCATGAGCATGGGAGATCTTTCCATCCTCTAAGATCTTCTTCTATTTCTTTCTTCAGAGACTTAAAGTTCTTGTCCTACAGATCTTTTACTTGCTTAACTAGGTTCACACCAAGGTATTTTATATTATTTGTGACTATTGTGAAGGGTGTCACTTCCCTAATTTCTGTCTCAGCCTATTCATCCTTTGAGTGGAGAAAGGCTACTGATTTGTTTGAGTTAATTTTATAACCAGCCACTTTGCTGAAGTTGTTTATCAGGTTTAGGAGTTCTCTGGTGGAAGTTTCAGGGTCACTTAAGTATACTATCATATCACCTGCAAATAGTGATATTTTGACTTCTTCCTTTCCTATTTGTAACCCATTGACTTTCCTTTGTTGGCTAATTGCTCTGTCTAGGACTTCCAGTACTATATTGAATAGGTAGAGAGAGAGTGGACAGCCTTGTCTAGTTCCTGATTTTAGTGGGATTGCTTCAAGTTTCTCTCCATTTAGCTACTGGCTTGCTGTATAGTGCTTTTACTATGTTTAGGTATGGGCCTTGAATTCATGATCTTTCCAGGACTTTTATCATGAACGAATGTTGACTTTTGTCAAATGCTTTTTCAGCATCTAGTGAAATGATCATGTGATTTTTTCCTTTGAGTTTGTTTATATTGTTTATATTATGTTGATGGATTTCCGTATATTGAACCATCCCTGCATTCCTGGGATAAAGCCTACTTGATCATGATGGATGATTGTTTTGATGTGTTCTTGAATTCAGTTTGTGAGAATTATATTGAGTATTTTTGCATCAATATTCATAAGGGAGATTGGTCTGAAGTTTTCTTTCTTGTTGTGTCTCTGTGTGGTTTTGGTATGAGCGTAATTGTGGCTTCATAGAAAGAATTGGATAATGTTCCTTCTGTTTCTATTTTGTAGAATACTTTGGAGACAGTTAGTACTAGGTCTTCCTTGAAGATCGTATAGAATTAGACACTAAAACCATGTGGCCCTGGGCTTTGTTTGGTGGGAAGATGATTAATGACTGCTGCTATTTCTATAGGGATTATGGGAATAATCAGATGACTGACCCCAAAGGCAATAGAATCAGGATGTAGGGTTTTCTAAGGAAAAAAGGGAGAGGGCGAGTGGGTGGTTGGGGGAGCACTGGCACGGAGGCAAGGGGAGGGAGTTGGAATGAGGGTTTTGTTGTTGTTGCTGCTGCTGTTTTGTTTTGTTTTTTTGTTTTTCGAGACAGGGTTTCTCTGTGTAGTTCTGGCTGTCCTGGAACTCACTCTGTAGACCAGGCTGCCTTCGAACTCAGAAATCCACCTGCCTCTGCCTCCCAAGTGCTGGGATTAAAGGTGTGTGCCACCACCGCCCGGTGGAATGAGGGTTTTTCTTAGGGGAAACCTGGAAGGGAGACAACATTGGAAATGTAAGTAAACAAAATAACCAATAAAAGAAAGAAAGAAAAAAAGGAGCAGATCTTTCTCCTTTTAGTGATAGGGTTACTGCTACTTATTACAAAGACTCAAGAATTCATTGTCCCTATTGTCATATGAGGATGAAAGAGAGTGGATATTATTTTTATTTTTTAAATTTTTCAAAGATTAATATTATAATTTTACAACATTCATCTCTCACACTTATACTTCCCCTGTACACATATAAAACCCAATAACTCCCAAATTTATGAACACTTTTATTTATTATTTACATGCACACACAAAAACACAAACATATAGACATAAAACTCCCAACTTAATGAGCACTTTGCCAGGCAGTGGTGGCACACGCCTTTAATCCCAGCACTTGGGAGGCAGAGGCAGGTGGATTTCTGAGTTCCAGGCCAGCCTGGTCTACAGAGTGAGTTCCAGGACAGCCAGGGCTACACAGAGAAACCCTGTCTCAAAAAACCAAAAAGAGAAAAAAAGAGCACTTTTATTCCATTGACGTGCATACACACAAACACAAACCCTTCATACTCCACTTAATATTGCCTTGTGTGTCAGTGTGTTTGGGCGAGTGAATTCAGACTGGGAACCTTATTACTTCACTTGCTGCACAAAAATACAGAGGATCCAACTCTCATAGGGACAGCATTCATAAAAAATTGAGTAATACCTTAGGAGGCATTGAATGCACATAAACTGTAACGTTAAAATACATTAAGCATGATATTAGTTCCTGTGAGTTTATCAATCTATGTCAATTCACAATAGCTTTGATATGTAGTAAAATCTGTCATTTCTGAAACATAATGAATGATGTCCTCATCAAAATAGAGGGGAATAGACAAATAAATGATGGATTCATTTGATTCTCTGTAAAGTTGATGAGCATTATGAAACTGAATCCTTGCTGTGCACCAATGTTCTATTATATATCTGCCTAAAAGATGGGCATTTTTATCTATGTATGGTATAGATATGCTTATGTGGTATATATATGTATATGTGTGTGTGTGTATGAATATGTGTATATAAATATGTATCTGAGATGTTTAAGTAGCATGGTCTATCAATAAAGATGCTGAACCTGCGCTAGTAATACTTTCCTTTCTCCATCACATATGGATTAGTGTGTGAAGTGACCAGTAGACAAGTATTTCAGCATAGAGCAGAAACTTGCATTCACAAAACTGTGGTCTTTCTCACTCATGAAGATACTTTGGAGATGGCTTTGCCTTAATTAACCTGTGTTTATTGACATTCACAACTGGGTCTTGAGGTCCTTTGGGTCACCGCAGCAAGGTACTTGTGAATTCTAGTTAACTGTTAAACTACCTCATCCTTATGTAAATAAAATTTTATTTTTTGTGTTTCTTGTTCTTAATTGGCCATTCAAACTTAGGCTTCTGGAGCCTGCAATAAATCTTATTTTGAATTATAATTCCTCTTGCTGTTTAGATTGTGCTGGCCAAAACAATTAGTATGTAACTTTCAAAGTCATAGCCACTGGAAGAAAAATGAAGAGCACACTGGTTTTACTGGTACCCAATTCTATCATTACCATTTGTTCCCTCATTATAATAATTCTCTCTGCAATCAGGCTGGAGAGTACACTTAGAAAAGTCCCATATTATAACTTGCACCCAGTTTACGAACTTTACTCTGTCTTGGGATACCAGGTCTACCTTGCCTTAGTGATCTACACTGTGACAGTCTTGGCTAGAAACCTCACTGACATATTCAATTAAGTCACTTTCTTTACTTTCAGCTTGCTGGTGTTCTGCACTGGCCGGGGTATATTCCTTAATGGCCACCATAACACCCAAGGCTAGGACAGGGAGGCTGTTGAGGTCTTCAACATATTGGCATTCCAAACACACCTAAAAGCAAGTGTCTTTGTCCCCATGTTTTTTCAATTTTGTTAAGGCCAGAGATAAATTTTCTTTGAGATTTGAGAAAAGCATTATCTTTGAACACATATATTATGGATTGTAACTGAGAAATAATATGTTGGCTCTGAAGCACCTATTAGCATTCAGTTCAAGATATATGCATTAGATACTGTTTCTTAGTGCTTTTTTGTGTGCAATATTTTTTTATTTATTTATTTTAAACTCAATATTATGTTCTCCATTCCAGTCCACCCTCTGGCTGTTCTAAATCACATACTTCCTCCTTCCCCCACCCCGCCCCATATCTATGAGGATGTTGTCACCCCCACCACAATTCCACCAGAGTTCTAAACTCCTGAGGCCTCCAGTCTATTGAGGGTTAGGTGCATCTTTTCTGACTAAACACAAACCCTGCAGTCCTCTTCTGTATATGTGTTCGGGACATCATATCAGCTGGTGTATGTTACCTGGATGGTGTTCCAGTATCTGAGTGATCTCAGAGGTCCAGGCTAATTGAGACTGCTGGTCCTCCTCCAGGATCAAACCCTCCTCAGATTCTTCCATCTTTTCCCTAATTCAACCACAGGGGTCAGCAGCTTCTGTCCATTGGTTGGGTGCAAATATCTGCATCTGACTCTTTTAGCTTCTTGTTGGGTCTTTTGAAGTGCAGTTATGATAGGGCCCTTTTGTGAGCACACCATAGCCTCAGTAATAGTGTCAGGCCTTGGTGTCTCTCCTGGAGCTGGATCTCACTTTGGGCCTGTTGCTGCCCTACTTTTCCTCAGGCTCCTCTCCAATTTCATCCAGGCAGTTTTTTCAGACAGGATCACTTATGGGTCAGAGTTTTGACAGTGGGATGGTAACCCCATCCCACACTTGATGCCCTGTCTTTCTGCTGGAGATGGACTCTACAAGTTCCCTCTCTCCAACTAAGGGCATTTCATCTAAGATCCCTGTCTTTGAGTCCTGAGACCTCTCACCTCCCAAGTCCCTGGTACATTCTGGAGGGTCCTCCCCACCTCCTATCTCCCAAGGTTGCAAGTTTCTATTCTTTCTGCTGGCCCTCAGGGATTTCAGTCCTTTTCCCCCACCCAATACAAGATCATGTTTCTCTTTCTGACCCCTAGTCCCTCTCCCTCCCACCTGATACCTAGTATTCCTCAAACTATTCCATAAAATAGAAACTGAAGGAACACTACCTAACTCATTCTATGAAGCCACAACTACTCTGATACCTAAAGCACACAAGGACCCTACCGAAAAGGAGAACTTCTGACCAATCTCCCTCATGAATATTGATGCAAAAATACTCAGTAAAATTCTTGCAAACTGAAACCAAGAACACATCAAAACCATCATTCACCACAATCAAGTAGGCTTTATTCCATGGATGCAAGGTTGGTTCAATATATGAAAATTCATTAACATAATCCATGATATAAACAAGCTCAAAGAGTAAAAGCACATGATCATCTCCTTAGATGATGAAAAGACATTTGACAAAATACAACACTCCTTCATGTTAAAAGTATTGGAGAGATCAGAAATTCAAGGCCCATACACAAACAACATAAAAACAATATACAGCAAACCAATAGCCAATATCAAATTAAATGGAGAGAAACTTGAAGCAATCTCACTAAAATTGGGGACAAGATAAGGATGCCCACTCTTGCCATATCTATTCAAAATCATACTCGAAATTCTAACCAGAACAAAAAGACAACAAAAAGAGACCAAGTGAATACAAATTGGCAAAGAAGTAATAAAGGTATCACTATTTGCAGATGATACAATTGTATACATAAGTGACCCCAAAAGCTCTCCCAAAGAACTTCTCCAACTGATCAACAACTTCAGCAAAGTGGCTGGATATAAAATTGACTCAAAGAAATCAGTAGCCTTCCTTTATACAAATGATAAAGGAGCTGAGAAAGAAATTAGGGAAACAACTCCCTTCACGATAGCCACAAAATATCCTGGGGTGACTCTAACTAAACAGGTGAAAGATCTGTATGACAACAATTTCAAGTCTCTCAAGAAAAAATTCAAAGATCTCAGAAAATTAAAAGATCTTTCATGTTCATGGATTGGCAGAATTAACATAGTAAAAATGGCCATCCTAGCAACGGCAATCTACAAATTCAATGCAATCCCCATCAAAATCTTAACACAATTCTTCAAAGACATGGGTCAGGTATTTTCTAAAGGAATTTAGAGTTATATACCTTCCTGCTGGCTGTGTTTTGAATCAAAATGCTCCACATAGGCAAACAGGGAGTTGCACTGTTAAGAAGTGAGGCCAAACCAGAGTTGTTCCCATCTAAAAGAACCTTTGGAACAATAATGGAGAATAGATTGAGGGAAAAGAGGTCCAGTGACTGGCTCAAATTGGGATCTGGCTCAAGGGCAAGCCCAAAGGCTTGACACTATTACTGATGCTATGGTGTTCTTACAGACAGGAGCACAACAAGGGTGCCCTCTGGAGGCCCAACAAGCAGGTGACTAAGCCAGAAACACATAAATACACCCAACCAATGGACAGAAGTCAGGAACACATGTTTTTGAATTAAGAAAAGACTAGAAGAAGCTGAGGAGGAGGGCAATCCCATAGGAAGACCAGCAATCTCAGCTAACCTGGACTCCTAAGATCTCTCAGAGACTGAGCCACCAAACAGGCAGCATACACTAGTTGATACGAAACCCAGGACACATATACAGCAGAGGACTGCCTAGTCTGGCCTCAGTGAGAGAAGATGCACCTAACCCTTAAGAGTCTTGAGGCTCCAGTTAGTGGGGAGGTCTGGTAGGGTGAGGTGTAGGGACATCCTCTTGAAGATGGGGAAAGAAAAGGGATGAGGAAGAGTGGGATCGTGGACCAGTGGGGAGATAAGACTGGATTATAAAAAATATTTAATGATAATCAATAACGATGATGATGATGATGATGATGAAGATGATGATGATGATGAAAAGATGTGGGGCCTTGCTGAAGTGGGTGTGTCAATATGCCCAACTGAATTCAGGAATTTTCTATTACTACTCACTGCCAGCTTGTATGTAGAAAACTTGGCTCTTTCTCTAGTACGATGCTCTCTGTGTTCCAGCATGATTCTTGCCCTGATGACAATGGAATGAATCTCTGAATCTGTAAGCCAGCCACAAGTGCATGTTGTCTTTTAAAATTGTTGCTATTTTCACTGTATGTCTTCACAGCACTAGAAATCATAAGTGATAATAGCACATTTTATGGAGCTTCTCTGGAAGACGGAAGGTTTCAGTCACAGAGGAAAGTACTACACACTATCAGGAGTGGATTCTCTGTTAAGAGCCATAACCTCAGTAGCCCAGGTATTCTACAATACATATCTAGTAATGTTCACATTACCATTTAAGACATTGTGTGTCAAATATGCTCTTCTGAGATGTTAATTCTGCTAATACCATTGATTACATAATAGGTGTCTTGATTGTGACCTTTGAAGACAAGATACTATGCTAATGATGAAATCAACTGTGCTAGGAAGCATTCATTAATCACATCTTCAGTTCTATCAATGAGGTTATCAAAAGAATGTTCTTTGACTGGACCCTGAAGGTCAGATTCTATATTGTGCCTAGAATTCAAAAAACTGAAGACTGCCGGATTTTAACTGGCACTGTGTTGGCACCAGTGTCTGTTATTTCCTAACAAAGTCAAAACCCCAAAAGTCTTGTGAGGCATGATGCACCATGTCTAGTGAAACTAGTGTTGGAGGACCTGTATTGAGAACTGTTTTCATTCATTCATTCATTCATTCATTCATTCATTCTGCTTCTCGACCTCCAATATACTTCTTCATTCTTCTGTCAAATTGAGTTATAATCTTGTACACTTTTATTTATGTGTTTCCTCATCCATAGTTCTAACCAAAGTTCAAAATTCTAATCCAATGTAACCGTTGGTTTTTCTGTTTGTTTCTGTTTCTTACAAATCTTCTCTAGAATTATCACCTGAAAGGTCTTCCATGATCCATTTAACAATGCATTATTCTCCCAGTGTGGCATTCCATGATGTCCTAAAGTTATCATTCCAAAATCTGATCAAAACATACTTATGACACACATGATGTTCAAAGTCTTCTTGAGTAAACAAGACTTTTCTAGCCACCAAAAATAAAGGAGAAAGCTCAGATATGGCACAAACTTGTGAAGCTACATAAGACACCAGGTTATTGGCTTTCTCAAAATTAACTGGAAGTTTCTCCTGAATGAGTACATTACAACATTTGTGAGGTCCATGGCCCCAAAACACCTGGCTGTCAGCAGACCCATCTTCCAGCAACCTAATAAAGTAAGACTCTAAAGCTTAAGATAAACCAAGTAGCTCTCTATGTCAGCAAATACTCAATACACAAGATGCTCATACAATTAGAATTGTTATCCCAGTTATCTAACCTTGATATGAATAACTACCTTACAGGAGACAGCAGTGTAAAAATCTGCAGCCATCTCTACTCTCTCTTGTTCTTCCTCCTTCTCTCTCCCTGTGTTTTTTCTCCTCCCAACTTCTCACTTGGCCTCCCTTTTCCCTACCCAATGACAGGGTTCTGCTGAATACACTGGGAAGGGAATTTCTGCCACAGTTTGATATCCACAGATTCCTATAATGGGCAGAAATTCTAAGTCCTTTATCCGGTGAGTATCTGCACTGAATTATAAGTATAATGAGTCAAGTCCCTAACTTCAAGTCCCCATGTTTGTGTTCTGGAACAGGTTTAATAATTACCTGAAAGTTCCAAATTCCTCTCCTGAGCCAGTAGTCTTTATTCATCTTCATTTCAGAGTCTGTGTTCCACAGGTCCCATTTCCATTGCTTTTAAGTGAATTAACGAACTGGAGAGATGGCTCAGTGGTTAACAGTACTGACTGCTCTCCTAGAGGTCGTGAGTTCAATTCCCAGCAACCGCATGGTGGCTCACAACCATCTGTAATGGGATCTGATGCCCTCTTCTGGTGTGTCTGAAGACAGCTACAGTGTACTCACATACATTAAATAAATAAATAAATAAATAAATAAATAAATAAATAAATCTTTAAAAGAAGAAAGTAAAATAAAATTTTATATGATATGCTTTGTTTACTCATTTGTTGAAATGCATTGAGATTCATGTCATCTTGAATATTATAGATAATCATAAAGCAAAAAGAAAATTGACAGGAAATTAACTATATGGTTTGCTCACTCATGTTTACCTCCAGAAAAATCTATGAGAGGTGTGGACAAACTATAACATACTCCTACATATACTGCTTCTCACACTGGAATCTTTCATGAGACTTCACACAAAATTTATGTGCTTAATATATTATTTGGTTTATCTACTCATTCTCAAAGTGAGATCTCATCTATGATTTTATTTTTGATACCTGATGCAGTCATCATACTCATGTAAACCTTTATAATTTGAAATTTTGAAGTAAAAATTAGGGAATGTTTTAAAAGATATCAACATTGCTAATATTGGTATGTACTTGCCATAAACTATAATCATCATGTTTAGGTAATTCCCACATATCTAATGGTTCTAGTCATTTTATTGTGATGTTGTATTGGATATTGTCAAATGCTTTCCTCATCTAATCCATCCTTCTGCTGCATACAATTAATACACCTCAACATCAAAGATATGCATTACCTCAGAATAAAAGGCTGAAAAAGATTTGATACCAAAGGACCTAAGGAACAAGCTGGTGGAGCCATTCCAATTGGTAACAAAATAGACTTCAATCCAAAACAAATCAAAAGAGATAAGGAAGGATATTACACACTCATCAAATGGTTTCAATTCATATTTTGTGTACTACAAACACAAGGATACCCACATTTGTAAAAAAAATAATGGTTAAAGCTTAAATCACCCATTGACACTCAGACATTGATAGGGGGCGTCTTCAATACACTATACTAACCAATAGAATGGCTGTTGAAAAAAACTAAATGGAAAAAACCTGCAGGTAACATAACTTCAAACAAATTGTCCTAACAAATACCAAAGAACAGTACAAATAATCACAAAAGAATATAATTTCAGCCAGGTGGTGGTGGCGCACGCCTTTAATCCCAGCACTTGGGAGGCAGAGGCAGGCAGATTTCTGAGTTCGAAGCCAGCCTGGTCTACAGAGTGAGTTCCAGGACAGCCAGGGCTACACAGAGAAACCCTGTCTCGAAAAAACAAAAACAAAACAAAACAAAAAAAAGTATATAAAAAGTCCAATGGTTGGCAGCAAGCATCTGTATCTGTATTTGTGAGGCTCTGACAGAGCCTCTCAGGAGACAGCTGTATCAAATTCCTATCAGCAAGCACTTCTTGGCATCTGCAATAGTGTCTGGGTTTTCTGTCTGTATATGGGATGGATTCCCAGGCTGGGCAGTTTCTTGATGGCCTTTCCTTCAGTCTCTGCTCCACACTTTGTCCCTGTATTTCTTTTAGACAGGAGCAATTCTGGGTTAAAAATTTGGAGATGGGTAGGTGGCCCATTCCCCAAGCTGGGGCCTTGCCTAACCTCTGGATATGGTCTCTACATGTTCTCCCTCCTCTTTGTTGGGTATTTTAGCTAATGTCATCCCAGTTGGGTCTTGCTTTCCTAGCATCTGGGACTTTCTGTTGGCTACCTCCATTCCCCCACCCCCCATTACTACACATCTCTGCTCAATTTCCTGACCCTCTATATATCATCCCCATCTCCTCTCATACCTGATATTGCCCCCCCTTTTCACTCCCCCTCCTCTCTTTCTCTCAAGTCCTTCCCACTCTCTACCTCCTGTGAGTATTTTGTTCTGTCTTCTAAGAAGGACTGAAGCATTCATACTTTGGTCTTCCTTATTCTTGAGCTTCATGTGGTCTGTGAGTTGTATTGTGGGTGTTCCAAGATTTTTTTGTTCTTTAAAAACAATTAAGATAGACAAACACATAGCCAATCTAAATAATTTTTTCATGAGAGAAAATCCAAATTAACAAAATCAGGACTGAAGAGGTGACATCACAAGAAACAACAAATAACACTGAGAATCATAAGGACATTCACTGAAATTCTGTATTCAATTATATTGGAAAATCCAAGAGAAGTGCTTAATATTCTCAATAGATATCACTTAGAAAAATATGGTCAAGTACAAATTCACATTTCAAGTAAAACTACAATCCTAAAGGAAACAGAAGCAATCATTAAGATCTCACAATCTGAATTCAAGCTGTACTTCAGAGCAAGAGTAATGAAATTTGAATAGTACTGGTTTAGAAACAGACAGGTTGATCAACGAACTAAAATCAAAGTTCCAGAGATTAAATTGCACAACTACAGACAATTGATTTTCTACAAAGAAGCCAGAGTAATTCAAAGAAGAAAGCAGTGTATCTCACCAACTGGTGCTGGTCAAACTGGATATCTGCATGTGGAAGAATGCAAATAGACCCATATTTACCACTTTGTGGAAAACTCAAGTCCAAGTGGATCAAAGTCCTCAACATAAAGTACCTCAGGGCTCATGCTTGTAGAGGATGACAGAATCGTGTCACAGGGTGTCTGCTGATGGAGACAAATCACCTCTTGGAAACATTTGTTCACATCAATAAGTCAGAAAAATGTTTTATCTGAGCAATGAACATTACGGAGGGACAGGCTATAAGTGTGGTAGTGACCCTTCACAGTAGTGGTGTCAGGAGCTGAGCAAGTCCTGGGAAGGGGATCAGACAAAGCTTGTATTTTAGAGACCATTGACTGAGGGCCAAGGATGAGGTTACAACTAGACTCTGCCCTTCTGTAGTCCCATTCTCCAAACATTCACGAACAATTTTTCTATAGATGCCTTGAAAATCCAGTTGTGGGATTGAATATTCTCTTAGTGGATGAAAGTTTGCTATATTATCAGAAGGACCTGAGTTGTGACTCCTAAAACTATATGACATGCCATCATTACATTGTCCTAGAAGTGTCAGTACTGGAACACACTCTATAAACCAAGCTGACTTTTGGCACACAATCTGCCTCCTTGCCTTCTTAGTCCTGGGATTAATGATGTGTGCCAGTACATCAGACTAGAAACCTTTTCGAATGACTGGCTTTATTTGCTTAACACAATTCTCTCTTGGTATCCATTTTCCTTCATGGAACATATGTTTGTCCTAGGTAGTATTTGTAAACAAAGTCCTACAATACATGTATTCATCAAATATTTTTGGATATTTATCTTGGTTTGATTTTAGGCTTAAAGTGGCTGAATAAAATGAATTAGGAAATTTTACTGCTTTGTGGAGGAAATCAAAACTTTGTTGGAAATCTAGGCAACTCTCCAGAACTAGGAAGGTCATAGATCTTAGAGGAGAACCTGCTACTGCTATTTTACTAAACCAGAATGAATCCTAACTACGTTCTATACTTATACTCCCACAAAACTATACCTCTCACACATTTTAAGAGAAATGTGGACAAAACCAAACAGGTAGCATTGCTGAGAACCAAACTGAAGAAAATTCAGAGAATAAGAGATCTCGTGAGATTTATCTACAGCATAACTGCACATAAAGCTGGGTGATGAAAGCTGAAGACAGGCTGAAAATGTTGCAAGAGCCAGAGGAACAGGAAGTTTGCTGTGAGAATACGTCTCCTTCAAATGGTAGAGAGACAACATCGATGATGTCTCACCAATGTGGCTCCCTAACCAAAAATGGAAAAGGCGATATTGATAGACATGCTAACATGGAAGTGTTGAATGTCATGAGAACACAGCTGTATGCAGAGAACTACAGTCAACCAAGGAATGCTGGAACTGGGAGAAATAATCTACCCAAGGGAAGAGGTTTCCAGTACATAATCCAGCACCAATAGTTCAGCCCTGAAATCCTATACATTCAAGTTCGCTCTACGAACTAAGCAGGTTCTATTTATATATTTAAAACATTCATAAATGAACTCTATGAACACGAGAGTGTTTGAGGAATGTACATGGGAAGGCTTGAATTAATAGGGGAAATGTTATAATTATATTCAAAAGTAAAGAATATTTCTTAACATTTTAAAAGTTACAAAAGAACAATATTTTCCCAGAATATTTTCATGTCATTATTATAAAAATATTTTTAATAGATTATACTAAGTGTTCTAGAGATTTCCATTGCTTCATGTGACAGCGTGTTTTTTCTTTTACTCCTAATTCATTAGACATTCTTTTCCGATAGGAGGGACTATGTCCCTTTGATGAGTATTCTAAAATGGGGCAGGTTAGATGTTTCAAAGTTAGGAAATAAATTAAGGGCAACCATGGATGATGTTTATGACCTGTAATGTTTAGCAGTACTGTTATTCATAAGGTAAGTACTCATTGCTGAAGATACCTGCACTTGAGTCAAATAACATGAAGAAATCAAGCCAGAAGGTTCAACTGTACTGGATATTTTTATAGTCCTAGAAGTAATCATAAATATTATCCAAGTGTATAACAGCAATAAGGCTGTTGGAACTGTGTCATGACCATCCTAGGAGTAACCAATGGGTTCATAATTGAATTGAAGATACACTTCATCAGATGGTACCCATGCCTGGCACCATTGTCAGCAAAAAGAATATGTTGCTACAGAGTTACATAAACCCTGGAGAAGGATCTAACAGTAATATTTAGTTAAATTGATATATTGATAATATTTCCCCTGAATCTTATTTTCATACTGGGGATTAGTCTATGTCTCAATGTTCATCAGGGGATTTTTCCTTTCAAAGTTTATGGTGTTTAACTTATGGGCCACACAATCATTTAAAATAGTGAGAGTAATAAACTTTGGCATGTCCAGCTAAAATTAAACATCTGTTTAATTTTAAACATTGTTTAAAATGATGTTTAAGAAGAGTCAGAGGGTATCTAAACCAGAGGTGATAAATGACTCCAAGTAAGCATGCTTTGTCCAGACAGAATAGGGTACTTCCCCTCACAAATTCATTTGTTTTAACAAAGTGCACAAAACTTTCCCCAAAAAGTCCGAGTGGAGTGGAAGACGTAAGGAAATTCCACACTATCTGAACACCTGGCCAAGATGGCTACCCATGCTTCAATTTATATCTCAACACTAGTCATATTTTATTTCAGTTCACTATTAGAACAAGTGGGATTTTTTTTCTTAGACCACATGAAATTTGGAGAGACTAGTGGTAGATGATAAGAAAGAGGGCAGAAAAATAATAATTGTAGGTGAACTTGAGTAAAATGTATATGCAAATATAGAATATTCTAAGAAATATTTAAGTATTAATCGTTCTAAGTAGTTTTTTTTTCAAAAGAAGTTAGTTTGGTTTTGTTGGAAATAGTCATTAAAACCTAGTACCAGTGAGACATTGAGAGTTCTCCTTTTTCACAGATCTGTCACAAAGTTCTTAGTTCAAGAAGTATTCAATGATCAGTACCCTGGACCTCACAAAAGAGCTGTAACCCACTTACTCAGTAGAAACTTTGGTTTGAATATTTTTAATCACGAAAAAAATTCCAGAAGAGCTAAGTGTAATATTTATAGTAGAAAGAGAACACCATAAGCGTGACTATACTTAGTAACAAACTAACATAATTGTTAACTTTAGGAATGACTTTTAAAATTCTTAGCATGACTGTCTTCGAAGAGACCCAACAAGTTGTTGACTGAGAAAGAAGCAGATACTTACACCCAACCAATGAACTGAAGTTGGGGATCCCTGTGGTTGAATTAAGGAAAGCCTGAAAGAAGTTGAGGAGGTGGGAGACCTCATAGGAAGACCAGCAGTCTCAACTAACCTGGACCCTTGAGATCTCTCAGACACTGAGACACCAACCAGACAACATACACTAGCTAGTATGAGGCCCCAGACACATAGACAGCAGAGGACTGCCTGGTCTGGCCTCAGTTAGAGAAGATGCACCTAACCCTCAAGACTTGAGTCCCCATGGAGTGGGAAGGTCTGGTGGGGTGAGGTAGAATGGCAACTGTGGAGGAAGATGTATGGAATGAAGGTGTGAGGTGGGGTTGTGTTGACTGGGGTGGGTGGGCAGGGTGGTGGGTACCTCCTCTTGGAGTCATGGAGGAAGAGAAGTGGATTGAGAAACTGTTGAAGTATGGACCAGGAGGGGAATAGTGACTGGACTGAAAAAAAAATGATTAAAGATAAATATAAAAAAAAAATACCTCCTTTTGCTCTTCTTCTCTGAGGACCACCACCACTGAATAATCATTAAGGAAGTTTGTCTTTTTTGTTGTTGTTGTTGTTGTTGTTTTGTTTTTTCGAGACAGGGTTTCTCTGTATAGCCCTAGCTGTTCTGGAACTCACTCTGTAGACCAGCCTGGCCTCGAAGTCAGAAATCTGCCTGCCTCTGCCTCCCAAATGCTGGGATTAAAGGTGTGCACCACCACTGCCCGGCAGGAAGTTTGTCTTTAAGGAAGCTTTTTCTACATTTACATGGGAAATTGAATGAGCTTTCTTGAAATATACATGAATGTTGTATTTTAAAAAAAAATCTAATTTAGAAATAAAATTGCAGACTCCTTTATTATTACTCTCACCATTTTGAGTGGTTGTGTTGCTCTTGGCAGACGTGGAAAGGAGCGTGTAATATGGCTTGTAATTCAACAGTCTCAACTCTGCAGTGGGAACTGACCATCATTTTCCCTACAAGTTCGTTAACAGCATCTGTATGGAGACTGGCGTTTGTCTGCAGAGGAGGCTGCGCACTGTCTGAGTCCCCAAGTACTACTGAAAATGGTCAATAGTTTTTCCACCCAGGAGAGACAGAACTAGTGGCCTGAAATAGTGATGGAAGATATGACATGTGCTGCAGTAATTTGAGCACAGCCCTCTTACTTAGTTTTAATTACCTTGGTATTTGGGGATTCAAGTTAATTTTGAGAAAACCAAGAACATGGTGTCTTAGTTTAGCTTCACAGGTTTGTGCCATATCTGTGATTCCTTCCTTATTTTGTGGCTAGAAAAATTTTATGTACTCAGGAGGACTTCCAAGATATCTATATATCATAGATATGGTTGGATATGTTTTCATAATGATAACTTTAGGACATCATGGAATGCCATATTGAGAGAATGGAGCATTGTTAAAAGGATTGTGGAAGACCTTGCAAGTGAGGATTCTAGAGATGGTTTGTGAGAAACTGAGATAAAATCCTGAGCAGATCTTGGGTGCTAACTCCACACCCAGTCCCACAACACCTAGAGCAAGCTTGACTCCCAGGTGCTCTAACATGCCCAGAATCATAGGTGAGGAAGCCACAACATCTACCCCAACACCAGGAGTAACTGGGACAAGCGGAATCCAGGGACACAGGGACCCCCGCCTTGCCAGTGACACAGGTTCCTTCCAGTCTGCACCTGTGCCCTGAGCAGACCTTGGGTGCTAGCTCTGTACTCAGTCCCATAACATCCAGAAGAAGCTCAACTCTCAGGTGCTCTAACTCACCCATGATCACAGGATCTCAGAAGCTTGGTCACACCAGGATTTCAGGATCCCAGAGGCAGCTTGACTCCCAGGAGCTCTGACACACCTAGGATCTCAGAATCACAGGATCCCAGAATCACAGGATCCCAGAGACATCTAGACTCTGAGGAGTTCTGACACAACTAGGATCACAGGGGGGACAGGCTCCAGTCAGAGACAGCAACCCAGAATTGCTCCTGTCTAAAAGAAATATGGAGACAACATGTGGAGCAGAGACTGAAGGAAAGGTCACCCAGAGACTGCCCCACCTGGGGATCCATCCTACATACAGTCACCAAATCTAGACACAATTGTGGATGCCAAAAAGTGCATACTGACAGGAGCCTGATATAGCTGTCTGCTAAGAGGCTGTGCCAGAGCCTGACAAATACAGATACAGATGCATGCAGCCAACCATTGGACTGAGCATGGGGTCCTCAATGGAAGAGTTAGAGAAAGGACTGAAGGAGCTAAAGGGGTTTGCAACCCCATAGGAAGAACAACAATATCAACCAACCAGACCCCCCCAGGGGTCCCAGGGACTAAACCACCAGCCAAAGAGTACACATGGAGGGACCCATGGCTCCAGCTGCAAATGTTGAAGAGGATGGCCTTGTTGGACATCAGTGGGAAGAGAGGCCCTTGGTCCTATGAAGTCTCGATGCCCCAGTATAGGGGAATGCCTGGGCAGGGAGGCAGGAGTGGGTGGGTGGGTGGGTGGGGGAACACCCTCATAGAAGCAGGGGGAGGAGGATGAGATAAGAGGTTTTAGGGGGGAAACCAAGAAAGGTAACATTTGAAATGTAAATAAAGAAAATATCAAAATTTAAAATATATAGTTATGATGATGAAGTACTATTAGATTATAACAAAATGGGCAAAATAAATATACATGATAATATATCTATGAATAAAAATCATTACATAAATAAACTGTTGGGGAAAATAATGAAATGTCTCATGACACCTAACCTGATGCTAAGGAGTTGAGGCATAAATACGTTCATTTGTTTTACATTGTAAAATTCTTCTCCACAATGTTTATATCACTTTTCACTTCCTCCTGCATGTGTAAGAATGCTGTTTCCTAAAAGCTTTGCCAATATTATTCATTTCATTGTAAAACTGGAGATTTGGAATACAGTAGGCAGCGCTGCTTTCAGTAATTTTAAAGCAGAGGACTAATATTTTTTAGTTTATTTTTCATTTATGTGCGTAGATCATTTTCGTACATGTGTCTATGCACCAAATGAATGTAGTATATTTGGAGACCACAAGAGGGATTGGATAAATTGTGAGCTGCCATGAGGTGTTGGTAATCCAACCTGAATCCTCTAGAAGTTCAAGCAATGCCCTTGACTTGTGAGCCATCTCTCCAGCCCCATAAGTACCTATTAGTGAATTAGGATGTCACATAGATAACTTCTTTCAAATGTCAAAGGTTAAAAATTTTACAATGACATGCTGTCCATAAATTTAAGTGGATATGTTTCTATGCATTTTATACTATACAAGTTTGAAACAAGTCCGTTGGTATCACTTTCTATGAACTTACTACTCTTACGTCCCTATGTGCAATTAAAATTTCTAATGATGATGAAAGTAAGATAAAACAAAGTTTACTTCGTTTTCCACTGTTAATCTTAACTGCACGACTCTTCATCCCATTTTTACAGTATATGATACATGTCAGGAATTCTTTTCGATGAGAGTATAGTAGCAACAATTTAAACTGTGAAGATCGTATTGCTTCCATTACGTAAAATCAACTCTCTTAACATATCTTAACATTCCATAGACTATATGTGTGCCCACATTATGAAGCTGTTGCAGGAATTTCGAAAGCTAGAAAGCAGGATTTGTTTCTTTTTTTCTGTAGGCTATCTTTTTCCTTAATTATTTAATCATTTTATCTCATAAAACAAGAATAATTTAAACTAATTAAAGTCTCATACTGATAAGTCCATAAGATGTTATTATGTGGTTTAAAACACAGTATTTTTTAATATTTATTAAGAAACTGTGATTACAGGGAATAGTCTGAGTTCAAGAAAAGGAGAATTCAAAATTACTTTATTGGGTACTAGTAAAAGTACAATAACACCTCCTAATATTTGTATATTGAGAACTTGACAATACAATTTGCATAAGATAATTGCTTTAAGAGTGACTGCTTTCGTTTTGATAAAATAACAGTGTTTGAAGGAGATTATTTTGGCTAAGCACAGTCCAATATCACTCTGCAGAAATGTCAACTGAGCTTGGAAATGTATGATTTAAAACGTTCAGAAAACCATTCGGTAATTTTAAGTCTTTAGATTTAGCAACAGATTGTTCTCATCTCAGCAGATTCCAAGATTTGACGTTTACTGAGACTTACCTTTCTGAAGTCATGCAATTTTCATGTGTGATCATTGGATTCTTCAAAAGTTTGTCCAATTCTAAACCATTATGTCTTGGTTTCACTAACATGTATGTAAACATAGAGTGGGGCAATACTGCAAAGTTCTGCAACACCTTTCTCACTAAGTGTTCCAGAGATTCAGGGTCATCATTTCTTGGAACAGTTATGCCCAGGATTATTTCATATTTATATTAATCAATTTTCCAAATGCAAACCATAGGCATTTAATTAAGATGTTCAAATTTTAATACATTTTCTTAGAGAATGTTTTTAATTAGAAACATTCTTACAAAAGAGTACCAAGAATTTATAATTCTGCGTCTAAGCCTGTCTCTAAAATGGGTTTGCAATGATTTTATAACAGTCGTATTAAAGACCCAGAAACTAAAAATAAAAAAATATTTAGAAAAAGGAGAAACAGAGATAGAAAAATACAAGGGTTACATGAGATGGGTACTTTAAATTATGGTTAGAATTATGGTTGAGGAAACATATAAATGTAAGTGGATAAGATTATAACTCAGTTTGATAGGAGAATGAAGAAGAATATTGGAGGAGAAGAGGAATGAATGAATGAATGGAAGAAAGAATGAATGAAAACACAGTTTTCAATACAGGTCCTCCAACACCAGATTCACTCGACATGGCGCATGATGTCTCACAAGACTTTAGTGAGTTGGATTCTGTTTGGAAATAACAGATAGTGGTGACAACGTAGTGCCATTGAAAATCTGGCAGTCTACAGCCTTCTGAATTCTAGGCACAATATAACATCTGGCCTTCAAGGGCCAGTCACAGAAGATTCTTTTGATGACCTGATTAGTAGAACTGAAGAGATGATTATTGAATCCTTCCTGGCACAGTCGATCTCATCACTCCCATAGCATCTTTGTCTTCAAAGACCACAGTCAAACAACCTATTATATGGACAATGGCATTAGCCTAATTGACTTCTCACAAGATAGTAATTGGCACGCACTCTCTTAAACTCTCCTGTGAACATTATTAGACATGTATTGTAGAACACCTGGGCTGCCCAGATCTTGAAAGAGAATCTACTCCTGCTGTTATGTATCAGTTTCCTCTGTGGTTGAAACCTTCCATTCTCCAGAGAAGCTCCTTAAAGTGTGTTCGGATTATTTAGAGTTTCTACTGCTGTGAGGACATACCATAACAATGGCAACAATTTTAAAAGAAAACATTTTGGGGGGGCTGGTTTACAGATTCAGAGATTTATTCCTTTGTCTTAAGGGCAAAATGTATGCTGGCACACGGGCAGCATCATGCTAGAGAAAGAGCCAAGTCTTCTACATACAAGTTGGCAGGGAGCAGGCATAGAAAAACACTGTGACCTCAGTTGAAACCTCAAATTCACCCATCATCATCATCACTATTATTATTATTATCATCATCATCATCATTATTTTAAACTTTGTTTATGTTTATGTTTCAGACTTTATCCCCCTCCGGGTTCATCCTCTGACTGTTCCACATCCCCGTGTCTACAAGAGGATGTTCCCACCCGTCCACCACCACCTCAACAGATCTCCCCACTCCCTGGGGCCTCCAGTCTCTTAAGGGTTAGATGCATCTTCTCTGACTGAGTCCAGACCCGGCAGTCCTCTGTTGTATATGTGTTGGAGGCCTTAGAACAGCTGGTGTGTGCTGCCTGGTTGGTGGTTCAGTGTCTAAGAGATATCAAGGGTCCAGTTTAGTTGAGACTACTGGTCTTCCTATGGGGTCACCCTCATCATCATCTTCTTCCAGCCTTTCCCTAATTCAACCACAGAGGTCACCAGCTTTTATCCATTGGTTGGGTGTAAATATCTGCATCTGACTTTCAGCTGCTTGTTGGGTCTTTCAGAGGGAAGTCATGATAGGTCCCCTTTTGTGAGCACACAATAACTTCAGTAATAGTGTCAGGCCTTGGGACTTTCCTTTGAGCTGGATCCCAATATTGACCTGTCACTGGACATCCTTTTCCTCAGGCTTTTCTCCATTTTTGTCCCTGCGGTTCTTTGAGACAGGAACAATTCTGAATCAGATTTTGACTGGATGATGGCAACCTTATTCTTTCAATGGATGCCCTGTCTTTCTACTGGAGGTGGGCTGCTCTACAAGTTCCCTCTCCCTGCTGTAGGACATTTCATCTAGGATCCCTCCCTTCAAGTCCTGAGAGTCTCTCACTTCCCAGGTCTCTGGTACATTCTAGAGCCCCCTGCCACCTCTTACCTCCTAAGGTTGCCTGTTTCCATTCTTTCTGCTGGCCTTCAGGTCTTCAGTCCTGTTCCTTCCACCTAATACCTAATCATGTTCCCCTCTTCCCCTCCCTACCCTTTTCCCCCACCCAGTTCTCTTGCTCCCTCACCCTTCCTGTGATTGCTTTCTTTTCCCTCCCAATGGGACTGAGGTGTTCTCAATTGGGCTCTTCTGCTTCTTAACCTTCATGAGTTGTGTAAACTGTATCCTGGGTATTCTGTACTGTTTTGGCTAATATCCACTTATTAGTGAGTACATACCATGCATGTCTTTTTGGCTTTTGAGTTACCTCACTCAGGATGATATTTTCTAGCTCCATCCATTTGTCTGCAAAACAAACAGATGTCCTGATTCTTAATAGCTGAGTAGTACTCCATTGTGTAAATGAACCACATTTTCAGTATCTATTCTTCTGCCATGGGACATCTGGGTTTTTTTTTTTTTTTATTGTTAAGAATTCAAAGAACTGCTGAGGGAATCACCATCCCTGACCTCAAGATATATGCTACAAAGCAATAGTGTTAAAAACTGCATGGTATTTGGACAGAGACAGACACATTGATCAATGAAATAGAATTGAAGACCCAGAAGTAAAACCACACACTTACAAACACTTGATCTTTGACAAAGATGCTAAAAATATACTATGGAAAAAAAGAAAGCATCTTCAATAAATAGTGCTGCTCTAACTAGCAGTCTGTATGTAGAAAATGAAAATAGATCCATATTTGTCACCTTGGACAAAGCTCAAGTCCAGGTGGATCAAGGACTTCAACATAAAACAAGATACACTGAATCTAATCGAAAAGAAAGTGAGAAAGAGCCTCGAACTCATTGGCATGGGGAGAGGAGAATTCCTAAACAGAACTCCAATGGCTCATGCTCTAAGATCAAGAACTGATAAATGGGACCTCCTGAAACTGGAAAGCTTCTGTAAGGTAAAGGACATAATTAATAAGACAAATCAGCAACCTACAGATTGGGGGAAAAAAATCTTCACTAACCCCACATTCGATAGAGGGCTAATATCCAAAATGTATAAAGAACTTAAGAAGCTAACCACAAAAAAACAAACAACCCAATCAAAATATGGGGTATGTGCGCGTGGGCATGGGTCCTATGGGTTGAATTGTGGGTCACATGTCTGCCCCCCCCAGGGCTAGAGCCCTGGCTCAGAAAGGCAGAGGCACAGGAATTGGACTGTGTTCACTCCACATTGTTCCAGGTGGACATTAGGCCTGAGAAGTTGCAGGATTCCATTCCATGGGTGGAGGAAACACAGTCTGAGGCAGGGCCAGAGCTCTTGGGTTAGGGGTCCCCAGGCCAGGAGGCAGCCAGGAACCAACTGGTCTCTGGCCCTTGGGTCTCAGACGCCACTGAGAGGCTGCAAAAGGGTCAAGACTTGGGGGTGGAGGGCTGGATCGACCTGCAGCTGAAGGGGGGAGGGGGGCAAGCTCTGGCTGCACCCCACGGGAAGGAGACTCTTGGTCATGGCGACTCGCTTGGCTGGGTCATGGCTAGCTTGGCTAGCTTGCTTCAGTTGGTGGCCTCCATGGTTGGAAGCACAGAGAAGTCATTGGCAAGAGGTTAGAAGGCTGCTCAGTAGTTGAAGACCTTCTCCACGGCTCCCCACAGCGGGCCCTAAAGAAGAGAGATAGGCTATGGTCTTAAGGTATTGTCTTAAGATATTTATTGGCATGGTGGAAAATGGATGAAGCTATACCCCAGATTCCCAGGGCGGACATCCATACTCCTGTAGGTAACTCCAATAAATCTGAAATTTCCATAATTTGTACTTTGGTGTTATACATATACTGGTCTGTGATGAGATCCATATTTGGGTGAGCAGAGTCCTCTATGTCTCCCTAGGAATGTTTTAACACACAACAATGACACATTTTTAGAACAGCATAATCTCTTACTAAGTTTAATCCTTAGTCCCACTGATAAATGTAGCTAACACCCTTCATCAAAGAAACTTCTGCCGGGCAGTGGTAGCACACGCCTTTAATCCCAGCACTTGGGAGGCAGAGGCAGGCGGATTTCTGAGTTCGAGGCCAGCCTGGTCTACAGAGTGAGTTCCAGGACAG
>NW_021604774.1:836597-840464 GCF_004785775.1 Grammomys surdaster | reverse complement strand
CAAAAAAAAAAAAAAAAAAAAAGAAAAGAAACTTCTATTTATCACAAATGGGGAACACATCAGAAAGCCCATAACTGTACACAATGTATAGATCAACAAGTTTTGGTCCAGCACCAATACATTCAGCATCGTCACAGGTTCTGTATCAATGGCTCTGGGAGCATTGCAAAAGAGGGAACAGAACGATTTTAAAAGAGTAAGAATATCAGAAAGTCAGTCATGAGTCTGGCTTTCCAAAAATGGCTGAGTACATAAGAACTGAACAATGAAAATATTAATAGACATGGTAATATTTAGTTGAGAACATATTCTGGGGTCACATCCTTGAACAAGGAATTATGGGCTGCTTGATAACTTCAGAGTTAGAGACAGTTAGCTTTCCCAGGTATGTCCTCCTCGCCCCCCAATTAATTGTCTAAAAGAAAGTGGTTAGCCTAGTATAATACACACACACACACACACACATCAAGATCAAAAAAAGACTTAACAGGTTGTATCTATATGCTGGTGCATCTAAATACATATATTCATATATGTGTAACAGTAATCATTGGGGAAGAAGGAGCTGTAAATTTGAGAACAGCATGGAAGAAGTTGGAGAGAGGGGATTTGGAAGGAGCTGGATCGGGGAAGGGAATGGTGGAAGTGACAAAATTGTACATACATACATAAATATATATATTTCTTTTCCATGAATAAATACCTAGGCAAAAGCTTTGCTTGTTCCCCACCTAGCTTATAACTTAACCATTCACTCGGTTTCATGTGACCTTCTTCTTCTGTGTCTGAGCAAATCCCCTGCACCTGACTATCTCCCAGAATCATGTCTCTCTGCCAGATGTCCCACCTTCTTATCATGACTCAGCACATTGACCTTAGGCCTTCTTATTGACAGGTGAAGCTTCCATACAGTGCATAAGAGATTCTGTCTACATTTTCCCCTTTTAGTCCAATAAACAATTCTTTCTCTAACATAATTTATATACAATAAGAATAATTACAAAATTATATCTTAATTCAAATGTACTAAAAAATTTTACAACCAAATCCGGGTGGTGGTGGCGCATGCCTTTAATCCCAGCACTTGGGAGGCAGAGGCAGGTGGATTTCTGAGTTCGAGGCCAGCCTGGTCTACAGAGTGAGTTCCAGGACAGCCAGGACTACACAGAGAAACCCTGTCTCGAAAAACCAAAAAAAAAAAAATTTACAACCAAAACTACCAAAATGTGTATTTACAATGAACTCTCATTTGATCCAACTTGTCTTCATCTTCCATTTGTGTCTATTGTACAGAAATAAATAATTATTATAATTAATATAGAGATTAAATAAAGTGGATTAAAAGGAAATGGTACTATTGACATATTTGACCCTTTTTGAATATTTGAGTATATGTAACAGGAAAAAATTAAAATTCAAATAATGAAATATAATTCTACATTTTGTTGAAATGGCATTTAAAATAGGAGGGTTAGATGTCCTCTAATTGTCCCTGAGTTTCTTCTTCCTTAAGCCATGCTTTTGATATATGTCAGGAACAGAATGTATAGAGAAGATTGTTCTATATATAAATTTTTATGTATACAATTGTACATACTAGGAATTGTACATCTACCATGGAATACTATTCAGCTATGAAAAACAAAGACATCATAATTTGGCAGACAAATTGATGGATCTTGAGAATATCATCCTGAGTGAAGTAACCCAGTCCCAAAAGGACATACCCTGTATGTATTCACTTATAAATGGATATTAGCCATAAAATACAGGATGCCCATGCTACACTCCTCAGACCCAAGAAGTCTGGACAGGAAGGTAGGCATAAGAACAGATGCTTGAGTCTCAATTAGAAAGGTAAATGGCAATGTCATGGAAGACAGACTGGGGTATGGAACTGTGTGAGAGACGAAATAGTGAGGGGAGTGGGATGTTGGGGTCGGGTGTGTAGAGGTTAAAGGTGGATGGCTTGATGTTCATTAGAAAGAATGGAAGTTTGCAACCAACGGGCAGGGGGAGGTAGGGAGAATCTCCAGGAAAAGAGAGTCCTGGGATAGGGGTGGTGCCCAGGAATTAATGGGGGTGACCTTAGCTATGACTCACAGCATTGAGGATATGGAGCCTGTTTAGACTGCGTCCTGTGACCAGGCAGGAACTCCAGTGGAATGATAGGGACACCAGACCACCTACAAAACTATCCTTTCTACAAGAAATAGTGGGATTGTGGATGGAACTAGATGGAACAGAGACTGAGAGAACTGGACCAACATGGGCAAGTACCAATTCCAGACACTATAAAGAATACTCTGTTGTGCTTGTAGGTAGGAGTCTAAAGTGGCTGGCATCTGAAAGGCTCCACTGAGCAGCTTACTCAGACAGAAGCAGACACTCACAGCCAAACAGTGGATGGAGCTTGAGGACACTTATGCAAGAATAGGAAGAAGGATTACAGTCCCTAAAAGGAAAGGAACTCCACAGTAAGACCAACAGAGTCAACTAACCTAGAGTCTCATGTAGGACTGTGAAAGGACAGCATGGTTTTTGGTTGAACACTGGCTAGAGATGGCCAGAGACCCAGCAGGTTGGAGACCTCACAGGTTTCCCTGCAAGGGACAGTATACATTTCACCATGGTCCCAGACTCCAGGCTCCTGACACGAAGCCAAAGACCTCCATCAGTCTGCACCTTTCAGGGACATAGGACAACACCTCTACTAGCCCCTCCACAGGTAGAGGGCGTGACTACAGGCCACAGAGCCTCAAGACAGATCTCCATATTAATGAGATACCTAAAGGCCAGAGGGCGTAGCCAATTAAGCATTCCTTCCCAGACCTTCCTCCTTGCAAAAGGTATTCAACCTCAGGCCCACCCTGAGAATACCGGGGTATAGTTTCCATTTTCCATTATGACAATAAATATCTTAAGACCATAGCCTATCTCTCTTCTTTGGACCTGCCGTGGGGAACTGTGGAGAAGGTTTTCAACTACCGAGCCTCTGTCTAATCTCCTGCAGATGACCTCTCTATGCTTCCAGCCACGGAGACTCAGCCAAGTGAGTTGCTGCTACCAAGAGTCTCATCCCTGCAGGATGCAACCAGAGCTTCTCCCCCTCCCCGCTTAGGCTGCTGACCAATCCAGCCGATATGCCCCACTTCTGTCAGCCTTTCTGCGGCCACCCAGTGGTGCCTGGGAGCCCAAGGGCCTGAGAACCAAGGAGTTCCCAACTGCCATTTGGCTCAGGGACCCTCAACCCGAGAGCTCTAGGCCCCATGGGACCTCAGACTGTGTTCTTCCACCCAGAATGAAGTCATGTGGCTTCTCATAGCCCGATGTCTGCCAGCGTGGAGTGAACACAGTCAAATTCCCGCACCTCTGCCTCTCTGAGCCGCAGCCCTAGCCCCTTGGGAGGGGCAGACATGGACCCACACATCAGCACAATGGACCCATGCACACTACAACCCCATACTCTCAGGGTTCTCAGATTCTGAACCACAAACCAAAGAGCATACACTGGCTGGACCTAGGCTGCCTGCACATATGTAACAGATGTGCAGCTTGGTCTTCATGTGGATCCCAAACAACTAGAGCAGGAGCTATCCCAAGAGCTGTTGCCTTTGAGAGGGATATGTTCTTCTACCCAGGCTGTCTTCTCTGGCCTAAGTGGAAGAGGAAGCGCCCAGCATCACAGAGATTTGTGGTGCTGGCATGGGCAGATACCCAGGTTGTCCTCACCCACTCAAAAGAGAAGAAGAAGAAGGGTGATGGGAAAGTAGAATAATGGGAAGAGGTGACCAGGAGGTGGGCAGTGAACAGGGTATAAAGAGAATAAATTAAAAAAAAAAAAAGAAAGGAAGGAAGGAAGGAAGG
>NW_021604774.1:830475-836497 GCF_004785775.1 Grammomys surdaster | reverse complement strand
TGTGTGTGTGTGTGTGTGTGTGTGTGTGTGTGAAAGTATGTTTCTGTGTGTATGTATGACTCTGGATATGTCTTATATATCTATATGTATGCATATATTAACTTTGGAATTCAGAAGAAGTTAGGAAGTAAGCTGTTCTGTGTGTCCTGGAAACAGTAGCATTTTCTTCCAGAAGAACCTCCAGTGTTGTTAACCACTGAGCTATGTCTTCAGGATGGTACACAAAAATGTTTAACTAAATAATGAACTGAAATTTTATTAAAATTTAAATAAAGAAGTTGTTTAAAATCTGTAAATGATAGAAGTTAGCGATAATATTGAACATGTATCATCAGTTTCCAATTGTCCAGTACACACTAGATGTCAGAAAGTGAGGCACATGTGGTTTACATACACATAGTGGATTGGTATCCACATTAGAATAAGGACATGTGATAGACACATTGGACATAAAAAGAGAGGATGGCTACTTGGATAGAGAGGCCTACTCAGTAACATTTGGCTTACAAATGAGGGTGTTGGAGAATCAAGAACCAGCAAAACACAGAGCTACATGTGTTTGAAATTGCTACAATGAATCCCATTAAACTGTATTCTACAGAAGAATGACATCATAATTGTGATGAACAGTTTTAATACTGTATTGCATGCACAATGTAGAGCACTGGACATCGTAAATGCAATTTCTTTTGTTTGTTTGTTTGTTTTGTTTTGTTTTTTTCGAGACAGAGTTTCTCTGTGTAGCCTTGGCTGTCCTGGAACCCACTCTGTAGACCAGGCTAGCCTCGAACTCTCGAACTCAGAAATCTGCCTGCCTCTGCCTCCCAAGCGCTGGGATTAAAGGCATGCACCACCACCACCCGGCCGTAAATGTAATCTTTAAAGAGGAGGTTTTTTTAGCTATCTGTGACTGATTACCCTGGTTATAGCCCATATAGACTTCTTATAGACTAAGAAGTACAGTTCATCACAGAATCAGTGATCATGCTACATTCTTATTTTTAAAGGATCATCAAGAATCAGAGAATAATACCAACTCTGTGTGGCTCATATCACATGCTAAAGAACATCTGTTAGCCTCCACACAAAAGAATTGGACCGTATTTACCTTAAACTCTACATAGGCAGTGACACACATCTAAGGAGGTTCCTATGCCCACACTCATCTGTACATTTTTCCGCTATAAAGGCATATTATAAAATGAACTTAAGAGACTGACCACAGAACAGTCCTGCCAAGATATGATGTAATGTGATGGCAAATCTTCACTTCTTTTTTGTTCTACCACTCCAAACCACCTAGGCTCTGCAAGTGAACATCTGCTGCAGCCTTCCATGACACTTGACCAGGACACAATCTCCTGTGTAAGCAGTTCTTCTCTTCCTAACCAGCCTCCCTTTCTCTTTCCTTTATCCCAGCTCCTTGATGCCAGAAGTCACATCTTGTTACCAAAACAAAGAGCCAGTGCTGAGGAAATGATAGGATGAATGCAGATTTTTATTTCACCCTCTGATTCTCACCATCCAAACTCCCAGTTTTTCTCCCAGTGCAGTAGCAGACATTTGGAAATGAGTTCCCTTTACTTTCTACCCTTTAATCCAAAGATACTGAATGAGCCAATACTAGTGAAAGAGGATCTTCTCCCCCTGTCTTGTAACCACTTCAGAAACCTAGTCTATCCCCACTCCTAAGTGTCACATCCTAAGGTCTCAAAACATGTTTTAACTGGAATGCACAGTATCCAAACATATTAGGCAAATAAAAAATTTATTTTTGGGCAACACACATTCATGAAACTCTCCATAAGTCAAGAGAAGAAGCATAAACGAAGAAATATAACACCCATTCAACATAGAAAGAAACAAATGGCAGCATCTAGAACTGTAATCTATCTTTCTTTTTCTTTCTTTCTTTCTTTCTTTCTTTCTTTCTTTCTTTCTTTCTTTCTTTTTTTCTTGGTTTTTCGAGACAGGGTTTCTCTGTGTAGCCCTGGCTGTCCTGGAACTCACTCTGTAGACCAGGCTAGCCTCAAACTCAGAAATCCGCCTGCCTCTGCCTTCCAAGTGCTGGGATTAAAGACGTGCACCACCACTGTAATCTTTCTAATCTTCTATGTCTAGACACCAGCATTAAAACACAATAAAAAACAGGAAGGACAAAATATCTCTTGTAGAGCCCAGAAACTCTACCAAAGTCATCCAGGAATATTCCAACTTAGATAACACACAAAAAAAGGAAGTTAAAAGATTGTTTATAAATAAGATAGTTGTTTTTAAAAATCATTTTATATATTTACATTCCAAATGCTGCCCCCTTCCCAGTTCACCATTCCCAAATTCTTCACCACATCACCTTCCCTTTGCTTCTGAGAATGTGCTCCCCCAACTATCAACCTACCCCACCTCACATCCACCAGCATCCCCCTTCCCTGGGATATCAAGTTTCTACAGGATTATGCAAATTATCTACCACTGGGGCCTGACAAGGCAGTCCTCTGCTACAAATGTGCCAGGGACACATACTAGCTATGTATGTTCTTTGGTATTTATTTGGCTTAGTCTCTGAGAGCTCCCAGGGGTACTGGTTAGTTGATACTGTTGCTCTTCCTCTGAGGTTTCAATCCCCTTCAGCTTTATATTGTATATAAAGAAAATGATGAAGAAAAGTAAGTAGTGTGTTATTTCTATTCCGATGACTTTCTTACAATTCTACACAAACATAATCCGTTTTAGTCTGTTTATGAAACCCATCTGTTAAATCTGGTAGCAACAGTAAAACCCTCTTCACAATCCATTTCGATATTTTAATGTGTTTGCATATTCAATGAAATGTTCCTGAGAAGTTTGTGCACTGTATTGATTTTTTTAGGTGTATTTATCATTTCATGTATCTGAATATTTTACCTGCACATTTGTATTGTATATAGATCATGTATGTGTCTGATTCTTTGGTGCCCTCAGAGGTCGGACAGAAGAGGGCATTGAATTCCCCTGGAACAAAGTTACAGACAGATATGGACTACGTGGTGAGTGCTGAGAATCAAACTGGGGTCCTCTCCAAAGTCAACAAGTGTTTTTAGCCTCTGCACTCTTCAGCTCCCAGCACACTTTTTCCTGTTAGCAGACAGTCATCGGGTTCATCCACTTGAAGTAGAAGGGCTCCTTAGGTTCTCTTGTGCTCTCTCACATACCTGAAAAGCTCCCTAGAAATAGGTTCACTTGACAATTTATAGTCAATCCGATGATGTCTTTATAGCTTCCCCTCTATCTGTGTCGCTCTCCTTAGGCAATAGTCTCTTATCCTCACATTCTGAATTTCCTGAAGATTTATAGAGTATACTATAAATTTTGCTATAACCATATTTTGTTTTGTTTTGTTCTGTTTTGTTTTGTTGTTTTTCGAGACAGGGTTTCTCTATGTAGCCCTGGCTGTCCTGGAACTCACTCTATAGACCAGGCTGGCCTCAAACTCAGAAATCCGCCTGCCTCTGCCTCCCAAGTGCTGGGATTAAAGGCGTGTACCACCACTGCCTGGTGCTATAACCATATTTTATAATATGTGTATCAGATTCATCCATAAAAGTTCAGGTGACAGTGGCCAGCTCCACTTTATGGCTCAGATTAGAATACTCTAGAATCTACTTTTCTAATATGTTTCTAGATAATGATTTATCTACTATTATCAGCATCATCAGCATCAGCATCATTGTTGGTTTTCATGACAAGGTTTCTCTCTGTAGCCCCCTGGCTGTTCTGGAACTCTCTTGTAGACCAGCCTGGCCTCAAACTCAAAGATCTGCCTGCCTCTGCCTCCTGAGTACTGGGATTCAGGACATTCGCCACTACCACCCGGCTATGATTATTATTTTTGTCATTAATAGTTTATCTTTATTATTTTGGTGTTTTGAGACAAGGTCTTTCTATATATTCCTGGCTAGCCTGGAACTCACTGTGTAGACTAGGCTGTCCTCAAACACCGCTTGCCTCTGCCTCCCCTGAGTGCTGGAATTAAAGACCTGTGCCACTACACCAAGCTTTATGACTTGTTGAAGGATATCTGATCATGTTATGAACTCCTACGATTGTGTTATTTACTGGAAAAAAAACTGTTTTCAGTTGTGGTATGTACCTTTAATTCAAGAGCTTTCTGCTTGAATATTGTAGGCAAGATTGAATAACGTCAACCACAGGTCAAGAGGTAGAGCAAGCAACTAGTTGACAGGAAGTGAACATAGAATGATTAAGAAAAAAAACATATAGAGAAAAAGGGAGTCAAGAGGATGGATAGAGACACACAGGAAGTAGAAGGAAGAAACGTCCATTTTAAAGGAGGTTTGCTTTTGTTGTTGTTGTTGTTTGTTTTTTTGTTTGTTTATTTGGTTTTTTGGTGATATCGTAAGAGAGGAGATGCTGTCTGGGATGTTGGCTGAGGAAGATCGCAGCTGGGTGCCTTCGCTGCCTCCCTGAGCTACCAGGCTTTTACCTGAGCAACTGGCTCCTGAATCTTCAAATGTAAAATCGGACAATTGAGATTTTGTTTAAAAAAAAAAAAAAGCCAACAACAGTGATTTATCTCCTGTGCTTCAGTTAAGAAGCAAGAGGCTTCCTCTCATGGTCCCGATGCTTTACTATGCCAATCCCGGTTCATCACCACCGCTTCCTCACAGCAAGCTGTAGCCTAACAGAAGGGGGCTGGGTATAAAATGACCACTGATGCAGAAAGGACAATATCGGGGCTTTTTCTAGCATATCACATGGTCAGTAGCAATACTGATTCCCACCTTTTCCAGAATCAACACTCACCATCCAGTTCCAGAGTGTTCCAGAATGGCAGAAATATTTCATGATCTCTTATCTTCTGGAGTCTCCTTAAACAATGGGGGTTGATTGTTACTCCCTACTGAGATGAGAGTGGGGAGAATCAGAGAAACAATAGTAGGATCAAAGGCAGCAGAGGAGCATATAATGAGGGCTACACCTGTCTGTGTGTGTGCACGTGCGTACATGCCTCTGTGTGAGTGAGTGGTGTGTGGGTGTATGGGTGGGTGGGTGGGTGGGTGTGTGCGCGCGCTACCTTGCCATAATGGACACCTATTAGACCCATGAGAAAAGACAGGAATACAGGTGGAGGTGAATGGATAGTGGGTCTTGGAATTGAGCAGACCTGTTTTCAAAATGCAGACTGTTTCTACATCTTTCTTTATACATCAGATATGATATCGTCACCACTGGCTTTTAAGCTGCGCTTCCTTCTGCTAAGGGAAATTTGCTAATGCATACTGGAGTCAGACCCATGAACCCACTTTATTCTATCCTTGATGATCAGGGAGTTGATACACTGGTGCATCTGTGGGCAAGGCAGTGTCTCCAGGAGTCTCTTTAAATCCTTGCATATCGCTTCTCCTGCTTAAATCTCTGCGGCAAGTCTCCGGGGTGCATGCTGTCTGAACTACATTACCCAGAAGGGACAGCGCAGAAGGGCTTAACCAATGGAAACTGGCGCTTCCGTGGGCTTTAACAGAAGAGTTAAAAAGGGAAAGGAAGGGAAAAAACAAAGGGGCAGGAGTTAATGACTGCGTGCAGATGATTATCTTCCGGGATGCTTGCGTCAGATCAGAGGAAAACTGGTTTTACAGCTCGCTGTCCAGGAGTAGAAGGTGCGAGAGGAGCTAAGCTTTGTCCTCTGTGTTAGTATTCTGTCTAAACTCCACCTCCACAGTTATCTGGCAATAGCCAGGTATGCTCTTTTCCACAGTTACCTGGCAACAGCCAGGTAGGCCTGCCCACTATAAAAGGGACTGCTTACCCCCTCCTCTCCCTTTTATCCTCTCGCTCCCTTGCTCTCCTGCTCTCTTGCCTCCAGCTTCTCTCTGACCCCTCGCTCCTCCCCCCTTCCCTTCCCCCTCTCTCCACGTGGTCATGACCAGCCTCTACTTCTCTGCGCTCTCTCTCTCTCTCTCTCTCTCTCTCTCTCTCTCTCTCTCTCTCTCTCTCTCTCTCTCTCTCTCCTCTCTCTCTCTCC
>NW_021604774.1:786906-830075 GCF_004785775.1 Grammomys surdaster | reverse complement strand
TGAGACAGATTTGAAGTCTAGAAGGACCCCGTGTGATTGGTTGCAGGCCTGGGAAGAATAGCCATGTCGATGGACGCAACTGCCCAGCAGAATCAGACTGCAGTAGCTGGGCAGGGTGCCCAGACACAGGTGCGTACCGCGTGATCACGCCCGCCAGCCCCAGTCCTAGAGTGCAATGCGGGCTGGGATGTTAGTTGGAGTTTCCAAATGGCATAGAGTACTCATACACGCCCACTAATGACCCTGGGAAGCCTTGAGAGTGTAAGACCTGTTCAGGGCCACGGGAGGCTTTGTGTTCATTGCCTTCTTTATTCACAGGTTTCAGTAAGTGAAAAGACATCTACTGACTATGGAGAGGTAAATGGACGGTGCCGGCAGGAACTCACATTTCTCAATTCCCACATAAGTGATGTCTGGGATTACAGTGCTTTGGGACTCTTTGCTTGATATTGTTTCCATCTGATTTCCATAAAAGAATAATTATAGACTATAAGGTCTCTGAGTCCAGAGCAGGAATTATATGGACAGGTTTCATATATAGGAAGCTACTTAGGAAGATTCAGAGGTATTCAAGTTCTAGTGACGACTAGTAGAAAGTGCCTAGATGTGAGCTGGATTAGGAGTGCTCAGAAGCCCTCAGGTGTACTTGAGTTCTGCTGGTGCTGTGGAAGGCGGCAGTTGGGAGGGGTACAGTGGATGACAAGCTGCAGGCTTGAATACTAAAATGAAAATGGAGGGACGTCATGAAGGATGATATGCATGGTGACAGAAAGTATGGATAGAGGTGCTCATGTCCAAGCTCATGTGACAGAGGTATAGTGGAGAACGGTGGCTCAAATCTGGACATACCTGGTTGGCATGATGTGAAGAAGCCTATATAAATAGTCTAATAGAAACGTGGAACTTTCCATATGGAACGTCAAGTCTGGGTACATTTCATTTGTTGGTCTACCTGTCTGTGGGCCGTGCCAAAAACAGTGGTCATTGCAACCATAAGTAGAGACTGAGTGTCAAATGAATGAAGAGTCTGGTGCCCTCTGAAGAAGAGATCTAAGTGGGAGTGGCTGTCTCTGGGATGTCAAAAGTCCAAGGGAAGGAAACTTCTTCTTCTTGACTCAGCATTCTCTGTTGTGGCAGGGTGGTGTGGCCTTCAGTGATGTGGCTGTCTACTTCTTGAGGGAGGAATGGAAGCTACTTGATGCCTCTCAGAGGCGTCTGTACCATCAGGTGATGATGGAGGTCTTCGATCTCATGTCCTCATTAGGTAAGCTCCCACCCCGCGCCCATTCTGGAAGAGAATCCTGTCTGGATGGGCTTGGCTTCTTTTCTATGGAGATGTCTCCTTCCCAAATGTGGGTCATGGACATTGGTTCTTTCCCCCACTGTCATGGGATGAGAGGTACAGGTGAGAGACCTGGGCAGGATACACTACCATCTTCTCTCTCTTATGTAGCAAAGGTACACAGGAAGCGGCCTAAAGTGAGGAATCTATAGTAGTTTAATAGACTTCACACTATCAGGCTTCTCCATGGCTGGAGACACTATAAATACTCTGTCATTCCTATGACCCAGGTACTCTTCTCTTCCTGTAGGTGACTTGGGTCAAATTATGGCACTGATATGGATACTACTTGGTAGGTTTTCTTGCAAGACCTCTCTAAAGGTATCTTAGAGTTTCTATTGCTGTGACACTATGGCCATGGCAAGCCTTATAAAAGAAAACATTTAATTAGGGACTGGCTTGAAGTTCAGAGGTTTAGTCCATGGTCACCATGGTGGGAAGTATGACAGCATGCAGGCAGACATGATGCTGGAGAAGTAGCTGAGAATTCTGTATCTGAATCTGAAAGCAGCAGGAAGAGACTGAGACACTGGGCCTGACTTGAGCATCTGAGACCTCAAAACCCACCACACTTCTTCCAGCAAGTCTACACCTATTCCAACGAGGCCACACCTCTCCTAATACCACTCCCTATGAGTCTATGGGGCCCATTTTCATTCAAACCATCATGAGGGGTCTTTGTTGTTAGTTTTCTTTCCCAAGGATTGCATGAGTTACATCACTCTTAGTGTGAGACATTCCCTTTTCCTATATTTTACTTTAGGACTTGTACCTTCTGGGACTGACATCACTCAGCTGGAGTCTTTAGGAGATCGCTTCATCCCTCCCCTGGCATTTTTGACTCCAAGTAAGTGCACAGGTATTTGGAGGGTGGAGGTGGCTGGTGTATACACTCTAGATGGGTTCATAAGAAGTATTTTTCTATGGGTTCTGATGTTGTGGTGCCAGAGCAAAGGATCGTGGTAGAGTCCATCTGACTATATTTGCCAGTTGTCTACCAGTTGCTATTATCTCTGATCCAGGACTATCTCTTACCTATGAGTCTTGTGTGTTTTTCCTGCTCCCCTGTGACACTGTAAAGCATAGGTTTTCTTTAATTATGTTAGTGTGTACAAGTGCCCTGAGCAGTCCTTAAAAACAGATTCTTCAGGTATCGTATCGTATGGGCTTAGACAGTCTTCTGCACTGTGTTGAACATCTCTGTCTTTGAGTTTTTATTGCTATGATAAATCATGACCAAAGGCAACTTAGAAGGGGAAAGGGTTTATTTCATCTTACATTTCCTAAAAGAAGTCCATCAATAAGAATAATTCAAGGCAGAAACCCAAGGCAAGAGCTGAAGCAGAGGCCATGGAGGAACATCACCTATGGTCAGCCAGGATCACCCTGGCCAGGGGTGGTACCACTGGGAATGAGGTGGGCTTACCCACATCAGTCGTTAATCAAGAAAATGGCCCTTGATGATTATTTTATGGAGGCATTTTTTTTTCAATTGAGGTTCCCTACTCTCAGATGACCCTAATGTGTGTTAAGTAGAGGGGGGAAAACAAAAACAAAACAAAAAAACCCAACCCAATCAGGACAATGTCCATTGGAGGCTCTTCAGAAAGTCATTTTCTGAGGAAGGAAGTTCAGGTCCCCAGCACTCTTCCTTGTGCTGCATGCCATTCCTGTGTTCTTGCCCGACATGTTTTCTGGGACAGGGCTCTTCCAGCTTCATCCCTGGAGTAGGCCCTTCTCATCTCGAAGTTTCTGTGAGAAATCTCGGGTGCTAATTACTTATGTTTATTGCCACTTCAAAGTCTATATGTCTGTTATCATTGTTTCTCTGTGTTTCTGTGTTGCTGCAAAGGAGAGGAGCTTGCAAAGATACCTTGTGTGCAGACTCTTTCAACGACAGATGGAGGAGGGCTTAACGCGACCATGCTCCAACAGCAGCAGCTGAGCAGTGCTGGGAAACCCTTACGAAGAGCAGAGAGCGGAATTCCAGTTACGAAGAGAAACAGAAGTGACCTATCAGAGAAGACTTTACAAAGCACAGACAATGCAACGGACTCCCACACTCTCTCAGGGCTTCTCAGGCATCACGTGACCCACAATGCTGGAGAGCAACCCAGGAGCACCAAGAGAGGAAAGACCACCCACAGTGAGAAGAGGAACTACAAGTGCTGTGACTGTGGGAAGTCCTTCAGTTGTAAGTCCCTGCTTATTCGACACCAGAGGATCCACACCGGAGAAAAGCCTTTTAAGTGCAGCGAATGTGAGAAGTCCTTCATCCAAAAGGCTGGTCTGAATCAACACTTGAAAGTTCACACTGGAGAAAAGCCCTTTAGATGCAGCGAATGTGGAAAAAATTTCAGACACCACCGCTCCTTTGTTCGGCATAAAAGACTTCACACTGGAGAAAAACCTTATAAATGCAAGCAGTGTGGGGAATCGTACATGAACAGGTCCAGCCTCATACGTCATTATCTGGTTCATACTGGAGAAAAGCCTTACAAATGCGGTGAATGTGGAAAATTATTTAAAGAGAAATCCAGCCTCGTTTATCATACCCGAGTGCACACGGGAGAAAGGCCTTTTGAGTGCAGCCAGTGTAGGAAGTGTTTCAGAAAAACCTCGCACCTCGTGAAACACCAAAAAGTTCACAGCAGGGGAAAACCCTTTGAGTGTAATGTGTGTGGGAGATTCTTTACCATGAGACACAGCCTCATCAAACATCAGAGATTTCACACTGCAGAAAAGCATCATGAGTGCAAGGAATGTGGGAAAGTGTTTTGCTACAGGACTGGACTTTCTAGGCACCGTAAGATTCACACTGAAAAGAGTATTGAGTGTAATGAACCTGAGAAATAGTTCCCATGATCTACCCTATCTACACAAGAGAATGGTCAGTGGACAAAGTCAAGAGTGCTTCAAATGTGGAGAGCCTTCACCCGCACTTCCATCCTGTTTAACCTAAGAGGCCAGAGTGCTGGGATACATTATGAACCCACTGATTCTGGGAAAGCCTTTGAGCAAAGTCTGTTCTTATTAGCAACACACACACAACCCAGATAGGTTTGTGAATGCAGAGAACATGCTTCAGCCATTGACCAAGCTTATTGAGCCTTAGGGGTGACTTTGAGTACAAGTCCTGAGAGTGGCCTTCGTGAAGGAGCCAAGTCATTGAAAGTTACTCATCAAAGAAGAGCACAGAGGCAAGATGAGGATCCTTGCCATCTTCTTATTCCTAAGTTAATGCTCTCTGGGGACTTAGCAAGATGAAGCCGTGTTCCTGACTGCACCTGTTTGGGGTGGAGTCTCCATGTTACTGAATGGGGGAGGAAGAGTGACCTCAGTTTAAATAAGACATATTTTTGTTGTTGTTGCTGTTGTTTGTTTGCTTGCTTGCCTGCATTTTTTTCTCACTGACTATTGCAGTCCCTGGAATAAATGATCATTTACTGTCAAGTCTTCATCCCTATTGGTTCCTAAGTGTCACTAATTTTGTTGGGGACCAGCTCTGTGTAGCACCTTATGCTCTCTTGTAGGTGTATAGCCCATATGTTTTAAGTATTTTAAGTTTTAAGTTGTTTTCTCAGGTGTGAGTATCTTGTCTGCGTATATGTATGTACACTGAATATATGACTGAATATGTGGCTATGAAGGCTCAAAAAAAGGCAGTGGATTCCTGGAACTGGAGTTACAGATGGGTATGAACCAGTATGTTTGCTGGAAATGGAACCCAGGTCCTCTGCAAGGGTAGCACATGGACTTCCATACTAAGCCTTCCCTCCAGCCCAGGTTTTAAGGAGTTACCAGATTCTATTCTAAGTGGCTGTGTGTTTCAGATTTCCTCCTGCAACATATCAGATACCAGTTCCTCACATCCTCCCTGACACTCTGTAAGCCTCGTGGTGTTCATTTGAATCATTTTAGTAGCTGTGTGGTAGCATGTAACTATAGTTTTAATTTAGTGTTATTTTCATGTGTTATTATAAAGATTTGGTTAAGTTTGTGGGTTTGTGTAGGCATGTGACATAGAATCTTGTAGTGTCTGCACAGACTTCTGCACATTTACACTTTCCCAGACTGAAGGGCAGGACCTCCTGGAGAGGCCTTTACTGTGGTGTAAGATAGTGGTGGCCTTTTATTTTTGCCTGGTATACAGTGGGCTTTACCTGCAGTTGAGTGCTTCCCAGGGACAGCAAGTGTTAGCAAATGAAAGTGAGACACTGGTGGGTAAAGCCTAGCCACAAGCAGGCCTCATGATGTATAAAAGAAAAAATAAAATAGAATGGAAATAAAGCATACACTAAGGTGTGTTGGTACATTAGTAAGGCCAGCAGAGAGACTGAGATCTAAAGAGGAATTTATTTGACTTCATCGACATCATACATGTGCAAACTATTATACTTTAATATTTTAAATATATGGGCAAAGTCTTCATAAACTAGATGGTACATGTGTCAGTCAGTGGTATGGCAGGCATGTGCTTAGGCACATAAACATCAAATAAAAGCAGTTGGAAGATTCTAGATGGGCACTGAACTCCACCTTGTCCTCTGTAAGAACAAAACATACTCTTAGCTGCTGAGCCGTCTCTCAAGCTGTGAGACTGTTTTTTAACAGCCCAACATAATGGTGAGGTCAAAACGTGAGGGTAGTAAGGTTGTGTTCAATTAGTAGAGGACTCGTATAGCATGCACATGGTCCTGGGTTTGATTCTCAGCAGCATATAATCCAGGGGTGATGGCCACACAGTCAGGGCAGGGAGGCAGGTGGTTAGGAATCTTCAAAGTTATCCTGAGCTACAAAGATGGAGGCCAGACTAATCCATAAAAACCTGTCTTTTAAAAAAATGAAATGGGACAGGGTCAATGTGAGATTGTGCAAGCCATTAATCCAATCCCATCACTTGGGAGACAGAGGCAGCTAGATCTTTGTGAGTTTAATATGGTCTACATAGTGAGTTCCAAACCAGACAGCACTGCAGAGTAAGAGCTTGTCTCAAAAACAAAGATCCAACCAAAATCCAGGCAAAAAACACCTAAAGCAAAAACAAGCATTATTATTACAACCTTAGTGAATTATGAAACATAAGCAAGAGGCCAAACCTATGAATACCAAGGCTAGAAAGAAGACATGAAACAAAACCTAGGGAGGGCTGGAGAGATGGCTCGACAGTTAAAATAACTCAACGTTCTTGCAGGGGACTTAGGTTCACTTTCCAGCACCCAACATGCTGTGGTATACCACCATCCAAATCGCAGTGCACAAGGCACATACACTCATGCAGACAAAACACTCATGTACATAGAATTATTAAATCCTCAAACAAGTTAACAAAAAGAGAAGTCGAAAGAACTAGAAAAGCCATTCAATGAAATGGTAGCATATGATTTCACAGAGCTAAGGAAGAAATGGACATTCAAGCACTGAAGGTGTTAAGCACCTTAAGTGCCAAGAGAAGAATCTCTGTGACACACCTTCGTCTCAATGTAGAAATTACAAAGGGAAAATCAGTGGTAAAAGCCACTGATGGCAAGTACCAATTCATCGAAAAAAGGGAGCCTCTCAGAACTTTATCACAGTGCTTAGGAAACCCCTGAAAATCCAGGAAAGCCTGAAGTATACGGCTGCCACTGTATGGATATAACTGCTAACCTAGACTATGTGCCCATCCATTTCACCTCTTAACCTTCATGCAGAAACAAAAGCACATCAACATAGGCACAAACCAAGGCACCTTGTGACCATCAATCCAGCAGGTGAAAGACACTTAAAGAACTGTACCCACACAGCTTGTTTATCAAGTTCACAGAGGCAGGGTGGCACATGCAAATCACAGTGTGTATGTGGGCCTCAGAGGACTATGGGAGTCAGCTCTCTCCTTCCATCTTTTGAGTCTTAAGGACTGAACTCAGTTTGTCAAGCTTGGCCACAAGTACCTTTCCCTGCTGAGCCATCTCAGCACCTGCAATAGTTGTTTTTGAAGCCTCATCTCTTATAGTTCACATTGGAGACGGTCTTGAACACATAATCCTCCTTCAAATCCCAAATTCTGGTATTATAGACTTGCATGTATATGCTCTACTTGAAGAAAGACAGTCCTTTAAAAAAAAAAAAAGATTTACTTATGTCTTCAGACACACCAGAAGAAGTCATCAGATCCCATCACAGATGGTTGTGAGCCACCACATGGTTGCTGGGAATTGAACTCAGGACCTCTGGAAGAGCAGCCAGTGCTCTTAACCACTGAACCATCTCTCCAGCCCAGAAAGACAGTCTTAATCATGAGTGTATAAGAAAGAATACAGGCCAGGTGGTGGTGGCACACACCTTCAGTCCCAGCACTTGGGAGGCAGAGGCAAGCTAATCTCTGTGAGTTTGAGGCCAGTGGGGTCTACAGAGTGAGTTCCAGGATACCCAGGGCTACACGGAGAAATCCTGTCTTGAAACACCAAAGAAGAAAGAGGAGGAGAAAGAGAAAGAAGAGAAGAGAAGAGAAAGAAGAGGAAGAGGGAGAGGAAGGAGAGGAGGAGAAGGAGGAAGAGGAGGAGAAATTAATAAAAAAGAACCAGAAAGGAATCATGTCCCACTCACTAAACCAGGAAATCCCAAAAAAAGAAATAAGAGGAGAAAGAAATGAACAAACAATCCAACCAAACATAAACCACCAACAAAATTACCAGAATCAACAAACAGTTCCCAGTAACTAACCTGTCTGCTAATCATCTGAGGTCTCTAGTTATAAGCCAAACGCCAATTGCTTGGGTTGAAAGTAAGGGCTCACTCTTTTTTGTCCTCAAGAAATAAGGTCACTGGCAAAGAAACTGAAAATGAAAGATGTAAGACAATATACAAAGCACATGAATGACAAAAACTAATCACAAGTAGTTAAGACTTCCTTCTGATAAATTACACTTTACCTAAGATTGGATTACATAAACATGCTACACCATATCAATAAGAGGAACAATCTGTTAAGAATTTGGAGATAGATAGATAGATAGATAGATAGATATCAATTTTCTAAAATAAACATAACTACACATGAACAGATAAATAGGGTGACTTCAATATATCATTGTCATCAGAAGAGCAGTCACCTAGATTTAAAAAAAAAAAATCAAGTGAAGAATTAAATTGCAAGAGGTTTCCAGACTATTATAAATGGGCTGGAGAGACAGGGGTGGTACATAGACATATATATATAGACACCTATACATATTTACATATTACAATTTAAAAATAATAATATTTAAAACAACAGCTTTTGAAGACTTATAGAGGCGTTCCTACCTAAGGCTTAGAACCAGTCACACTAAGGCAGTGCAGATTTCAGACTTGTCTAGGTGCCAGAAGACAAAACCTTTCTCCTCTCCTACCTTCCTCCCAGCCTTGTTTTTCTTTTAGTAAGAGGGTTTCTGGTGTAGAATTGGAACTTGCTCCGTAGAGCAGGTTAGCCTTGAACTCAAAGATCCTCTTGTCTCTGTGCCTCAAGTGTTGGAATTAAAGGTGTATGTGCCATATCCTCTGGGTAATGTAGTTTCAGACAATATGCACCATGGAGACCAGGACAGTTGTAAACTGGAACGTGGAGAAACTGTGTGCATGAAATTAACAGGACTCCGGAGAACACTACTGTGACTACAGATGAGCCAGTGTTTGCATTTCCCGGAGCAGCCTCAATGCCACCGCAAAAGCTTCCTAAACTGAATCCCGATGTTCCCTTAATTTTCCCTTAGCACGGGGATACACAAAAGAAACGTTAATCCTGACGACTCCATAGTGGTGTGAGAAGCATCTGAATCTAGAGTCCTGTAATGACGGAATCTTTGATTCCAATCCAAGCATGTCCTTTCCCCCTCTTCCATGGTCACCATTTCTGTATTTATTAGCTCACGGACCTGGCAAGTATCATTTCACGCAAGGCAAATGTCTCAAATGCAAAATTCAACTTTGCCCGTCGCATGCACTTCTAGACATTAAATAAAACAAGCTTTCACTGTGTAGCCCTGCCTAGCCTGGAACACACTATGACAGCCTGGCTTCTAAAACACGGAGATCTACCTGCCTCTGCCTGCAGTTCTGTAATTTAAAAGAGTTCCAGCAAGCTTAGCCTTGTAGCTCAGCCTCTACAATTTCTAATCCACACCTAACTCACCTCAGGTAGTAAACGGTGTGGAGAAAATAATCTCCACACCAGTGCCATAAAGTCCACTGAGACTTAGTCTCCTCCAACAGAGCAATTGTGTCCGGATCGCAGACAGTTGATCCTGTCTGAACTACATTGCCCAGAAAACATTGCATGAAGTTCAGCCAATAAAAATGGGCATCTCAGCGACGGAGAGACTGGTTGGGCGGGACTTTTGGCTTTGCGTGCAGGAGGTTCTTTGTAACTTCCTGGACCCGTCAGTATGGTTCACAGAAAACTGGTGTCATCTGCTTTGGCCATGGCAGGAAAGCCGGCATGTTAGACGCGTTTGTCCTCCGTCACGGAGACGGATCTGATGTTTGTGACGACCTGCGTGATCTGATCCAGGCTTCGAGTGAGGATGGCCGCGTCCCAGGGCCCCACCATCCTCTGGAGCCCAATGGTGATTGTGGAGGCTGCGGGTGGAGCCCTGCCCCAGGTGAGTGCCTAGTGATCGCCCACCTACCTGAGTTCTAGAGCGCTGAGATCTGGGTCAGGAGCCAACAGGGCAGACCCTCATGTCCCCGACTGTAGGGCACCGGTGGACCAGATTATGTTTTTTTGACATCTGTGTGCTAGATCGCTAGAACCATCCCCTCTGACTCACAGCCTCTGGTGGACTGTACCTCCCAAGGCTTGTGGGCGGGCCTAAGCTCGGAGACAGAGCCCGGGGATGACCTCTGCTGGCGTTAGATGAGGGACAGGACTCACTCAGTGCACCTAAGGAGCTGACTTTTGCTAATAGATAGACTGGTAGCCCCGGAAGATTTGAACAGCGGTGAGACTTGATCTATTCAAATTTGCCCAAGTATCTCCGGGGGAATATTGAGCAAGGATGAAGTGATGTGGATGGAGACAGAAATCTATGAATCCTTAGGTTAAGGCTGTGGTCTAATGGCAGCAATTAGGGTTGTAGACCAGAGAGAGATTAGTCTTCAAATATCTGATTTTTTTTTTTGAGACAATAGTACAGGTGGTCCTGGACCACGCTATGTAAACCAGGCTGGCTTCAAACTCGCAATCCTTCAGAGTGATTGGATTAAAGGCAGGACCTCCCACTTCCAGCCTCTCTGACATTATTATTATTATTATTATCATTGGGTTTTTTGGTTTGGTTTAGTTTGGTTTGGTTTTTTGAGACAGGGTTTCTCTGTGTAGCCCTGGCTGTCCTGGAATTCACTCTGTAGACCAGGCTGGCCTCGAACTCAGAAATCCGCCTGCCTCTGCCTCCCAAGTGCTGGGATTAAAGGCGTGGGCCACCACTGCCCGGCTCCTCTCTTACTTTAAAGTAGTACTTTCTTTCCCTTTGTTTATGTATTTGTTTATTTAGTTATTATGTGAAAACATTCAGCATTTGACTAAAGTCTACAGTGTTAACTATCTTTCCTCTCAAACTCACTGTGCGAGTCTGGCTGGCCTATATAGCCAATGCTGGCCTCAGTCTCAAAGAGATGTGCCTTCCTTTGCCTTCCAAGTGTTGCAGTTAAAGGGGTCCACATCATGCCTGGCTAATAACAATTGGTTTTTGGTTTTGGTTTTGATTTTTGTTTTGTTTTGTCTTTTTGGTTTTTAGTTTTGGGTGTTTGTTTGTTTGTTTGTTTTTAATCGAGACAGGGCTTCTCTTTGTAGCCCTGACTGTCCTGGAACTCAGTCTGCAGACCAGGCAGGCTAGCCTCTAACTCAAAGATCTACCTGCCTCTGCCTCCCTAGTACTGGAATTAAAGGCGTGTGCCACCACTGCCCGGCATCTTTTTTTGGTTTTCTGAGACAGGCTTTTCCTGTATAAGATTAAAGATGAAAGCCACTACCACCTGCCTCCCAAATTCTTAACTAACTGTATATAGATGAACCCATACATTCTGAAACAATTGTGTTTGTGAAATTCTAGACACAAGCTTTAGTAATATGCATAGGAAAAGCCTATACTGAGGACTTAACACATAGGACTGAGTTTAATATAATTTCCTTTTGAGCTAGGATTGTGTGGTGATTTAAATGAGAATGATTTTCATGGCTCCTGTATTTGAATGCTTAGTCACAAGGGAGTAGCACTGTTTGAGAAAAACTAAGAAGTGTGGTCTTGTTAAAGGAAGTATGTAGCTGGGAGAATTTGCCAAGGCTACTGTCTGTTATGCCCCCTACCCCACCCCGTCTTTCCTGCTGCATCTATAATAGGACATAAAGCTCTCATCAGCTACTGTGTCAGTACCACACCTGTCTGCTTCTCACCATGATAATAATAATGGGCAAACCCCTATGAAACTATAAACAAGCCCTACTTAGAAGCTTTTGTGGGCGGTGGTGGTACACGCCTTTAATCCCAGCACTTGGGAGGCAGAGGCAGGTGGATTTCTGAGTTCGAGGCCAGCCTGGTCTACAGAGTGAGTTCCAGGACAGCCAGAGCTATACAGAGAAACCCTGTCTCAAAAAAAAAAGCTTTGGTAAGAGTTGCCTTGACCATGGTATCTCTTCATGGCAATAAGACAGTAAATGAGACGGGCTCCCATGCTTATCCTCAGGTAACAAACAGAAGAGATTCATTCTTTGTCCAAGGTCACCAGTAAGGGATAGAGCCCAGGGGGCTGTTGAGGGTACCTGACTACATGTATGAGAGGGGACTTTGGTGAACCTTTGGGACACCAACACTCTTGCTTGTTACTCACAGCCTTGTTTTTCTACAGGTTTCCCAGTATTCAGTGAAACCTGCCAACCAGGAAGAGGTAAGTGGACAGTACCCAAGAATCACACTCCTCACTTAAGACATAAGTGACCTCTGGACTATGGTGTCCTGAGACTCTGTATTTGGGATTCTCTCTGTCCATTCGTTGGATTTTCCTGGCACATGCTCAGAATGAAAGGTCTCCACATCCACAGCAGGGATTACATGGCCAGGTTTCCCTTTATGCTAACTAACCACTGGCTGAAGATTCAGAGGTCTTAAAGTTCCAGTGACGACATTGGAGGATGCCTGGAAGTGAGATGGGTCGGGGATGCTGGGAAATGCTCAGGAGTGCCTGAGGTCTGCTGGCTTTAGTGGAAGGTAGGAGTTGGGGTAGCACAGCAGCTGAGGGCTGAGCCTGCATACTGAGATGGAAATGGAGGCTCAGTGTGAAGACTGATGTGTGTGCCCTGAAGTCATGTGTAGATGGTCTTCGTGCCAGGGACAGAGTGGACAACAGTGACCCAAATGTGGTCTGTGTGAGACAGGTGATTGGGAGGAGCCCGGATGAATTCCCAGGTAGCCTCATAGAAAGGAGGGACTTTCCATGGCATCCTTCCAGCTTGGATTGACTCCAGCTGTGGTCGTTTTAACGAACATGCCCCACTTTGGCTCATAGACTTGAATACTTGGTCCCCATTGGTGAAAAGTCTGGGGACAATTCTGAGATTGTTGGAGGAGATGTGTCACTGGGGGTAGGCTTGTAGGTTTTAAAAGCTCTTGTCATTCCCAGTTAACTTTCTTAACTTAGAACCCATGGATCAGGACATAAGCTCTCAGCTACTGCTCCAGTGCTGTGTGTGTCTGTAGCCATGTTCCCTGCCATGAAAGTTACAACTCCTGAAGTGTAAGCCCTAATAAACACATTGTTCCAGAAGTTGCCTTGGTCATGGTGTCTCTTCACAGTAAGAGAAAAGTAACTAAGGTACCATGTCAACATGCCTGTTGCTGCTGAGTGCTGAGCACAGTGGTTGTCGGGACCTGGAGGACAGCCTGGGTATCAATAGGTTCATAGCCTGGTACCCTCTGAGGTAGGAAGCTAAGTAGAAATGACCGTCTCGAGGATACCAAGAGTCCCTGACAAGGTGGCTTCATATAAACAAACTCAACTTTCTCCACTGTTCAGGGCTGTGTGTCCTTTGAGGATGTGGCTGTGTACTTCTCCTGGGAGGAATGGACACTGCTTGATGACTCTCAAAGGCTCCTGTACCAGACGGTGATGACGGAGATCTTCACACTAGTGTCCTCACTGAGTAAGGACCTCCTATCTTGTCAGAGCATGTCTGTATGGTAGAAATCGGGAGATGTGTTCATCTCAAAGCTGCCCTATGAGTGCTCAGTCTTTCCCCAACTGTCCTATGGCTGAACATACAGGTTATAGACACAGGCTTGTTACACAACTACCTTTTCACTCTTAAGTATAGTAAAGACAAACAGGAATCAGTTTGGTGTGACAATAGTTGTTTGGGTGGTAGGTTGAGGCAAGGTCTCCTGGAAGTCACTGTATTGACCAGGCTGGCTAGAACTCAGAGATCCTCCTGCCTCTGCCTTCCAAGTCCTGGGATTAATGATTTGCACCACTAAGGGGTCAGGAATCTTAACAGTGATCATTCCTCCCTGACCTGATGACACTAAATGCATGGCATTTCTGCGACAGGTCCTTCTCGCTCTATCTAGATGACATACCTTGTGTCTGCATGTGCTGGAAATTGTGACCCTGGTGGGCTTACTATTTGGCGTTTTTCTTACAAGACACTCCAATGAAGATTGTTCTCATTAGGCTTCCTTACTTTGTATTGCTGGGGTTAGTCTTGTGTGCTGCTGCGTATGCCCAAACTGAATTCTGTGTCCCAGTCCAGATTACAAGCTGATCTTGGGGCACTGTATTAACCGATGTACTGTAAAGAATGCTGCCCGATAATTCCTGATTGGCCAATAAATGTCTGGGGCTTATGGCTGGGCAAGGAAGAGAAGAAGGCGGGACTTAGAATCAAGTGAGGGGTCTCAAGAGAAACCATGAAGGGAAGGAGGGGAAGACAACAGAGAAGAAGGTCACCATGAGGCAGGTTGGACCATGAGCATGTGACTAAGAGAAGCTCGCCCTAAAGACACACATGGAACAATGCAAGCAAGGCGAGACTCAAACTCTAAGGAACACTGAACCTGTGATTTGGATATAGATATAGCTCAGAATCTGCCCAGTCTAGACTTACAGTTTTATTTGACAGGTGAAGCTTCCAAACAGACCTAAGAGATTCCTTCCAAATTGGATTATTATGGGTTGGAGATCAGCCAGTCCTTGAATGGAACACTCACTTCTCTTAATATTTTATTTTAGGACTTGAACTTTCTGGGATTCATGATTTACCTCAGGCGGAGTCTTGTGGAGATCTCTCTGTGCCTGCACTGAGATTCCTGACTCCGTGTTTATGGACAGGTACATCTTGTCTGTTCCCTTGCAACGTTTTGAAACACAGGCTTTCCTCGATTGTGTTACTGTGCACTATTCTCAGGGTAGCCCTTGAGTGCAAGTTTTTCAGTTACCATGTCTTAGGGGCCGAGACAGCTTTCTGCACTGTCCTGCGTCTCCAGCAGTTCAGGCGTACAGAAAGCTATTGGTGAGGAATATGTTATGTTTCCTAGCACGCCCTGTGATTCACTCCATGCTTGTGTTCTTGCTGCCCCTAAGGTCCCTAGCATCTGTGAACTTGACAAATTCAGCATGGTAATGGGCCCTGTCAGCCCTAAACTAGCCCCTTTGTTCTGTGAGAAATCTCAGATCACCATTAGTGATCTCTGTCTGTGTGTCTGTCTGTCTGTCTGTCTGTCTGTCACTCGACAGTCTACATGCCACTCATCAGTATTTCTCTGTGCTCAGGTTGTTGGATCAAAGTGGAGAGTGAAACGTCCCCCTTTGAGCAGAGCCTGTCTGCAGAAGGAGGTGTCAGTTCATCCACGCTGCAACAGCAAATGCTGTGCTGTGCTGAGACACCCTTGCTAAGCACGGACAATGTGACGATCCTCCAGACCTCCTCGGGTCTTCTCAGGCATCCGGTGACTTCCAGTGGTGGGGAGCTACCCAAGAGCGCTGAGAGTGGAGAGGCCATTCAGAGTGAGAAGAAGAACTGCAAATGCACTTACTGTGGCAAGATCTTTACCAGTATATCCCACCTCAATCGGCACTGGAAGATACACACCGGCGAAAAGCCTTTTCAGTGCAGCGAGTGTGGGAAGTCCTTCAGCCAAAAAGCCTTTCTCATTAAGCATTTCAGAATGCACACCGGAGAGAAGCCGTATAGGTGCCTTGAGTGTGGCAAAGCCTTCAAGCATAATATCTCCCTGATTTCTCATCAGGGACTCCACACAGGAGAAATGCCTTTTAAGTGCACTGAATGTGGGAAATCCTACAGGAGCCGGGAAGGCCTTAAGGTCCATTATCGATTTCATACTGGTGAAATGCCCTTTGAGTGCAGTGAATGTGGCAAATCGTACAGGAGCAGAGAGGGCCTCCTGAATCATTTCTACAGTCATACTACAGAGAAGCCTTTCAGCTGCGGCGAATGCGGCATGTATTTCACCCAGAACTCCGAGCTCATCGAACATCTAACGGTTCACGGCAAGCCTTTCAAGTGCAATGAGTGTGGACGAGTCTTCAATTCCAGTTACAACTTCGTTAGACACATGAAAGTGCACGTCGTAGCAAAGCAGTACGCATGCAGGGAGTGTGACAAGGTGTACTGCAGTAGCTCTAGCCTGTACAAACACCGGAAGATTCACGCTAGATAAACATCCGATCAGGAGGGCCATGAGGGTAAGAAGTCCCTTAGTCATCTCCATAGACACCCGAAATCTCAGCAGGACAAAAGAAGTGTTGAACACTTCGGAGCCAACGTGGGCATCATCCACCCACACCTCCAGCCCATAAAAGTGGAGCAGTCACTGGACTAGGATGCATCGTGAACCCTTGGATTCTGGGATAGGCTCTGAATGGAGCAAGTGTTTTCGGAAAACAACACCCACACCTTGCACAGGTCTCTGGGTGCAGAAATTGTAGGGGCAGCTTCAGTCAGTGGCAAACCTTCAGCCCTAGGACTGAATCTGACCTCAAAGAGCAGTTTTGAGAGCAGCCTTTGTGACACACAGCCACTGAAACTTCCTCCTCCAGTGGGAATATCAGGACGTGATGAGGACTGCCGTCATCTTTCTGTTCCCAAGGAGTTGACGCTGGGGAGCTAAGTGAGACAGAGTTCTGTGTCCTTGACTACACAGAGTGGTGTGGGGTTTCCATGCTACTGACTTTGAATGGCGGAGGGGGAACAGAGTGGTTTAATAATGAGATGTGACTTCTCTTTTTACTGAGTGTTGCAGTGCCCAGAATAAATGTGTTTTTCTCTGTAATCTTCCATGACTCTTGGGAGGTTTTTTGTTGTGCTCCTCCTGAGTTTTAGTAGGTTTGGGGTTTTTTGTTTGCTTGTCTGTTTGCTTGTTCGGTTGTTTTGTTTTGTTTGGTAGATACATAATTTTTGTGTATGAGAGTTTGGTTGCGTACATGAATGTCTACCATACACATATGTCTATGGATGTATACCACATTTTTGTCTGGTGTCCACAAAGATCAGAAGACACAGACTTTTCTGGAACTAGAGGTACAGATGGTTGTGAGCCACAGTATTGATGCGGGAGGGGGAGGGGGAACCCCTGTACTCTGAAAGGGTAGCATGTGCTCTTAACCTCTGAGCTATCTCTCCAGCCCCAATTTTCACTAGTTTTGATGGGGAATAGCTCTATGGTGCTTTTCACGTTGAAGCGTAGCCCAAATGTTTTATGTGTTTACCTGTGTGTATTTGTGTATCTTGTGTGCACAAGCAATGCCTGAAGAAGTCATTGGATCCCTTGGAACTTGAGTTATATATGCTGTATGCACGTTGGGAATGGAACCTAGGCCTCTGCAAGATAGCAGGTGTTTTTTTGTTTGGATGAAAGTTATTTATTCTTCTCTCATATGTTACATCGAGATTGAAGTTTACCCTCCCCTCTTTCTTCTCTGTTCCTTTCTTCCACCTTCCCTCTCCCCCAGATCCACTCTGTTTCCCTTCAGAAAAGAGCCAGGCCTCCTAGGGATATCAACCAAACATGGCAGAACAAGTTATAAAAAAAGACTAGGCACATGCCCTCATATCAAGGCTGGACAAAGCAACCCGGTAGGAAGAAAAGTCCCCAAAATCAAAACAAAAGTCAGAGGGAGTCCCATGAGAACACAAAGTTATGCAACCATAACATATATGCAGAGGATATAGGTCAGCCCCATAGAGGCTCCCTGATAGTCGCTTCAGTCTCTGCGAGCCTCCATGAACCCAGGTCAGTTGATTCCGTGGGTTGTTTTGTGGTGTCCTTGACCCCTCTGGCTCTTACAATCCTTCCTCATCCACTTCCACAGGATTCCCCTAAGCTGCACCTAATGCTTGGCTGTAGGTCTCTGCATCTGCTCCTATCAGGTACTGGATGCAGCCTCTCTAATGAGGATTATGACAGCAGGTTCTCTTAAGCCATCTCAGCAACCCTGTTTGTTTGGTTTGTTTGTTTTCTGAGTCCTCTGGAGAAATGCTACGGTGAGGTAATTTTGAGCTTATGACCCTGTCCACGACTCCCCATGTTTTTTGGGGTTGTTTGTTTGTTTGTTTTCTTCACACAGCCCACAGAGTCTCCCTTCTTTTTTGGTTTTTCTATGTATCTCTGGCTGTACTGGAACTCACTTTGTAGACCAGGCTGGCCTCTACAGAGATCGTCCACCTCTTCCCCCCATAGATTTTATTTTTATTTACATGGGTGTTTATGAGCAAGAATAGGCATGCATATGTATATGTTTGCCTCCAGGGGCAACAGAGATTGGATTCCTGGGAGCCAAAGTTACTGGCAGCGGTGAGCTACCGGAATTCCTGAGATCTGAACCTTGTCCTCTGGAAGAGAAGAAAGCATTCCTAACACCTGGGCTATCTCTCCAGTAGCAACTCCACCCCCGATGCTTTGTTTCTTTGAGATTGGATCTTACTTTGTAGTCCCGGCTTGGAAGTTCCTGTAGACCAACCAGGCTTGCTTTGAAATCAGAGATCTTCCTGCCTCTGCCTCCCAAGTGCTTGAACTAAAGGTGTGTTCCCAAACACCTGATTTCCCTTTTTCAAACACCTGGTTTCCCTTTTTCACTTACTTGTTTGTTTGTTTGTTTGTTTGTCTAGTAAGACTAAGAACTCAGAAGAGGGAACTGCAATTACTCAAGTAACAATTTAAACCAAGGATAACTAAAGGAGTCAGTGGAGACTGACCTCACAAAGCCTAGCTTTATATTGAAGGATAATTTTAACTAACACTCATTTCTAAAGAACTGTGAAGGAGCAGAAGGATGATAAGGGCCTTTTAAGTGGTACTCCCTCCATAGGTATGGAGATGTACAGTAAGTTGTTCTCACTTGTGGCTGCAGGACTGGAGTTTCTAGAACAGTGGCTCTCAACCTTTCTAATGCTGTGATTCTTTAATATAGTTCCTCATGTTGTGGTGACCCCCCAACCATAAAATTACTTATTGCTACTTCATAACTGTCATTTTGCTACTATCATGAATTTGTAATGTATCTGGTAAGCAGGCTATCTGATCTATGACCTGCAAGGGGGTCGTGACCCAAAGGCTGAGAACCACTCTTCTAGAATGGAAGGATTCTGGACTATGTGAAGACCTGCCTGTTGGTATTGTACATTTGGCTCAGCTGGCCTTTTCCGCCATCCTGTGGACAAAAGGAAGGTCAGTCATGCAGCCTATTTGTGCCTCAGATCCTCAGCTTTCACAGAAAGGAGATGATTCCCCCTCCCCACCCCCTACTCCCATCCCTTTAGAAGGGCCCTAGCAGAATTCTCTCCTTGGGAATGTCCCCCTGGCAGCTGAAACAAAGAGCTGACTTCTCAGGGCCAGTCAGTCTTAATTTTCGAGCAAGTACTTGTTGAAAAAGTACTGAGTCAATATTCATCCACAAATGGACGATTAAAACACAATAAAATGTTATAAGAGCTTAGCATTTGCTTGAAAATATTTGGCATTTGATTAAAGTCTAGTTATTTATCCATTCATTCATTCATTCATTCATTTATTTTGTTTTGTTGAGACAGTGTCTCTCTATATGGCCTTGACTGTCCTGGAATTCATTATATATACCAAGTTGGCCTCGGACTCAGAGAGATCTGCCTACATCTGCTGTTACAGTGCTGGGATTAAAGGTGTGTGCCTATACAGGACGACAAGACTTAAACATATCTGCTGCCTTGACAGATCAAGATAAGGTAGTGTTGAGGACTGAAAACAGCTGAGTGTCTATGTGGGGTAAAGTTATATTTTAAGTTTTAATTACTGTGCTTAAAAGTTCTATAAAATGCCGGGCGGTGGTGGCGCACACCTTTAATCCCAGCACTTGGGAGGCAGAGGCAGGCGGATTTCTGAGTTCGAGAGTTCGAGGCTAGCCTGGTCTACAGAGTGAGTTCCAGGACAGCCAGGACTACACAGAGAAACCCTGTCTCGAAAAACCAAAAAAAAAAAGAGTTCTATAAAACAAAAATGCCTCTAACCTGTAAGCCCCACTTGCCCAAGGACACATAAGTTTCTGGATTGCTAGAGGCTGTTCAATACAAGCCACGTGTTTTCACTTTTGTAGATGAGGTTGGTTGCCCCAACGTGCACAGGATGTACTTGATCACACATAGGCAGGAGATATATAGTCAGGAAGTATAGTATGGTATATACTTGCCCTGATTAAATGAAGGCAGGAAGTACATGTCCTCGTGGGTTTTACCTTTATAAACCTCTGACTAATGTAATTTGGTGCCATACTCTGGGCATTCTGGATATGAACCCAGCCAGTGTCCACCATCCTGGCCAGTATTTAATAAAGCATGCTTCAAATCTGGCTCAAAAAATAATGGTAGTAGTCTTTTTCTCACCTGATGGGAATAACAGAAAACACTAAAAAAAAGAGTCATTTTGTTTTTTGGGTTTTTGTTTTGTTTTGTTTTTAAGGAATTAAAAATTACCCCTCAAGGAGAGGCTGGGCTCCCTCTTCATGTGTGCTTGCTGTATGGGTGTGCTTCCTCATCCCTAATAAAGGCCTTTCTTGGCAGACTGGTGCTGTCTGCTCATGTCTGCTGTGTTTGAGATGCTCCCTGCGGCTACTATAGTACTGGAGATTTTTCCTGCCTTTTAATTCTTTAACTGGAGAGGAAACAAAGCTTGTTTCAAAATTGGCTCCAAAATTGTGGTGATGGTTGTATTCTCCCTGGTGGTATCCTGAGGAGCTGGTGTGCATGCAATCCCAGTGCTCAGGAGACTGAAGTATGGGAATCAAGAGCCTGAGGCCAGACAGAAAGGAACCCAGAATGAAGTCTGTCACAAAACACTAAAGAACAAAGAAGGAAAAAAAATGGACATGGATACTTGTTCTGAAGTCAAAACAAAGCCAGGTGTGGTGGCACTCACCTCAATCCCAGCATTCAAGAGGCAAAGGCTGGCAGATCTGTGAGTTCAGAGCCAGCCTAGTAGAGTTCCGGCCTAGACAGGGCTATAAAGTGAGGACCTGGTTCCTTAAAATAAAGACAAAATTAAACATACATGCACATGAAATTTTAAAACAATAACAGATACACACACAGAGAAAAACAAAAAAAGCAGAAAATTAAGAGTACGATTTAAAAATGATGTACATGCACACCTTTGATCCACCCAGAGGACAGAAAACAGTCCAATCTCTGAGTTCAGCCTAGTCTACAAAGTGAGTTTCAGGTTACCCAGAGTTACCCAGGGAAACCCAGTGTCAAAAAGCCAGTAAGAAGAAGGGAGGCTCTTCAGACTGCCTGAGGTAAACTGTGAAAGTTCAAGGAGGTAGTCTGTGGAGGGTAAGCTCAGAGTCACCTCGTCGGAGAGTGTTTCAGGGAGACTCAGATGTCATGGAGGTTCAGAATTCCAGGTAGAAGAAGGCAAGCTCTGCAGGGGGGGTGATTGTCAAGCCCAGCTGGATCAACACTGAAAGGATTTACTTATTTTATGTGTATGCATCTGTGGAGACCAGAAGCGGGCATCAGATGCCCTGGAAATGGATTTGCCTTAGCAGCAAGCAAGTTCCTTGAGCCATCTTTCTCTAGAATCTGGATTAACCCTTTGAAAAGGAGGAAAGGATACATTTCTCAGCTGGGCAGTGATGGCACACACACACACACATACACACACACACTCACTCTCAGCTAGGACTACACAGAGAAACCCAGTCTCAAAAAACAAAACACAGCCAGGCAGTGGTGGCACACACTTTTAATCCCAGAACTTGGGAGGCAGAGGCAGGCGGATTTCTGAGTTCGAGGCCAGCCTGGTCTACAGAGTGAGTTCCAGGACAGCCAGGGCTACACAGAGAAACCCTGTCTGGAAAAACAAACAAACAAAAAAAAAACCCACAAAAACAAAACAACAAAGAATATCAACTCCCCACCTAGACTTGGAATTTAGATGGCAGTCCCCAACCTCGAAGCTAAAAAGAGGAAGCATTGTCTTAATGGGCCTCAATGCAGATCAGAAATCCCTACCTTCCAATCCTAAAAAGTAGCTGACTTGAAGTTCACCCTTCCAGAGCTACCAGTCTGGATCTCTGCGTGAGTCACGGCCCAGTGTTCCACAGGCCTTGGAACAATCAAGAAATCAGGTCAGTGATCACTCAGAATTCACTTGATATTCATTGTGGCATGCTCCTGCAGTGGAGCTCTTCTGGAGAGCAAGGTAGAAGAACTTGGCAGTCCCTAGCCAAGGCTTGAACAGGTCACTTGTGGTGTCTTATATTTCCACCTCTATGGCCCTTCCATCCTGGTCAATACAAGATAAAACCAGTTTGTGCAAACCTGATCAACCAATCCAGGCACTTTGGAAAGAATTACCTGCAAGCAACACAGTAAGTTTGATTTGACACTATTTTTAGTCTTGGAGACACCCATTTTCACTGGCTGAAAAATATTTTCATTTTTGACTTTTCATACAATATATTGGTCATATTCTTTCCTCTCTACCAGCTCCTCCCAGATCCCACCTGCCAACCAACTTCATATATTGTCTCTGTCTTGTTTTTTTGTTTTGTTTTGTTTTTTGAGACAAGGTTCCTCTGTATAGCCCTGGCTGTCCTGGAACTCACTCTGTAGACCAGGCTGGCCTCGAACTCAGAAATTTGCCTGCCTCTGCCTCCCAAGTGCTGGGATTAGAGGCGTGTGCCACCACCGCCCGGCTGTCTGTTTTTATTTAAGAAATTTAAAAAAAAAAAAAAGCGGGTGTACACACACACACACACAAAAAGCGGGTGTATACACACACACACACACACACACACACACAGACTTCCACTACCACCACCACCAAAATCCCAGAGTCCTTTTTGTGTTGGCCAACTATCTCTGAGCATTAAGTTTGCCATGGGCGTGGCATACCCAGGGCTAGCCTGTGGAAAAAGCGTCTTTTTTTTAACAGCCAATCAAAATGGACGCTTTCATTGTCGCAAACGTGTTGGGCGGGACTTTTAGCGTTGCCGCCAAAAGACTCCCCTCAACGTTCCTGGTTGAGTCTCCAGTTCCACAGAATACGGGTTATCACATAGAGTAGTCCATGATAGGAAGTAGCCCAAGGAGCAGAGTCTTGTCCTCTGGTACCAAAGTCTGTCTGAAGTCTGAGGTATCCTTGTGTGACCCGCTGCATGTCTGGTTCCAAGACGCCCCCAGCGTCCCTGTCCCCTACCAACCCGCAGAGCATGATGGCAGCCGCTGAGGCAGGACCCCAGACTCAGGTAAGTGCCTCGTGGTCCCGGGCCTACCTGAAGGCAAGAGCGCTGGGAGGGTGCCCTGGGGTCATAAGCCTGCGGGGCAGGGCAAGGCCGGGCAGGATCCTAGACTGTGTGGTACCGGAGCTCTGCCTCGGACTACTAGATTCTCCTTTCTGACAATCTGTGCTGGAAGTCTGGCGGACTCATGTAGACGGAGCTCTGAGACTTACCGAATCTCCGAGGTGACTCCTGCTTTACTAAATGGGAAAGGGCTCAGCGCACTTGCTGAGTTCGGTTTGTAAAGATGTCACTGGCAGCCGGGCGGCGGTGGCGCACGCCTTTAATCCCAGCACTTGGGAGGCAGAGGCAGGCGGATTTCTGAGTTCGAGGCCAGCCTGATCTACAGAGTGAGTTCCAGGACAGCCAGGGCTACACAGAGAGGCCCTGTCTCGAAAAAACAAAAACAAACAAACAAACAAGTCACTGGCTACAGATAACAGATACAGATAACTTTGGATCTACTTCTCAAAGGTTCAACCCTCCTGGATGAAGCGAGTGTTGTGACAAGGAGAGACCTGTGTGCAAATGCAGGGGCTGGTGTGGTGGGCTACAGAGATGGAGAGAAAAGATCAGATTTTTCTTTCTTTCTTTCTTTGGGTTTTTTTTTTTTTTTTTTGGTTTTTGGTTTGGTTTTTGTTATGGTGAAAAAAAAGTGTCTATTTAGAATTAGCCTACTGGACTCAGTTTAGATGGTCCCAATCATGTTGGCACTATCCAGAGCATCATTATCAGGAGCCAATCGAGCATAAGCCTTCTGTCTGTCAGGCCTTATCAACGTCCTAGAGTTTCGTCACGGCCTGGTTGATCTGATATTTGTTGGCCTTGACATCCACAATGAACACAAGCCTGTTGTTGTCCTCTGTTTTCTTCATGGCTGACTCCGTGGTCAGTGAGAATTTAATGATAGCATAGTGGTCAAGCTTGTTTCTCCCGGGTGCAGTCTTCCGAGACTATTTAGAGCCGCAGGGTCAGGCCGCCGAAGGTGCGGATCTTTTTGTGCCTGTGGAGGCCTTAAGGCCTTCTTAGCTTTCAAGGCCTTCGCTTAGGCTTCGGCTTTGGGAGGGGCAGGAGCTTCCTTCCCTTTCGGTGCCATTTTGGTGAAAAGGGCCAGATCAGATTTCATGACGGAAAATCTGCCAAGGATTTTACACTGTCAGGACATTCTCTTGGGCCAAACGCAGTAAATAAAGATAAAAGGACTATTCAAGCTTTTCTGGTCATTTTTTTTTCTTCTGACCATTGGGAAGGATGGCAGTTTGAGAGTTTGTACTGCAGCTGCTTCACAGATTGAGATGTTTGTCCTTGGTGAAGCTAGAGTATCAGAATTAGAGTGTCGGAAGGCAGCTTGCTCATTCACTTCCGCAGTTCTGGGCAAGGGTGTGAGCTGAGGATAAATAAGGGAGGTTACTGGACACCAGTACCAACAGAAAGCCTGGGAGAATATTAGAGTTCCATTAGACGGGTGTGGTGCTGTACACCTTTAATCCCGGCCCTTGGAAGGCAGAGGCAGGAGGCTCACTGTTTGAAGCAGCCAGGGCTATGCAGACAGACCTTGTCTCTGAAAAACAAAACAAACAAAAAGTGGGATCTGAGGAGATAGACGGACCTGGGGTTGGGAATGCTTCCATTGGGTCGAGTTATGTTCAGGGTTTGAAGTTTATCATTAAAGAGTAGGATTCTGAACTGTCGAATTTATTAAATAAAAAGGTATTAATTTCAAAAGGCCAAGATCTATACCCAAACGGTGGCAATAAAAACAGCATTGCTGGGCTTCGTCCCCCAGACCTTTAATCTCACTACTCCAATCCCAGAGGCAGGCTGACCTCTTCGAGTCAAGGATAGCCGTGTGTGCATAATGAGAGTGTCTCAATGGATATCTATTCTATGATACACACACACACACTTTTGTGGATATAACATTATTAAAAAGCACCTAACAATTGCTTAAAACCATATTCAGTGTTTGATTAAAGCCTAATGTGTTGATTATCACGTTTGTTTGTGACCCCTACCCCTGAGACAAGATCACTTTGTATGTCGCCCTGGCTCATCCAAAACTCCCTATGTGGACCAGGCTGGCCTCTTAATTTACAGTCTCACCTGTCTCAGCTTCTTGAGTGCTAGGATTAAAGGCTGCGCCACTATGCCTGCTGTAAGTCTTCAGTAAATACAGTAAATACATATATATAAATAAAGTGATATATTTTGAGAGCATATATAAGTGTTTATACTGACAGTTGTTTGGTTGTTTGGTTGTTTGTTTTGAGACAGAGTTGCACTATGAAGCCCTGGCTGGCCTGGAACTCACTGTGTAGACAAGGCTGGCCTCAGATTCACCTGCCTCTGCCTCCCAAGTTGAGATTAAAGGCATACGTCACCACACATTGTGCTAAAACATTTCAGAAAAATGAATTATGTGTATAGGAAGCACCTTTCTTTAGTAGTTCACACATTAAACTGAGTATAACATAATATTCATACATGCATGGGTATCTTTTTTTTTTTTTGACTTGATTTTACTACGTAGCCCGACTGGCTTTGAACTCACTACTCACTGTGATTAGCAGGCTGCCCTCAGAGTCAAAGATATGCCTGCCTATTCCTTCTCAATGCTGGAATTAAAGATGTACACCTCCTCACCATACAACATGGGTAACATTCTTCTCCTTGTATTCTAATAGACAAGACTGAGAATATTGCTTCCTTGCCCAAGAGGACACAGGAAGAGATCTCCTTGAGGACTAGGATGCAGGTGGCAGTTGGGTATACCTTACTATAAATATGAGAGAGGGCTTAGGTGAGCCTTGGGGATACCAACACCATAGCTTGTTACTCAGAGCTTTATTTCACAGATTCCTCTTGGTTCCATGACACCTACCAGTGAAGAAGGGGTAAGTGGACAGTACCCCATGACTTGTTTCATGCCCATGTTAGTGGTCTCCAAGATTGTAATGCCTTGGGACTCTGCTTGCCACTCTATTTTTTATATATTAGCCAGGGAAGATGATTACTGAAAATAAGGTCCCTGAGTCCAGGACAGGGATTATATGGAGAGGTCCTGTCTTAGAGCTTCTATTGCTACAGTGAAACACTATGACCAGAATAGGAGTTGGGGAAGAAAGGGTTTATTTGGCTTTTACTTTCATTTTGCTATTTAAAGGAAGTCAAGACAGGAACTCCGACAAGACAGGAACCTCGAGGCAGGAGCTGAAGCAGAGGCCATGGCATGGTGCTGTTTACTGGCTTACTTCCCCTCTCTTGCTCGGCCTGCTTCCTTATATATAGAACCTAGGACTGGCAGTTGAGGGATGGAACCACCCAGGTTTTCAGGGCCCTCTCTCATCAATCCCTCTGTCATGCCTTACAGCTGAATCTTATGGAGCCGTCTTCTCAATTGAGATTCCTTTCTTTCACAGAAAGGAATTCCTTTGTTTTTTTTTTTTTTTTTTATCAAGGTGACATAAGACTAAGCAGTAGGTTTCCACTATGGCAGCACTGTCTTACAATTCAGAGGCATTGAAGTTCCAGTGATGACCATTACAGAAAGCCTGGAACTGAGATGGATTGACAATGCTCAGAAATCCTCAGGTGTGCATGCTCTTTGTTGGAGTTAGGGAGTACGTCGCTCAGTAGCTAAGCACCTGGACTTGAATGCTAAGTAGAAATACAGGTAGAGTGAAGAAAGTAAAAATGTATAGTGAGAGTGTGCATACATGGCCACCAAGCCCATGTGCCTTTGCAACGTGGAGTGGCACAAATGGTCACATGTGATAAGATCATCTATAGAAGCCCATGTGAATTATTTGGTAGAAACAAGGGGCTTTAAATGTTGGGATACAAGAATAGATGGACTTCTTCTGTCCACCTACCTGCTGTGTTAGGTCGTTGAACACAGTGGTCAGAGAAACCTTGAGAGATTGGATTTCAGTAGCTTCAGAGCTTAGTGCTGTCTGAGGAAGTAAGCTAAGTGGGGATGGCTGTCTTGGAGATGACTGGAGTGCCACAGGAGGTGGCTTCCTGTGAACTCAGATATCCTCATCGTGGCAGGACCGGGTGGAATTTAAGGACGTGGCTGTCAACTTCTCGGAAGAAGAATGGACACTTCTTGATGACTCTCAGAGGCTCCTGTACTGCAGTGTGATGATGGAGATCTTTGACCTCATGGCGTCATTGGGTAAGAGCATCCCATCTTGTCAGGACAAGTCTGTGATGGGTGTAGCTTCTTTTCTACAGAGGGATGTGTTTTCTCAAAGCTGTGCCATGTTCAGTGAATCATTTCCAAACCATCCTGGAGTACAGTATGCTGGTGATGATCCTAGGCTTAAAACAATTCTCTCTCTCTCTCTCTCTCTCTCACACACACACACCCACACACACACACGTACATAGAAAGCAGTATGAGATAAGTAGCCATATAGTGAACATAATAGAGGTCAACTTAATGGCTCTCGTGGGCCGGTGACACTGTGACTACATGACATCCTTGTTTTCGTCCTCTAAGTGGCATGCATTGGGTATGCCTGTGGCAGTAATTTTTGCATTGTGTGATCGTCGTTTGATGGGGTTTCCCCATAAGACACTCCTCTAAGGACCATTCTTACTAGTTTTCTTTCCTATGGATCACCATGCTTTACATCACTGGTTTTAGTATGCAGTGTTCACTTGTCCTGTTTTTGACTTCAGACCTCATACCTGCTGGGGTCCGTGACATCACTCAGCTGGAGTCTTCAGGAGGTCCCTTCACCCCTACACTGAGATTCAAGGCTCCAGGTATGTAGGACGGGTACTTGGAGGGTGTTACTGTTGTATGTTCTCTGGAGAGGTTCATATGAAGTATATTTCTACTGGCTCTGATGGTTTGGTGCCAAGGCAGAGGATGATGGCAGATTCCATCTCTGGTTTCCCTGTTATTCTGAACCAAAGCTGTTCTTCATGTACCAATCTTTCCTCTTTGCACCGCTGAAGCACAGTGTTTCCTTTATTGTGCCATTAGTGTGTGGTGTGTCCTGAGCATCCTTAAGCATAGGTTCTTTGGTTACCATGTCTTATGGAGGTAGACAGCCTTCTGTACCTTGTCCTGTATCTCCAGCAGGGGAAGCTTGTGGAAAGCCATTTGCTGAGGAGTGTGCTATGGTCTACCCCACCCCTCCCTGTACTCTCCTTCTGGTTTGTGTTCTTACTGCCCCTAAGGTCCCTAGAGACTATAAGCTTCACAATTTCAACATGGTAATGGGCCCTTACGACCCCAACGTAGCCCCTTGTTCTGTGAAGAGTCAGAACACTGTTAGCAATATGTGCTGTCTGTCACCCCAGAGCTTCCGTGCCGTTCACGAGTATTTCTCTGTGTTCAGGATGTTCGAACAGAGAGATGTTACCCATTGAGCGGAGCACTTCTCCTCAGGAAGGAATTGGTGCAACCATGCTTGTTCGGCAGAAGCAGACACGTGCTAAGAAACCCCTAGAAAGGAAACAGGTAAGGATTCCAGCTATGAAGACAGGCAGAAGTGACCTTCCAGAGAAGACATCACAAAGCACAGACCATGTGATGGATTTCCAGGATTCCTCAAGTCTTCTTGGGTCTCAGGTGACTCCCAGCACTGGGCAGCCAAACAGAAGCTCTGAGAACGCAGAGTCCATTCAGTCCGACAATGGAAACCACAAATGCAGTGACTGTGGCAAAATTTTTAGTCATAAGTTCGGGCTTATCCGACACCAGAGAATACACACTGGAGAAAGGCCCTTTACGTGCCATGAGTGTGGGAGATCCTTCCGGCAAAATGCCCATCTCATTGTGCACTTGAGAATCCACACTGGCGAAAAGCGTTTTAAATGCAGCGAATGTGGAAAAGCTTTCAATTATAAAAGCTCTCTCACTCACCATCTGAACGCCCACAATGGAGAAATGCCTTATAAGTGTAGCAAGTGTGGGAAATTATACAGGAACAAGTCCAGCTTGGTGTGCCATTATCGAGTCCACACTGGGGAAAAGCCCTTTGAGTGCACTGTATGTGGAGAATCATTTAGGAACAGAGACAGCCTTGCAAGTCATTATCGATTTCATACTGGTGAAAGGCCCTATACGTGCTTTCAATGTGGGAAATCATTTAAAGAAAAATCCAGCCTTTTTTATCACAGCCGTGCGCACAATGGGGACAGGCCTTTCCAGTGTAGCGAATGTGGAAAATGTTTCATCCAAAACTCTCACCTCGTGAAACACCAAAAAGTGCATAGCAAGCCTTTCATGTGCAGTGAGTGTGGGAGCGTCTTCACTTCAGGTTACAGCCTCATTAGACATAAGAGGGTTCATGACACAAGAAAGCAATACGAGTGCACGGAATGTGACAAAGTGTATTGCCATAGCTCTGGCCTCTATAAACATCGCAAGGTTCACAGCAGATAGGTGGCCACCGAGAGCAAAAAATGTTCAAAGTCCCTTAATCATCTAATTCAAACACCTGAAAATTCACTGGGGGGGGGGGGGGGGGACGACGAACATTTCAAATGTGGAGGCCATGGTGAGATCCTTGTCAGAGAAGCTTCTTGCTGATAATTAACTCAGCCACAGCTGAACAGTGTGCAGAGAGTGAGCAACTTTAGAACACTCAGCCCTAAATACTGTGTCTTCTTCAAACCCTCCCCTCAAGGCTCAGAGGGAGAAAAGGCAGAAAAATTGTATAAGCCAGAGGTGCTGGATGACTCCCAGGAAAGAGTAAGGTCTGTTAACACACATCAGGACTGCTAGAAACGAAAGTCACAGAGACTGGCAGCACAGACAAGACACGTTCAAACCAGACAAAATTCTAGTACTGAGAGGGAAAGTGCACACAAAATCCCCCTTCTAACCAAGAAGCAGTTGATTACCCAAGTTTTCTTCAGTGACCTATCGCTGGGTATATGAACCACACTCTTGGAGAGGCCCTATGCCCAGGAGTAGCTGACCAGTGGATTGGTTTTGTTGTTTAGTTTTAGTATTTTGTTTTTCGGAGAAAGTAAAACCATTAAGTTGAATGGGTAGGGAGGTGAGGAGTCTGGGAAAAGTGGGGAAGGGAAAGAATATGATCAAACTACACTGTATGAAAAATGTTTAAATAAAAAAGACACATTGTTTGCATATATGAAATTTCCAAGGAATTAATTTAAAAGGTGTGTTTATTTACTACATGTCTGAGCTTTTGCCTGTGCGTGTGTATGGACATCCAGTGTATGCCTGGATGGTGCTGAAGGAAGTTGCCAAGGTTGTTAGATGTCCTGCAAGTGAAAGTACACACACTTGGAAACCACTGTGTTCTTGGAGGCAAACCCAGGTCCTCTGCTAGAAACCAATGTTCAACCGGGCGGCGGTGGCACACACCTTTAATCCCAGCACTTGGGAGGCAGAGGCAGGCGGATTTCTGAGTTCGAGGCCAGCATGGTCTACAGAGTGAGTTCCAGGACAGCTAGGGCTACACAGAGAAACCCTGTCTCGAAAAACCAAAACAAAAAAAGAAACCAATGCTCTTAACCACTGAGCCATCTCCCCAGCCCTATCATATACATTTCCTTGAAGGACATATGCTTTGAAATTTTGTGCTTATTTAGTTTTGGTCATTTCTTTGTGTGTGCACTGTTTTGTTTGGTTTTTTCGAGACAAAATTTCTTCTGTGTAGCCCTGCCTGTCCTGGACCTGTTTGTGTAGACCACACTGCCCTTGAACTCACAGAGATCCACCTGCCTCTGCCTCCCAGGTGCTGAGATTAAAGGCACGACACCACACACAGCTATGTGCACTAATTTTTTAAAACTAGTTTTCATATTATTGTTAGGAAACTTTTTTCTTTGCTTATGTTATTTTGATACAAGTTTTCAGTATGTAGTCCTTGCTGACCTGGAGCTCTCTATATACACTAGGCTGACCTCAAAACTTAGAGATTTACCTGCCTCTACCTCCAAGTACTCGGATTAAAGGTGTGTGCCTCTATTTGCTGTCTCTATAAGTTGATGCTCTTCTATCATACCTCGGTCCCCTGAGCACTGGGGTTATATGTGCACCAACATGCCCAGCTGTTTTCAACTCTCACAACTTCAGTGATTTGTCAAGGGCTTAAGCGTATCTTTTTGTGATTCGTGATTATTTCTCTAACCTTGAAAAGTCTAGCCGTATTCATATCTAATATGCCAATGCTCCTGACATTAGAACATAGAGATGTAACAGAAAATTATAGCTGCACAGGCTCCTGCCTATTCATGTTTCTCAGATCATAAAGGGCACTATCACAGAGGCCTTTGATATGACTCCAGACAGTGGAAGCCCTGTATTTTTGTCTTGAATGCACCAGGATTGGCCCACAGTTGAGTGTTTTCTGGGGAAGCAGCTAAATCACATTATGAATGATAGCCCTTTGTAGATGAAGCCTAGCAATAAGAGGCCTCGTGGTATATAAAGAGATAAAATAGAGCGAAAATGAATAAACTAAAATGGATCATCTCTGACTCATTTACAAGACAATAGTGGAACTTCCAGTTTCGGAGGCATTGTGTATTCAAAGGAGTAGATGAGAACTTGCTAGCATCAGCAGCGAAGTTCAGAGCTGAAGAGGAATTTGATTACATCATCTACCATCTTTAATGTAGTTTCAAACCATGTGTGCAAAAACTGATTTGCTGTTTTACTTGAGTAATACTTTATATGATATTAAAAAGTCTTCATGAGATAGAAGGTAGATTTGTCAGATAATGGTATATATATATGATATATGTCTTACACATAATGATGTCAAAACTACAGAATAACTGGCTCAGTTGGTAGAGTGCTTGCATTGCATACACCTAGCCATAGGTTTGATCCACAGTACATCACCAAACAAGCTGACACATTACTTTTCCTAAAGACCTGAGGTCAGTTCCCAGCACCCACATGGTAACTCTAAGCAATCTGTAACTTCAAGCCTCAGAGTATCTCATGCCCTCTTGAGTCCACAGAAGCACACGTACAGATAGAATACTCGCCGGGCGGTGGTGGCACACGCCTTTAATCCCAGCACTTGGGAGGCAGAGGCAGGCGGATTTCTGAGTTCAAGACCAGCCTGGTCTACAGAGTGAGTTCCAGGACAGCCAGGGCTACACAGAGAAACCCTGTCTCGAAAAACCAAAAAAAAAAAAAAAAATAGAATACTCATATAAAAGAATAGTTCCCCCAAAAAAAGATAGTATAAGATGATAGATGAACAAATAAAATTTAGGAAAGGGTCAATTATGTTCAACTCAACCAAATTCATAAACACCTAATAATACAGAAGAAAGAAATAATCAGATAATTTAGCCAAGTGTATGAGCAACCAAGGAAACTACCAGAATTACCAAATATCTTTCAGTAAATACCCTACTCATCAATAGTCTGAACACTAACTACAAGGCAAATGATAGCTGATTGGTTTTAAAACAACACCCAGTTAAGTTGTTTGTATAATTAATAGGCTCACTGGTAAAGAGATTCAAATAAAATGGTGTAAGTAGCTATGCCAAGCAAGTGGAAAGTAAAGCCAGTCAGACATAGGTATACCTGTAACTGACATGTTAGATTTTGACCCCAAATTCAAATAGATAAGGCAGGTCACAACATATATTCCCTATATTAGTATGTAAAGGAATAATCAAGAATGTAGTACTATAAATATATATGCACCAAATATTAGGATATATAATTTCATAAATGCTAGCCATGAAAAGACAACATAAGCCAGATACATTAATCATGATTTCAGTACATCACTGTTACCAAAAGATCTGCAATCCAGATTTGAAAAAATCAGGAAGAAAATGCCAAGTTAAATCATACTAGACATCAAAAGGACTTAACAGAAGTCTCCAGAATATTATATGCAACAGATGAGGAATACACATTCTTCTCAGCAGTTCATGGAACATTCTCTAAATGAAATCATGCTGTAGGCATTAAATAATGTCTTTCCAAGTACAAAAGAATCAAGATCATCTCTTATTCCTGATCATATCATAATTGACTAGAAATGGGGGTTGGAAGAATAGCTCAGAATGAAAAAGAGCACTGGCTGTTCTTTCAGAGAACCCAAGTTCAATTCCTAGTTCCCAAATGGCAGCTCACTACTATCTGAAACTCCAGTTCCAGGAGATTCAACACCTTTACACATACATGCATCCAGGCAAAACACCAGTACATATGAAATAAAACCAAAGAAATTAAGAAGTAATGGAATAAAACTGGATATCAACAGAAAAAACTACAGAAACTATACAAGGAAAAGACATTTTGACCAGTACCTTGAAGAAATCAATGGGTCGTTAAAACATTCAAGGGGGTGGGGAATAAAACTCTTGAACAAAGGAACAACTTATCAGGACATTCAACGTATACTAGACCCAGTTCTAAAGGAAAGCTGGCAGTAATGAGTGCTACATTAGTTACTTTTCTTGTTACAGTGGAAGAATACTTGCAGTACCATCGTAGGAGACTTGAGGCTTATTTTGGCTTATGTATGGTTCAGAGTTTGGAATCCTGACAGGAAAGTAGACAATACAAAGGCAACCCTTCATGCACAGACAAATTAATTAAGTTTAAAAACCGTCTACTAGAGAACTCTGAGACATGATAAACACTTTCATCAAAATACCTAGGGAGACCTTTGATCTAGGAAGATCTAAGAGAAGGGGAGTTACTGTGGTTCATAGCTGGGTGAAACCATTGATACTTTAACTCCCTCAGCAGCCTTCAAGTACCTTATGTAACTCTAAAAAGCCAGTCTGCTGGAAGGAGAATTCTTTAAATCTTGCCATCAAGGTATGTTATCTTCCGCAATAAGTGTCTTATTCACTGACTCTGATGGGTAACCAAGAGGGATGGCAGAAGCTTCTAGCTTGTAGATGCCTCTGGGTCTTCCCTGTCCAACAACTCATAAGGAGATAGCTCACTTTGGCTATTGGGATTTTTGATTAATAACTCCCAGCTTCTAGTAGGCAAGATACGCAGATGGGTTCAATACTGGCATAACTATGACAGAGTAACCAATCGCGGTGTTTGTATTATGCAACCATTCCCAGGGAATCCATATCTAGCCCTACAAATCTGGTTATAAAACCATGCTAGAAGGGATAGGCACCAGTCCTCATATGGGAACTTAATATTGCTATTTTGGAAAATAGGCATGTTATAAAATTGTTGGTTAAATATTTATATCTGTCCTCATGGATAAATGCTACCCTCCTCCTTACTTAGAGAAGCCCCTCTTCCTTGGATGGCAATGAATGAAGAGACTTGTCATTTCTCAAAATACTGACATTGTCTATTTAACCTTCAAAAACTTTTAATTTAAATTATATTTTTTTTGTGAATGGATATTTTGCCCGTAGGAATAGCTGTGTGCCGTGTATGTGCCTGTTGTTGCTAATCCTAACGATTTGAGAAGAAAGAACCCCTATCTAAATCATCATAGCCAAATTTATTAAACAGCCAAATAACTAAAGCAAGGGTTTTTATTTATGTATACCAGCTGCCTCCTAAGGTGGGGTTCAAATTGTCAGCACTGGGCATTGGCAAAATAAGGGCTTTTACAGTCGGGGTAAGGTGTTTCCAAATGGGGATTTGACAGGCAAATAGGCAGGGGTATGGAAACATAACAAGTCGGTCATAACAACAACTTCTTGCGAAATAAAGATATGATGCAAGGTGATCATAACTTGGTAATCATAACAAGGTAGTCATAACAACCTTCAGAAAGGTGTGGTCACCATTGCCTGAAACAGGCAGAACAGAGCCATTTATAGTTAAGGTTACAGGACAATCTATGAGAAATAGATTTAATAGGAAACAGGAATGAACCTAGCTTGTGTTTATTATAAGATGGCTTTCAAATGTAAGATGGAGGCAGGCTAGTTCATCAGTGTCCACAGAGGCCAGGAGAGTCACAAACTGTTATAAGCTGCTACATGGCTGCTGGGAACTGAACCCAGGTCCTCTGATGAACAACAAGGGCTCTTAATCACTGAATGTAGTCAGAGCCAATAGTGAGGAGTAGACAGCTCCTTGGGCATCTCCTCCATCTATGCCTGACTGCTGAGAGACCCATTCTTGTGTAGACAAAATACAAGCATTCCACTCTTCTTACTTTTCTATTCCCCCGTTTTGTCTTCTTTTGTATCCCCTGAGCCTTCAAAAGGATAACATAAACATTTTGTCTATGTTTGAGCAATCAATAGTAACTTACCATGAACATCTTGAACAATCCCTAGTTGTCACAGCACCTAGTGCCATTGACCTTAGTCTGACCTTAGGAGGGACCACGTTGATTCACGGTAAGGAGACATCTTTCTCACCCACAAGTGTGGATGGCCAAAATGCCTACTGAAGAAGATATGATACTGCCCCTTATTGGAGTAAAAATGGCTTTTATAGTCCACAAGAGAAACTGAAGGGTTAGTCTTCTATCAGGAAACTATCACTCTTAACTCTAAAAGGACATAAAAACATAGGGGACGAGAGTTATATCTGTGGGTTTTTTTTGTTTTGTTTTTTTTTTGTTTTTTTTTTTAATCTCAGCCAGGTGGTGGTGGCACACACCTTTAATCCCAGCACTTGGGAGGCAGAGGCAGGCGGATTTCTGAGTTCGAGGCCAGCCTGGTACACAGAGTGAGTCCCAGGAGAGCCAGGGCTATACAGAGAAACCCTGTCTCGAAAAACAAACAAACAAAAAAAATTTCTGTCTATTGCTAAGGAAAGTCTTTGTTGGAAGAAATTTTTCGAGGTCCATTGAAGAGGGGTTTCTGTAACTTCAATTTTTTCAAAGTCTACTTTTAATGATGGTTCTTAAATGCTTTAACCTCCCTTTTAGCCCACCACTCTCCAGAGGTAGTGGAAAAGAAAAAAAAAAATAGGGGGAAGTGGACCTGTTTAGAAAGGGTTCTTTGGAGCAAATCCTATTTGCATTGTCAGGAAATCAGCAGTTCACAGGAGTCAGCAGCAGCAGCTCAATCCACTCGCAAACACTTCACATATACGCCAGCAGTCCAGTTCAGTAAAGCAGCTGTGGTGGCATGGCCTAGCAGGAACAGCCAGGCCTCAATCTCGGCACAAGTCAGCAGGAGGGACCAGAGTCAGCAGGAATGGAGTTCTCAGCTGTGCCTCTCTTAGCGAAGCCAAGATCAGAGAAGATGCAAGAACAAGAACAACAAGCGTTGCACAGCTAGCTCTAATCCTAGCCCAGCCTCTGTCATTGTTGAGTTCTTTCTATACTCTCTTCAAACATCATGTGTCCTCCGTGGGTCTTGCTTCAGTATGTGATGCTGTCTCAACTGACATCACTCTGCCAGTCAGCCTGAGTCCGAGGAAGCAGCAAGAAGCTGCAGCAAGCCACCAGAAGCTTTTGGGTGCCTTTCTCTCTATGGCATCCAGGTAAGTGGAACTCAACTATGCAATGTAAGGAGGACCGATACATGCATGTCAGTAGCAAAGAATCCTTTATCATCTGTCCTTTCATGTGCTTGTTTTAGCAGAACATCCTTTCACCTGTGTCTGCTTCAGTGAAACATTCCTTCACCAGTCTGCCTTAGCCTTTCACCTGGGTCCACTTCAGGAAAACACTCCTTCACGTGTTTGCCTCAGCAAAACATCATCCAACACAACTGACTCTTCAAAGAACCCTTACGTTTCCACTTCAGGTTCCTGTGGTCACATAGCCAGGGAAGAGTCTTAACTTGATCAGCTACAATGGAGCACAGGATTGTCATCCTGTATTCTTGAAGACTCCTGGAAAGTAATTATTAGAGGGCTCTAAGCAGATAATTTGATTATAGAGTACAGAGATTTCTGGGTAGGTTGGGGAAGGAGAGGTGTGGAGGCAGGAGAGACAGAGTGAGCCGGTGATGAAAAGGAGGCATAGAGTTGATTCGGGGTGATATGACTGGTTCTGTTGCCAGGACTGCTGCACCAGAAGGAGCTAGCAGAAGTAACAGGAAACACAGAGCATCGCAGGAAGGGAGCAGGAGAAAATAGAGGAGTAATGTAAAGAATTGTCTATGGTCGGTGGTAAAAGGGATAAAGGCCCATTTTAGCCAGTTTCCCCACAGCTTCTAAAAGGTCTTTTTGTGGCTGTATTGGGAACAAAGGGAGCTGCTACGGGGTGACAACTGCTGTGAGGGCTTACATGGGACGGTTTTTGTTTGGGGATAGAGTAAAATTCAGTAAGAAAGACAGGGTAAAGTGATTTCTGAGTTCAAGGCCAGACTGGTTTACAGAGTAAGTTTCAGGACAGCTAGGGAGATACAGAGAAACTCTGCTCAAAAAACCAAAGACAGAGTAAAAATATAAGTATGTGTAAATTATTTTAAAATATATATATATATAAGTATGTGGATCATATGGAGGAAAGGAGTGGCCAAGGGGAAGAGTCAGAGTAATAGGAAACTGGAGGTCCATGCATATGGGGAGGCTTGTGGTTGAAGTTTTCTGGCCCCTGACTCTAGACACCACCTCAAATCTGCTAGGATCTGTTGGCACGGAAGCAGCATTGTTGGAGGCGGACACAAATCCTATCCTTAGCAACAGCCAGATCTAGCTACCTCTCTTTAATCTTGAAGTCCTGCAGCAGTCAAGGAGTTGAGCTAGTCCTGGAGGATGGTAAGCTGCTCTGAGTTAATGAGACAGGGAGGTTAGTTGATGCAAAGAGGGCTTCAGTCTGGGTGTTTAGAACTGAGTCCTTTCAAAAATGTGTCCAAAGTGGTAAGAAGAGACATGAGGTGGATGGACCATGGTACATTCGTTCCCTTTCAGAGATCACCCACATTTCTTTTAGGAGTTCAGGGGTGTCGGTCTCTTAGTAGCTGCTTCAGGGCTGACAGAAGGGGAACAGCAGTTAGAGTATCCCAGAAGAAAGTCCATCCAAGGGCCCATGATAAAACATAGCAGTTGTCAAAAATCCAGAACATGAGTCAAAGGTAGAAACTGTACAACTTTGTGAGGAACATTAAGAGACAAAGTTACGAGGCTGGAGAGATGGCTCAGCAGTTAAGAGCACCAACTGCCCTTCCAGAGGTCCTTGAGTTCAATTCTCAGCAAGCACATGGTGGCTCACAACCCCTTGTAATGGGGCCCTCTTTTGGTGTGTCTGAAGACAGCAATGGTGGTATACTCATATGCATAAAATAAATAAATAAATCTCTATTAAAAAAAACAACCCAAAAAATAAAAAAGATTTAAAAAAGAAGAGAGAGACGAAGTTACATGAGTAAAACTTTGACATCAAGATTAACACAAGTTTCCCAGTGGTGGTGCATGCCTTTAATGCCAGCACTCAGGTAGCAGAAGATGGATGGATGTCTGAGTTCAAAGCCAGTATGCTCACAGAGGGGGGAGTTCCAGGACAGAGAAGCTCTGGCCCCCAAAACAAAAACTAACATGAGTTAAATGCAGTTCTACAACTGTCTGGACCATGTACCATAGTTCTGTAGAAGACAGGTAATTAGCTCTGTGTAGCCTTAGTTGTCTAAGAACTTGCTCTGTAGACCAGGCAGACCTTGAATTCAGAGATCCACCTGCCTCTGTCTCCCAAGTGCTAGGATTAAAGAACTGCATCCACCACTGTCCCACTAAACTCGTTTGACTAACTTGTTTCAGGCTTAACTTTACCAACATATACAGAATACTGGGAGATAAAAATTGAACTTTCCCTCCAAGTTTGTCTCTGTAAATAAACTACATTTGTACTTACCATGACTGACCATTAACTTGTATTTTTAATTGTCCTTAAATTTTTTTTTGTTTTATTCGAGACAGGGTTTCTCTGTGTAGCCCTGGTTGTCCTGGCACTCACTCTGTAGACCAGGCTGCCCTGGAACTCAGAAATCCGCCTGCCTCTGCCTCCCAAGTGCTGGGATTAAAGGCGTGCGCCAACACCGCCTGGCTGTCTTTAACTTTATAATTTATCTTCAACTATTCTAACTCTTGTAAAACTAAGATTTTAAAGCTTTATCCCTGTTAAGTTTGAGCCTCAAAAAATTATAATTCTTGATTCTTTAGCATCAAAATAAGCTTTAATCCATAAATACAGTCCACAGAGAAACCGGCATATTTTTGTATACTTTTACAAAATGCCAGTTATTTATATGACTCTGTTTCTCTTAATAGTTAAAGCTGAACAAAGATATCACAGTTCATTCTGTTGTTTTGTTTTGTGACTGAGTTTTAAAACAAACCATCTTGGAAGCCTAATGTCACCTCCTTAGTCTTCAAAAGGGAATACAATGATAAGTTGAGGGATACCACATGATCACTGAAACCAAGATGGCAGTAAAGCCATGCTGATGAGGTCACCAGCCAAGATGGTAGCAAGCCACTTGGTTATTATTTACTGCAAGGTACAGAAAGGACATACATGGAATGGAAGATTTCTTCACCATGTGTTTCTGGAATTCAGATCTTTTTTTTTTTTTCTTAGTGTTACACATCAGAGACGGCAGCATCACCTCTGGCATTTTGGTTTTTTGTTGTCGTTGGTTGGTTGGTTGGTTTTTCAAAATAGAGTTTCTCTGTGTAGCCTTGGCTGTCCTGGAATTTGCTCTATTGTGATTAAACACAATGTGGTGAGAGGTGCCTGGAGGGTCCATCCCAAGGTGTTCCCTGAGAAATCATACCATGGCCCAGATCTGGTATAATGGGAGTTATTTGGGCGAAAGGAAAAGAATAAGGACCTGGAGAAAGGATAGAAACAGACCAATGGACATGGGGATAGTCAGAGAAGAGGATGGGGCACAGAGAAGGACAGAAAAGGGAACAGTGACACTTCTGGGGAGCATGGGAAGAGAGAGAGAGCTGGAGTGGCAAGCAGTCCTTTTATACATCCTTTTAAATGATAGATCATCATCTAAACACCATTAGATGCTGATGTGAGCTGGTGCGAGGTCCCTGAGGGAGCCTAGTGGAACCTCTTGTAAGCTAACATCTGCAGACCAGACTGGCCTAGAACTCACAGAGATCCACCCACCTCTCTGCCTCCCAAGTGCTGGGTTTAAAGGCCTATACTACCACCAGGCTTACCACTGGCTTTGAGAAAGAGAGAGAGGATTCAGAGGGAAAGATTCAGGCAGCAGCTGCCCAGGAAAATGGAAGTGTCTGCAATCGGGACAGCATATGCAGGGGTACCACTAACTCCTTACACACTGCCTCTCCATCTTTCATCCCTGACACTGTGTCCTGGACGCCAGAGTGAATTCCTTTGGTTGGTTTGTTTGTTTGTTTGTTTGTTTGTTTGTTTTTTTAAAGATTTATTTGTATACAGAATTCTATCTGCATGTATGCCTACAGGCCAGAAGAGGTGGCACCAGGTCTCATTATAGATGGTTGTGAGCCACCATGTGATTGCTGGAAATTGAACTTAGGATCTCTGGAAGAGCAGACAGTGCTCTTAACCTCTGAGCCATCTCTCCAGCCCCAGAGTGAAGTCCTTCTGAACCATCTTATTCCAAGAGACTAAGGCAAAAGGTGCAAAGGCTAAACTGCTGAAAATAGGTGTTTCCATCACTACAAACACAGTTGGGCTGGATTTTAGGCGTTGGATGTTGGAGATCCCTGTCAAAGGTCCTGTAGGTCGGGTCTGTGTATGGAAAACTATTTTCACACTGTGTTGGCCAGGCCAGTTAGGGACAAGTAGATAAAGATCCTGTCCTTTGGCACACAGATGGTATGACCTACTTCAGGTCTAGATAGAGACTGCAAAGTCTTTGTGTACCCCCCTCCCTCCCTCCCCTACTCCAGAGTATCATGCAGCAGCTAGCAGGTAGCCCTGGATAAGGTGAGTACCACACAGTCCAGGGCCTACCTGATTTCCAGGCTGCCTTGGGTTCTAATGATCTAGGAGCACAGGGTGGGGGGTCTCAACTAGTGAGTGATCCAGTCCTGCCCCTACTCTACTCCCATTTTTTTTTTAAAGTTGCATTGTAGTGTGTGTTGTGTGGGCCTGTGCCTGCATGCCTGCCTGCATCTGTGGAGGTCAGCGGACATCTTGCATGTATCAGTTTTCTCCTTCCACTATGTGGCTTCTGGAGGTTGGTTGGTTTTTCAAAATAGAGTTTCTCTGTGTAGCCTTGGCTGTCCTGGAATTTGCTCTATTGTGATTAAACACAATGTGGTGAGGGGTGCCTGGTGGGCCCATGCCAAGGTGTTCCTGTCTGGCTTTGTAGTGGTTGCTTGTACCTGTTGAGCCATCTTGTTCACGTGTGTGCTGGAGTGTGATACTGTCAGGGGTCTTAAGCATGCAAAGCAGGGAAGTGGGTCTGAGTTCACAGTCCATGGCTACTGCCTCTTGTTTACGTAGCAGGAAACTGCTCAGTACACCCAAAGGGCTGATCTTTCATTGTGAAGGCATAATTGGACAGACAAGATTTTGTGTAGAGGAGAGATTAAAGTTATTTCTCAAAGTTTTCCAAAGCTGCATATTGTAAATCAGGGTTGAGCAGAGCAATCAGACCTCTAGTGGTAAGAGGCATTGGGTCCCCTGGAGTTGCAGTTAACAGCCAATTGTGAGCCACTCAGCATAGGTGCTGGGAGCTGAACTTGGGTATCTGGAAGAGAAGTGAGTACTGAGCCTTCTTCTCACCAGTCTCCAACTCCTTTCATTTTCATTTTACATGTTTATTTTGATTTTTTTTAAAAGATAGGTCTCTCTATGTAGCTCTGACTATCCTAGAACTCACTATGTAGATCAGGCTGACTTTGAACTCTCAGAGACCTGCTGGCTTCTTTGGCTGCCTCTGTCTCCTGAGTCCTGTGTGCTCCACTAAGCCTGACTCCCTTCTATTTATAACTAACAAGACTGAGAACCAAAAAACAGAAAAAAGCTTAAATAACAGTTTGAGCTGGGGCTGGAGAGATGGCTCAGCGGTTAAGAGCACTGACTGCTCTTCCAGAGGTCCTGAGTCCGATTCCTAGCAACCACATGGTGGCTCACAACCATCTGTAATGGGATCTGATGTCCTCTTCTGGTATGTCTGAGGACACGCTACAGTGTGCTCTTATACATAAAATAAATAAATGAATCTTTAAAAAAAACAAACAAATAAAACCAGTTTGAGCTGGGAATAAATAAAAAGGTGATCAGTGGAGTACTTAAGGTGGAGAACCCTCAAACGTTTGTTTCAGATAGGCCCTTCATAAAGGAAGAGAGTGAAGAGCGGGCCTTGATGGCAGGAGTTCCTCCCGAATGCTGCCTGCAGGGTTGGAAGGCAGAAAAGGACATTACATCACTCTGGACTCTAGTTACAGACAGTTATGAGCTGCTCTGTGAGCTGGAAATCAAACCTGGGTCCTCCTCCACAAGTGCTTATAAACAGCCCCCCACCACCCCCTCTATCCCATGTTTTACGTTTTTAAAAAGTTACCAGCTTCTGTTCTAAGAAGCTGTATGTTTATGATCTCTTCCTGGAGTATATCAGATACCGGTTCCTCAAGTCTTGACAATTTGTATGCAAAGAGTCTTTCTAATAGTTAGGTAGTGGTAATCCCAAAGAAAGGAGAAGAAAGACTACCAACCCAAATTATCATGGCCAAATTAATTAAAGCAAGCAACTAAAGTAAGCACTTTTATTCGTGTACAGGGGCTGCTTCTCCATAAGGCAGAGTTGAGGGAGTCAGCATTGGACTGGGGTATGGGGGAAGATAAGGTTTTTATATAAAACTGAAAGTGTTTTTTTAAAGTGATGCCTAGAAAACAAGATCATGTAAAAATGCATCAAACATCTAACATCTTACCTAACATCTTAAATAAAATGAAATTCAGCCCGGAAACAATGTTATATAAAACAATCATATACACCTGGAGACCCAGATACTCAGGAGGCTGAGGCAGGAGGATGTCTGGAATCCAAGAATCCAAGTGCAACCACGACAGTAATAACAAGAGTTACATTGGGTGTGGCAGCACACCTTTAATCCTGGCACTCCAGAGGCAGAAGTGGGTGTATCTCTGAGTTTGAACCCAGCCTGGTCTACAGAGCTAGTTCCAGGACAGCCAGGGCTACACAGAGAAACCCTGTCTGTAATAACCAA
>NW_021604774.1:786267-786896 GCF_004785775.1 Grammomys surdaster | reverse complement strand
AGAGAGAGAGAGAGAGAGAGAGAGAGAGAGAGAGAGAGAGAGAGAGGAAGGATAAAAATATTGACAAAAACTAAAACCAAACCAAAGGCACAGGAAAAAGGCTTCATGGCATTAGATTTGATAATGATCAATCAAAAGCAAAGATAAAAGTAAATAAAGCTAGACTGCATAGAAACTAGAAATTTCATCAAAGGACATACTAGAACAGAAAGGTAAGGAATGGACAAGAAAAACATTTGAAAAGCATATATCTAATACAGGGTTAATATCTAGAATATATATTTTTTTAATTCCTCCAATTCAACATTAAAAATCAAAGTGCTGGAGAGATAGCCTAATGCTTTAAAGCACTTGTAGCTTTTGCAGAGGATTGAGGTTTGATTCCCAGGACCCATAACGTACCTCACAGTAATCTTAACTCTAGCTCTAGGGAAACTGACACCCCTTCTGGTCTCTGTGGGCACCTGCACTCATGTGAGCATAGCCAAACCCATATACATAAATAAAAATACAAACAATCTTTAAATAAATATGAATCCTAATAAGCACAAGAAAATGTGCCCTACATCACTAATCATTAGCAATATATAAACAAAAAAGTCCATACACAGAGAGGAGAGAGAGAGAGA
>NW_021604774.1:764761-785867 GCF_004785775.1 Grammomys surdaster | reverse complement strand
GAGGGAGAGGGAGAGGGAAAGAGAAAACTAGAAAATGAAATATTACCAAGGACATACGTTAAGTTGAAAATCTTGAACACTCTTGAACTAGGAAAAAAGAGTTTCTCTGAAAAACTTAAAAACACATTATGAGGCCGGGTGGTGGTGGCGGCACACGACTTTAATCCCAGCACTTGGGAGGCAGAAGCAGGCGGATTTCTGAGTTTGAGGCCAGCCTGGTCTACAGAGTGAATTCCAGGACAGCCAGGACTACACAGAGAAACCTTGTCTTGAAAAAAACGTTATGAAATCCAGGAATAGTCATCCATACCTTTAATCCCAGCACTGGTGAGGCAAGGCGGGACACTGTGAGTTTGAGGACAGCCTGGTCTACATAGTGAGTTCCAGGACAGCTAGGGCTATGTGGAGAGACCTTGTCTCAAAAAAAAAAATGGTGGGGGGAATAAAAATAAACCACTATGTCCCAGTACTTTTTTTTTCTAAGTATACACTGGGGAAAAAACTGAAAGCAGGGTTTCAAATAACTGTTTGTACCCATATTCCCAGCACTTGAGAGGCTGAAGGACTGCCAGCCTGAGCTACAAGGTGAGACCTTTCCAAAAATATAAATCACCAACAACAAAAACATACACTAAAAGCTATCTGTACATTGAACCTTATGGACATTATCCCAAGTGACGTATGCAAAGAAATACTATGTGACTCTACTCACCTGAGGTACCAATAAATGTCAATATGATTCAGATGTCAAAATGTCTAGATACAGAAATCAAGAAGCTGGCAGAGTAGGGAAGAGGAGTGAGGCTCTTGTTTAACAGAAACAGTTTCACATATGCAAATGGTTAGCAGAAGGCTATTTAAAACGTAAATTTATTCTGGGTATGTGGCCTACATCTTTCATCTCAGGCAGAGCCAAGTTGATCTCTGTGAGTTTGAGGCCAGCCTGGTCTACATAGTTCATTCTAGAACAACCAGGGCTGCATAGTAGAGAGACGCTGTCTCAAAAACAACAAAAGAAAAAGAAGGGAAATTTAATAAAACACTGTGCAATTAAAATGGCCAGTGATAAACTTTCTCCACTGTGCAAGCTCTTGATGCTAAATGAAGTAGAAGTTGTAGTCAAAGAATGTCTCCCGATACACCGAAGCCTCTCTTTGGTGGCAAACCTGATGGGACTCGCTAATGAAGGCTTTTTGGCATTCACCACACTCATGTCCTTCTCCTTTGTAGATCTTCTTGTGCTCAACAAATATATATGTATGGCTAAAGACCTTCCCACATTCACCACAGTCATAAGGACGTTCCCCAGGATGTGTAGGACACAGTGACTACATCTATAAGGCTTCTCTCCAGTGTGAACTCTCTGATACCTAATGTCTACAGTGGTACTTAAAGGATTTCCACATTTGCTGTAATTATAGGGCCTCTCTGATGTGGTTTTTCCAGTGTTTGGTGAAGCTGGAGTCGACCTAAAGAATTCTCCACATATGCCACATTCCTAATGTCCTTCTCCTGTGTGAAGTCTCTGGTGTCTAGTGTCTAGTGAGTGAAGAGCTTCTCATATTCACGTCTCATATTCACTGACTTTGTAAGATCTTTCTGTAGTGTGAACTCTGATGTCTAAACAATGTAGAGCTGTATCTGAGGTTTCCACCACAGTGAGGCACTTGGTTCTGAAAAAGATGTAAAGAGGCTTGCAAATCCTTCCAACCCTCCTTCCTGGTGAGGGAATTTTCTACCACATGAACTCTGTTGTTCTTTCTCCAGTAGTTCCTCCTAAAAAGGTTCTCTTCAGTATGGGTTGGAGACTGGTTAAGCTTGTTCTCACAAACATGTGTTTCCTCTTCAGTTTTCCATTGTGCAGGCACAGAGTGTCTTTCAAGAGTAGATCACATGTCCCTCCCGGTAGGCAGGGCCTTCTGGGTGGATGAGCCTCCTTTTGGAATCCTAGCCTGTTGTACTCCTACAGAAAGTAGGAGTACACAGAAGGTGTCTCCTTCTTGCCTCCAAGCCAACACCTGCAATCACAAAAATGCTGGTGAAGTGCATGATGGTTCTGATGGGAGGGGCAGTTTCAAAACAAATGTATGCCACACACGGGAGTGCTAACAGGTGGTGAACATAAGGCCACTGGAAGACCTCATGTGCAGAACATGGTCTGGGAAGGACAGGAGAAAACAAGAGAGGAGTACAGCACAAGGTTCAGGAACCCCAAGCCAGTCCTCTGTAAATGATTTATGGCTACTAGTAACTGATGAATACAGAATACAAAAGGCTGTGTCAGATATAGGAGGGGTAATTGATTGCAGCAAAGCCACAGGTATTGAATGACTGAGTGTCTAGGGATTCGTGCAGTGCAAGCCGTAAGGCCTTGAGGACTGACCATACGTTGAAGAGCCCTCTAAAGGAGGCAGTGAGACGTAGAGGCCAGAGAAATGAAGAAAGGTAGGGACAGATACACAGGAAATCAGCATAGGAATGTCAATGGAAAAGGAACAGTAGAAATGAGGTATGGCCACTGGCCCTGAAATCAAATAATGGACACAAGAGAGACACCCAGTGTGAACTGCATGTAGCTCTGATATCACACTCTTTCCCAACTACAAAGCACCAGGACTGGGTTCCTTATAAACCTCTGTGGTGGCTTGAATACACTTGGCCCAGGGAGTGGCACTCTTAGGAGGTATAGCCTGGTAGGAGTAGGTGTGGCCTTGTTGGAGGAAGTGTGTCGCTGCTGGAGTGAACTCTGAGACTCTCCTCCTAACCGTGTGGAAGACAGACTGCTCCTGGCTTCCTTTGAATGAAGATGTAGAACTCTCAGCTCCTCCAGCGCCATGCCTCCCTGGACACTGCTGTACTTCCTGCCATGATGATAATGGGCGGTATCTCAGAATCAATAAGCCAACCCTAATCAAATGTTGTCCTTTATAAGAGTTGTCATGGTGTCTCTTCACAGCAATAGAAACCGTAACTAAAACAACCTCTATCAAAATTGCTGATGTAATCTTAACCTACAGGGACCCAGTGCTTTCTTTATTACTCTTGGTGGGTGGTTCTCAAACTTGCTAATGCCATGACTCCCACTGAATCCAGTTCCTTATGTTGTGGTGACCACCTACCATAAAATTATTTTCATTGAAACTTCATAACTATAATGTTGCTACTGTTATGAATCATAATGTAGATATCTGTGTTTTCCGATGGTCTTAGTCAACCCCTTGTGAAACTACCAAAGGGGTCATGATCACAGGTTGAGAATCTAGGTGATAAATTGTGGAGCTAGAAAAAGCTGGTCCAAGAGGAAAACAGGGAAAGAAAATAGACAGTATATCCAGACATATGCCCCATCACATCCCACACTCTATAATCACAAACATGTCAGAGAAATGTCCTGCTGAATCAACACTGTCATTGCCCCAGTTTACGGCTCTGGTCAATGACAGCAATTTCCAGCATACAAAGTCAACAAAAGTATCAGCAAGGAAATAGTCTGGAGCACAGAAGTATCAAATGTTTGGGTAGACCATTCTGCTGTGGGAAGGCAAGGAGGTTGGAGTCTGTTCCTTTGGGTTTTCCAAGACAGAGTTACTGTGTGACTCTGGCTGACCTGAAACTTGCTCTGTATACTAGGCTGGCCTCAAACTTAGATCTGCCTAGTTCTGCATCTCGAGTGCTGGTACTAAAGACTTACACCACTGCTGCCTGGTGGTTGGGGTCTCTTGGAAGCATAGTATTTCCATCTGGAATTCCCTTAGAGCAGTGGAGTCAAAACTGCTTAGGGAGAAGTGGTCATGTATTTTGAACCCAGGCCTGATATCCACAATAGACCAACAAGGAAACCAGGGAAGGAAATAACACCCACGGCCATGCTGAAGGAAGACAGGGCTGCCTATCGATGGTGAGCCCAATCTGGAACACTTGGTAGATATAAGGACCTTTCCTACCTAACGCTGACAAAAGGGCCAAGTTCTCCAGCTCCAACAATATGCTCAGGATCCAAGGAGGGGATGTGGAGCCCACAACAATATAAAACAGGAGCACACTCATATTCACTATTAGTGGATGAAGAAAGCTCCAGAGAGTGAGTTCCAACCATTTCACATACATACATGCATGTATACATACATACATACATACATACACACATGCACACACTTGATGGAACAAAGCTCCAACAACTTCACACATACACATATATACACATGCATACAGAGAGACAGACAGACAGACAGACAGACAGACAGACATATACACATTCACACATTGAATGGATAAAGCAAAACTCCAACCACCTAGCCAGGCAGTGGTGATGCACGCCTTTAATCCCAGCACTTGGGAGGCAGAGGCAGGTGGATTTCTGAGTTCGAGGCCAGCCTGGTCTACAGAGTGAGTTCCAGAACAGCCCGAGCTATAAGAGAAACTCTGTCTCAAAAAACAAACAAAGAAACAAAACAAAAAAAAAAAACCAACAAGAACAAAAAAAAACCCTCCAACCACCTTACATTTTGTGGATTGAGAAAAGCTTTAACAAACACATTCTAACAACTTTATTTTTCTCCCACAGTTTATATATCCCGGCAAAATCTTTCAAGCAGCATACAAATTACAATAGGATTACATTCTATTTTTCTTCTAGTGAATAACTAAGAAAAACAGTGTATTCCCCAATACCTTTACATGTAAAAATATTACATAGTTCATGTAAAGAAAATAAACATGGTATAACACATTCTTTTGATCCAGATGTTGAGTCAATAATGGCCATGAAAAGTTTAGGCCCAGCAAAGGTGAACACACCTTTAATCTCAGGAGACTGAGGCAAGCAGATCTCTGAGTTCAAGGTCAGTCTGGTACATAGTAAGTTTCAAAACTAGGTGTGCTGATATACACTATTAATCTGGACCATTCCTTCTGCTGGAGCCTACATAAGGACGATGGAAGAAGGAATGCTCACTCTTCTTCACTTGCCTGCACTTACTTGTCAGCACATCTATGGGAACCTACTTCTTCAGGATCCCAGTTTACACAGAAGACCAGCTGAAACAACTAGCCTCATGAGACTGAGCAATTCCAAGATTCTTGGACTTCCCATTCACAGCTGCCAGTTGTTGGGTTACTTGGACTGCAGACTAAGTCATTAAAATAAATTCCCTTACTATCTAGAGACATCCCATAAGTTCTGTGACTCTAGAGAGCCCTGACTAATACATCTGTGTGTCTGTCCCAAGCACATGCAGGTAGGTGTCTGTGGAGATCAAAAAGGGGCACTGGCTCTCCTGGGGTGGAGCTACAGGGAACCGTAAGCCACCTGATCTTGGTGCTAAGAATCCAACTATGGTTCTCTGTAGGAGTAGGGTATGCTCTCACCTGCTGAGCTATCTCTCCAGCCCCACTTCTCCCTATATGGGGATACTAACACCACCTTGGAGTAACTGAGGTGGGTAAAGAGTGTAAACCCTTTACTCACATGTGCAAGGTCCATTTCTATCATCTCCAAGGGCAAGGGGCTCAGAGGAAAGAGGAAAGTTGTGAGAAATGGGTACCATCATAGAAACCATAAGCTGTGTTACTTGACTTTTGTTTGGATTATTTACTTTGTGAGACTGGGTCTTACTATGTATCTCTTCACTGGCCTGGAACTCTCTCTATAGACCAGGTTGGCCTCAACCTTACAGAAGATCCACCCACCTCTATCACCATAACCTGACATAATGCTACCCTGCTACCAAGCCTAAGAACATACTGATCTCAAGCTGACAATATAAATTCACCTCCTTAGATGTCAGTGTTGACAGCTTGTTAGGAGATCTGTGGCTCTGGAAAAGAACCAAATCTCTCTGAGGCTTGTCCAATGGAGGGGGAGAGGAATGGTTACCATCTTCCTGTGTGTGCATGGGTACCAAACATTAACACATCACGTGAGCTATTGCTATCTAGAGGATTTGGGCTTAGTGAGTTTTAAGTACAGATGTAGTACAGATTTGAAAATGAGTATATATTTTTATCTTTTCAAGCTTTTAAAAGATATGACATCAAGATCTCCCATGATAAACAAGTACTTAAAAGTAAATTAATTGCAAGTATAAAATACTTAAAAAAATTTTTTTTGCTAACCATTTCTAGTTGCCTACTGAATGTATATTTTTAGAGTAATGTGGTTAACCGGTATTGAAATCTATAAACGGTCCTCTGGTACTAGAACATACAGAGGGGATGAACAAGCAGGCCAAGCACTAAGTGCAACCCGGTCCACCTACAGTACCTCTCAGACCAGAGACTGCTTGAGTCTTATGACCACAATCTTAAATTATCTCATTTGGCCCTGAAATGTGGCAAAGGAGAAAACAAAAGTACTTTGCTTGGAAATATGTTACCAGCCCAGCCTAAATGACTTTTTCTTTTACCAGAGGGTGGTCCCAAGGGCCAGCCAAACCCACAGGTGGAGTATCTCATCACCTCACTCCTTGGTTGTTCCCTCAGTTAGCTCCTTACAAGTCAAGCCTCCTGCAAGAATGAACCATAATTATCTCTGTGCCAATCAAATTTTTCTGGAGCTGCAGATTGTGGACTCAGCCATTTTCTGCCCTCCATACTCAGCCTTCTGCTTCAAGCACATCCAAAATAGCAACTTTGCAGGGTATGGTGGTGCACACCTTTAATCCCAGCACACTGTAGGCAGAGCCAGGAAGGCAGATCTCTGAGTTTGAAGCTAGCCTGGTCTACACAGTTCCAGGACAGCCAGTGCTGTGTAGAGAGACCATAACTCAAAATAAAATAAGTACAATGAAAGAAAAATACATTTAAAAAATTAAAAAGCAAAAACAGCAACCCACAGAAGCCCTTGATTTGATCCTCTGGACAGCCCCTGGAAAAACAAACAATCCATTTTTTAACAACTTGGTTGCAGGTGACACTGTTCAAGAAAATTCCTAGCCCAAAGAGGTGGCAAACACTGAAAATCCCAGCAATAGGGAGGCTGAAGTTAAGAGGATCACAAATTTAAATAAAGCCAACAGACACAATGCTGGAGCCTTCTGGGAGGGGGCGGGGATGGCTGGGAGGGTCTTTACTGACTGGGCTGTCTGCAACTGAGATGAGGCAGGGAAGGGAGGGAGGGAGTCAGGAGCAATGGTGGGGAAAAGCACATCTCTGACTACCAATCAGGCTTCTATGACTCTGACTCGAAAGCAGATGCTTCTTTATTAATACAAGTTCCACAGAGCAAAGACAAACTAATGATTATCCTCGTGGTTCGGATTATATGTTTGATGTTTCATTACCTGTACAGGGTTACAAGCTAAGTTACCGTTGGAAAACATAAACAGTACAAATTTTTATTCTTATCAGCCCTATATCTCCGAGTTAAAGGGTCTAAAGAGTGTCTCCTTCAAAGCAAACACATTTTTTTTTTTTATGACAGCCTGCTTTTAGGCTGCCAGTGTGCCAGTGTTTGTAGGGGTTTTGTTTTGTTTTGTGTATGTATGTGAGTACACTGTTGCTGTCTTCAGACACACCAGAAGAGGGCATTGGATCCCATTACAGATGGTCGTGAGCCACCATGTGGTTTTTGGAAGAACAGTCAGTGCTCTTAACTGATAGCCATTATCTCTTCAGCCCTAGTGTTTGTAGTTTTAAAGCACTCCAGACAAACAGAAAATATCTGAATCGGTGTTTTTATGAATAACAAATACTAATATGTAACTTCTTTTAGTATAATTTCTTTATTGTTTCATCATGTACACTATACAGTAGGAAACATTTATTTCAGTCAATTTATCATATTTACTGAGTTCTATTCCTCCAGGGTTGTACCCTGTATGGCCCCCTATCTTTACAGTACATTTTCAGAGAGCTCTAAGCCTAAAATAAAAAGAGACCTTGAATCTGCAACCTATTCTCCTTGCCAGTCAGAGTTTGTCAATTGTGTCTGTTTACCCTGCACCAAGTATACTGTTTGGATGGATTCCATATATTATGAGGGTGGTGGGCCAAAATACTGTTTCTTTTATCTTTTCCCCTTGCCCTCAGACATTGGCCAGTAGGAGTCACTAGCGGATAGATATGTGGCTGGATACTGGGAAGAAACTACATTACCCACAATCCTATGTCAAAGGCACCGCTGGATTTCGGGGTTGGGGTGGGTGTAGGGGGATGTGGGGGGGGGTGGATATCGTGGTGAAGTCTGGGCTCAAGTGGGCTCTGGTTTAGGAGTGTGCAGCCAGGTTTAGGTCTGCTTCCTACCCGAGAAGCACAGCAAGAAAGAAAGACCTATCTCCACGCTCGTGTGACATCTGGTAGCTTGTGTATCGGATATAGGTATGTATATATCAGATATAAAGGTGTATTCTTGATACCTTGCCTTCCTTGCTTCATCCTCCTACATAAAAGCACCCAGTGTCTAGTCAGGGGAGCTACAGGTCCCGCTTCTTAGCTTAGGATTGGAGAGAATGTGAAGGGTTTCAAGGAAACAGTGCTTGGATGTAACTGAGTTAGGAGAGTTCTAGAAAGGTCAAGTGCTTGTGCCTGATCGGAACTGAGAGCAGGGGATCAGCCTCCAGTTGAGAACCGCAGCCCGAGGAAGTAAGTTTCCGTCCTGAGGGTAATAGGAGACTGGGAAATTTAGTACAGAGATGGTGGGGCTATGGCAAAGGTTTTCACAGCAGTTTCCTTGCTTTAGAGTGCAAGTGTGTGTGTGTGTGTGTGTGTGTGTGTGCATGTATATGTGTGTGTGTGTGCTCGAGTGTGTGTTGAATCCTCCTGGACCTAGAGTTACAGATGGTTGTGAGCTACCTAATGTGGATGCTGAACTCAGGCCATTTACACAAGCAATAACACGGTCTTAACCAGTGAGTCATCTCTCCAGCTCTGACAACCTTTAAAAATTATTCTGTGTACATGTAAGTATGCATCTACACATGTGTACCAAGAAACGTGCATGCCACAGAATGCATATGCAAGTCAAGAGGACAAATTGCAGGACTGGGCCTCTCCATCTTTATGCAGACTGTAGGGACTGAACTCAAATCATCAGGCTTGCAAGGTCAGAGTGTTACCCACTGATCCATATCTTCTCTCTAGGAACTGATCATCTTATATCTCTAGTATTGATGACCTCTGGGAGAAGGCAGAACTGAGATATGGGTGGGAGGGGAATATATAATGTAGAGAAATCCAAGAGAATGGGGTGTTAGGGGACTATTTGAGACCTTTCATGCCAGATTGTGTTTAAATGTGTTTGATTATTTTCACCGTGTGTGTTTGGGTGTCAAGCCCAGGTCACCAGGCTTATAAGGCAGGCAAGAGTCTTTTCTCATCAAGCCATCTCACTGACCTATGATCCTCTGTGTGGATGATATCTTTTTGCACATTACCTTCTTCTGTGTTCTGTACACTGGAGCAACACATGGGCAAAGGGTAGGCATTAGGTTTTATGGCTTGGGGAGGAGAGCAATTAAGGGACGTATACATGTGAGACAGACTGAAGGGTGATGCCTATGGAAGATGCTTCCAGTGGACTTAACTGTTCCTACCATACTAGGGCTGCTTCAAGGATGTGTTCTCCAGATTCTCCTGGGAGGAGTGGGAGCTCTTTGATGATCATCCAGAGGCTCCTGTACTTCTGTGTGGTGCTAGAGAACTTCATGCTTGTTGCTACACTTGCAAAATGTCTGTCTCCTTGCTCCTTGGCAGACTCCAAATTTAATAGCTTAATAACTAAGAAATTATTATCTCTCCATTTAATGCCTCAGGATTGTGAGAACTGCTTGGCTCAGGGCCTGATGGCATTTCAGTCAAACTGTCAGGCAATCCTCAACAGTTTATGAATGCCTCCTACTGGCCCATCACACATCCTGCCTTCAACCTTCACTATGTTTGTACTTTGAGGACTCTTGGATCTGGCTGCCTCTTTTTTGAAATTTTATTGTACGCTTATGGTGTGTATGTGTGTGTTTGTGTGTGTCTGTCTGTCTGTCTGTCTGTCTCTGTGGGCAGAACACTTGCAGGAGTTAACTCTTTTCTTTTACTTTTTAGATCCTAGGGCTTAAAGATTTAGGCTATCAAACTTGGTGGCAAGTGACTTTAACTACTGAGCCATCTTACTCTCCATATCTCAAAAGCCTCAAAAGCCTATGGCCAATTCTCATAAACTAGGAATGCATTTTTTCCCCTGGACTTTACACCCAAAATTGGACATTCTAAATTCAACATTCTAATGTTGTAAATGTCCTGATGTAATTGTTGCCTCAGAAGCTTATTGCCTCTGTCAGTTAACCTGACACTTCTTGCCTCTGTACAATCTAATCTAGGCTTAGAATGTTTGCAGCCTCTGAGATTACAGCTGAATAAACTCATCCTTTTAGTTCTTTCTGAACTCTGGCTGGCTGGTTCAACTCAGTTCTGGCTTAAACTCTTCTCCAAGCTGACTGATTCAATCTGGCTTCTCTCAGTTTCTTACTAAATTGCTGTGCTCAAACTTACTCTAGCAATGTGTTCTGATCCTTCTCATTCTCTGACTTGTTCTGTCTTCATCTGTGTCTATCTTGTTCTGTCTCTGCAACCTGTCTCTGTACAACTGTCCCAGTAAAATTGGCTGCTTCTTTTCTCTCTCTACACTTTTCTCTTATGTAGCTTCCCCTTCCTCTCTCTTGAAGGTTGGGCATATCCTATTCTGTCAAATCTTTCTCTGAATCATCATTTTGTCTGTCCAGAGCCTCTCACACACACCTCCCATCTTGAGAAACCTCAAGGAGATAGTGACTGGACAACTCTCAAAGGCATTGATAATGGGAAAACTTCCCTGAACACTTTTACTCCTCTTGACAGTCATACCTCTTCTTTCTGAGGTGAAATCCTTTTGATGCCTGCTAGGTGGAAATGTGTTCAAGAAGAAGTCTGTTCTTTTTAAACACAGAAACTGGAAACATCCACAATAGAGAAACATCTCATGTATGTAAGGAGTATGGCAAGGTCTTCACTCACCTGCCCCATCTAAAAATACACCAGAAATTTCACCCTAGAAACAGACATTTCACATGTAATGAATATAGAAAGATCTTCAACAGCAATGACACGCTTACTAAGCAACAGAGTTCACATAGGAGAGAGACCTTGTAAGTGCAGTGAATGTGACAAAGCCTTCAGTTGTAAAGACAAAGTTATTCAGCATCAAAAACTTCATACTGGAACAAGGCCTTACGCATGTAACAAATGTGGGTACACCTACATTTGTAACACCTACGTTAAAGCACAAGGAAGTTCATACTGGTTGAAGACCTTTTGAGTATAGTCAGTGTGGGAAGAGCTTTGGCCACAAAAACACACTTATGGCTCTCCAGAAAATCCACACTGGAGAATGGTCTTATGAATGAGGTGAATGGGGGAAATTCTTCAGAAATAGTTCCAACCTTATTGAACATCAGAGAATTCACACTGGAGTAGAACCTTATCTGTGTAATGAATATGGTAAATTCTTTAGTTAAAATGATAGCCTCATTTTTTATCAGAGAGTTCACACTGGAGAAAAGACATATAACCACAGCGAATGTGGAAAAGCCTACACACGAAGTTCTCACCTTGTACGGCATCAGAAAGTGCACATGGAAAAAACAGGCCTCCTGTGTGTAACAGCTTTGGAGACCATTAAGCTGTATCTCTTAAAGTTGTTTAGCACAAAGAAAAAAATTATCCTAGAGAAAAGCCTTATGAAATGGGGGTGATGGGGGAGGGAATCTGCTGTTTCATTTTTCAAGCCAATAGACACCAGAGCAAAGCTCAGTGAGTACTGTTTATGTACCTTGTCTTTTTTCTTTTTTTTTTTAATTGTTTTCTTCAGAACAGGGTCTCACAACTCTCACTGTTGTCCTGGAACTCACTGTGTTGTCCAGGCTGGCCTCAAACTCAGAGTTCCACCTCCCTCTGCCTCCCTGCTGGGATGAAAGGTATATACCACCACAGTCCTACTAACCTTGTAACCACCATCCTTACCATCCATTCAGGAAAGATTTCCAGTTAGTATCACATATAGGAGATTTTTCATGAGCTGTGTTTGACCTTCATACTGTTCAAGGCTCTTGATAGAGGTATGTCACTGCCAAAGCATATAGAAGTCATTTTACTCTCGTCATAATCTGTTACCACCAGTCCATCCTGCTCTATGAAGGCAGACACGTTGCTTGCTGTCCCCTCCAGGGGATCATGAATGTCGTGAGCCCATTGAGGGTTCCCTTAACAATTAGGTTCTGAGCAAACAGCAAGCTTTAGTCTAAAAGGAACCCAGCTAAGGTCTACTGCAGATATCCAGACATTTCCTTATGGAAAATGTTGATCCATGACAGTAATCTTGCCAGATTCCAACTTTGAAACTCCTTTGCTGTTGTTTTTCACGGTGGCAAAGGGATAGCGTCCATCATTTTTAGTTCTGTTTACAATGTGGGGTAGATTTGGGAAAGAGGTTGGTTTCTGCCAACATGGAGAGAGGAACACCCTATAAGCACTATCTTTGCCCCCGAGTCTCAGGACACAATGTGCCCTATGTGACCCCACTAGAAAACACTGAAGAACTTTGTGTGCTAAATCATATGCTTGAATGTAAGGATCCTCTGTGATCCCAGTGTTCATTCCAAAGAAAACACAGCATGGTAGGTGTGAAGAGTTCATTTGCTCCTGGAAGCCGTGTGAATTGGGTCCCTTTGATGTCACATGTCCCCCATCGTGCCTGTGAATTACTATCTTTTGGATCTGTCCAGTACAGAGCAAGACTTTGGTCTTCCTAGTCATATAGACAAGTGTATACCTACACATACCTACAAACTGGGGTGGGTACCAGGAGTGGTGCAGGAACACTGAGATGATGGGGATGGGGTGACTTTGATAAATAGAAGAGTTGTTCATTGGAAAGGATCTCCCACAAAGGTGTGTATACTTATAGCCACGTGGAATGAATGTGCAGGAAATCTCTGAGACTGTGTCTTCGGCAGCCCAGGCCATCATCAGAATAAATTATCTACAGCAATGGTTCTCAACCCATGAGTCATGACCTTTTTTGAGGTTGAATATCCCTTTTGCGAGGGTCTCCTAAGACCCTCAGAAAAACAGATATTTATATTATAGTTCATAACAGCAAAGTTGCAGTTATGAAGTAGCAATGAAATCATTTTATGGTTGTGAATCACCACACTATGAAGAAATGTGTTAGAGTGCCACAGCATAGAAAGGTTGAGAGTCACTGCTCTAAAGGTTTGTGAATTTCGATTTCATCCTGGATATCAAGCTCGTAGCCATTACTGTCTAGTTTGGAATTCCAGGACTAGCAGCAGAGGGTGGGTTTCTAGAACTCAAGAGAGCCCTCCTAACGACCAAAGTGGGCATGAATTTTATTGTCCACCCTTTTTTTTTTTTTTTTTTTTTTTTTGGTGAATCAGGCATTACTCTCCTAAATCGTGAAGGATGTGTTATGGTACAGTCAAACTACTTGACAACTCTGAGTCTCTAAAAACAATAGGCATAGGGATTGTATTGGAAAATTAGTTATGCTTTTAAAAGAAATGAGAAACTATAATCTTCATTACTACATGAAACAGTTGACCTCATAAATACTGACAGAGTTAAGCTTTCAGTTGGTACCATCTTCGTACATCTATTTGGGGGGAGGGGGCGTTGAGATAGCCCCCTTTGTGTAGCCCTGGCTGTCCTGGAACTTACTTTGTAGACCAAGCTGGCCTTGCCTCTGCCTCCCAAGTGTTTGGATTAAAGGTGTGTACCACCACTGCCTAATCTCTATATCTATCTATCTATCTATCTATCTATCTATCTATCTATCTATCTATCTATTAAGAATACACAAATATCCAAGTTGTTGGGATTTTTTTCCTGGAGAGATGGCTCAGCGATTAAGAGTACTGGCTGCTCTCCCAGAGAGCCTGAGTTCAGTTCCTAGCAACAATGTGTACAGTCACAAGTGTGCTATGTATAGTGCCCTGGGATATCTGTAGAGATCAGAGGACCACTTACAGGTACTATGTGTTTCCTACCCTGTGGGACCTGGAGATTGATCACAGTTTACTGGTCTGGGAAAAAGAATAAGTCAAGGTCTGCCTGCACAGTCCACACCGGCCTCAAATTTGTGATCCTTCCACCTGAACCTCAGAGTAGTGAGATTTTAGACATGAGCTACCATGCCTGGCTGGTTTTGTTTGTTTGCTGAGACACAGCTTTGCTATGGGCTGGCACAGCCATATCCATCAGAGAAGGTGAGAGTCATGAAGCCAGCACCGCTCCTTGACATGGTTTCAGCGAAGCTGAGTGAATTGCTACAGTCGCTGTCCTTCATTCTCTAACTTTTGGGTTTTGGTCTCTGTATGTTGCATTCTTGGGGACTTTCTGCATTATGACTCATTTTATGTCTTTTCCTGAGAAAAATTATGTCTGAGTCTTTTTAGGAAAATCCTAAAACTAACTTTATCTGGCCACTATTTGGAGGACATCCTTATGCCCTGTAGATCCCGAAGCACCAAGGAGCACAAAGAAGGGGAGGCATTTACCCCAGGATTATTCTTGGGGTAGCAGCCCCTGAGCTAACTCCAACAGTATCATTGGTGCAGGGTAAACAGACACAATTGACAAATACAGACTGGCCAGGAGAATAGGTTACAGATTCAAGGTCTCTTTTTATTTTAGGTTTAGAGCTCTCTGAAAATGTAGTTTAAAGATACGGGGCCATACAGGGTACAGCCCTGGAGGAATAGAACTCAGTAAATATGATAGATTGACTAAAAGAAACTTTTCCTACTGTATAGTATAGATGATGAAACAATAAAGGAAATTATAGTAAAAGAAAATTATAGTAAAAGTATTAGTATTTGTTATTCATAGAAAGACCGATTCAGATATTTTCTGTTTGTCTGGAGTGCTTTAAAACTACAAACACTGGGGCTGAAGAGATAATGGCTCAGTAGTTAAGAGCACTGACTGTTCTTCCAGCAACCACATGGTGGCTCATGACCATCTGTAATGGTCGTGATCTGTAATGGGATCCGACGCCCTCTTCTGGTGTGTCTTAAGACAGCAACAGTGTACTCATAAATACACGAAACAAAACAAAACAAAAACAAATCTACAAACACTGGCAGCCTAAAAGCAGGCTGTCATAAAAAAAAAAAATGTGTTTGCGTTGGAGAAGACACTCTTTAGAATCTTTAAATCGGAGACATAGGGCTGATAAGAATAAAAATCTGTTCTGTTTATGTTTTCCAACCGTAACTTAGCTTGTAACCCTGTACAGGTAATGAAACATCAAACACATAATCTGAACCACTAGAATAATCATTAATTTGTCTTCGTTCTGTGGAACTCGTATTAATAAAGAAGCATCTGCTTTCGAGTCAGTCAGAGCCACAGAAGCCTGATTGGTAGTCAGAGATGTGCTTTTCCCCACCATTGCTCCTGACTTCCCTGCCTCATCTCAGTTGCAGACAGCCCAGTCAGTAAAGACCCTCCCAGCCATCCCCGCCCCCTCCCAGAAGGCTCCAGCATTGTGTCTGTTGGCTTTATTTAAATTTGTGATCCTCTTAACTTCAGCCTCCCTATTGCTGGGATTTTCAGTGTTTGCCACCTCTTTGGGCTAGGAATTTTCTTGAACAGTGTCACCTGCAACCAAGTTGTTAAAAAATGGATTGTTTGTTTTTCCAGGGGCTGTCCAGAGGATCAAATCAAGGGCTTCTGTGGGTTGCTGTTTTTGCTTTTTAATTTTTTAAATGTATTTTTCTTTCATTGTACTTATTTTATTTTGAGTTATGGTCTCTCTACACAGCACTGGCTGTCCTGGAACTGTGTAGACCAGGCTAGCTTCAAACTCAGAGATCTGCCTTCCTGGCTCTGCCTACAGTGTGCTGGGATTAAAGGTGTGCACCACCATACCCTGCAAAGTTGCTATTTTGGATGTGCTTGAAGCAGAAGGCTGAGTATGGAGGGCAGAAAATGGCTGAGTCCACAATCTGCAGCTCCAGAAAAATTTGATTGGCACAGAGATAATTATGGTTCATTCTTGCAGGAGGCTTGACTTGTAAGGAGCTAACTGAGGGAACAACCAAGGAGTGAGGTGATGAGATACTCCACCTGTGGGTTTAGCTGGCCCTTGGGACCACCCTCTGGTAAAAGAAAAAGTCATTTAGGCTGGGCTGGTAACATATTTCCAAGCAAAGTACTTTTGTTTTCTCCTTTGCCACATTTCAGGGCCAAATGAGATAATTTAAGATTGTGGACATAAGACTCAAGCAGTCTCTGGTCTGAGAGGTACTGTAGGTGGACCAGGTTGCACTTAGTGCTTGGCCTGCTTGTTCATCCCCTCTGTATGTTCTAGTACCAGAGGACCGTTTATAGATTTCAATACCGGTTAACCACATTACTCTAAAAATATACATTCAGTAGGCAACTAGAAATGGTTAGCAAAAAAAATTTTTTTAAGTATTTTATACTTGCAATTAATTTACTTTTAAGTACTTGTTTATCATGGGAGATCTTGATGTCATATCTTTTAAAAGCTTGAAGAGATAAAAATATATACTCATTTTCAAATCTGTACTACATCTGTACTTAAAACTCACTAAGCCCAAATCCTCTAGATAGCAATAGCTCACGTGATGTGTTAATGTTTGGTACCCATGCACACACAGGAAGATGGTAACCATTCCTCTCCCCCTCCATTGGACAAGCCTCAGAGAGATTTGGTTCTTTTCCAGAGCCACAGATCTCCTAACAAGCTGTCAACACTGACATCTAAGGAGGTGAATTTATATTGTCAGCTTGAGATCAGTATGTTCTTAGGCTTGGTAGCAGGGTAGCATTATGTCAGGTTATAGTGATAGAGGTGGGTGGATCTTCTGTAAGGTTGAGGCCAACCTGGTCTATAGAGAGAGTTCCAGGCCAGTGAAGAGATACATAGTAAGACCCAGTCTCACAAAGTAAATAATCCAAACAAAAGTCAAGTAACACAGCTTATGGTTTCTATGATGGTACCCATTTCTCACAACTTTCCTCTTTCCTCTGAGCCCCTTGCCCTTGGAGATGATAGAAATGGACCTTGCACATGTGAGTAAAGGGTTTACACTCTTTACCCACCTCAGTTACTCCAAGGTGGTGTTAGTATCCCCATATAGGGAGAAGTGGGGCTGGAGAGATAGCTCAGCAGGTGAGAGCATACCCTACTCCTACAGAGAACCATAGTTGGATTCTTAGCACCAAGATCAGGTGGCTTACGGTTCCCTGTAGCTCCACCCCAGGAGAGCCAGTGCCCCTTTTTGATCTCCACAGACACCTACCTGCATGTGCTTGGGACAGACACACAGATGTATTAGTCAGGGCTCTCTAGAGTCACAGAACTTATGGGATGTCTCTAGATAGTAAGGGAATTTATTTTAATGACTTAGTCTGCAGTCCAAGTAACCCAACAACTGGCAGCTGTGAATGGGAAGTCCAAGAATCTTGGAATTGCTCAGTCTCATGAGGCTAGTTGTTTCAGCTGGTCTTCTGTGTAAACTGGGATCCTGAAGAAGTAGGTTCCCATAGATGTGCTGACAAGTAAGTGCAGGCAAGTGAAGAAGAGTGAGCATTCCTTCTTCCATCGTCCTTATGTAGGCTCCAGCAGAAGGAATGGTCCAGATTAATAGTGTATATCAGCACACCTAGTTTTGAAACTTACTATGGGCCGGGCGGTGGTGGCGCATGCCTTTAATCCCAGCACTTGGGAGGCAGAGGCCGGCAGATTTCTGAGTTTGAGGCCAGCCTGGTCTACAGAGTGAGTTCCAGGACAACCAGGGCTACACAGAGAAACCTTGTCTCGAAAAACCAAAAAGAAAAAAAAAAAAAAAGAAACTTACTATGTACCAAACTGACCTTGAACTCAGAGATCTGCTTGCCTCAGTCTCCTGAGATTAAAGGTGTGTTCACCTTGGCTGGGCCTAAACTTTTCATGGCCACTATTGCCTCAACACGTGGATCAAAAAGATGTGCTATCCCATGTACACAGGTGCACCTTCCATTTCTGAATTGTAGTTCATTCCAGACGTAGACAAGTTGACAACCAGTAATAGACATTGCAACAGACTTAAACAGAAATTAAAAATAAAATTTTAAAATATTCTTAAAAAGTTGAGAATGGCCGGGTGGTGGTAGCATACACCTTTAGTCTCAGCACTCAGGAGGCAGAGGCAGGTGGATCTTTGAGTTTCAGGCCAGCCTTGTCTATAGAGCAAGTTCCAGGTTAGCCAGGGCTACACAGAGAAACCCTGTCTCAAAAGCACAACCAAGTGAACAAAAAAGTTGGGCAGTTTTTCTCAGCACTCAGGGGGGCAGAGGCAGGTGTATCTCTATTAGTTCAACACCAGCCTAGTCTATATACTGAGTTCCAGAGCTGCCAAGACTACATAGTTAAGACCAGGTTTTAAAAATGAAAATAAACCCAGAAAAGATAATGTCTTGAGATTCATTCCTGTCCATTTCCCTCTCTGTGTCAGAAGACTGTGGCATTCTCCAGATCTAGTATTCTGCATTTTGCCTTGAGTTATATTAAAAGTTTCTCATTGTTGACAGCATATGGGCAAAATATACCAATGAGTACTGGGCACAGAACCTAGAATGTTTTAAATGATTAAAAAAGACACACAATTGGGGGTTTGAGGAACTACAAGTCTTTGTTATATGCTGTAAGGATAGGATGCAGTGGCTAAAGATGGCTACAGACACACAGATGTCATGTTTAGAGTGAGGGCCTGAGGGGTGCCTCTGTCTGAGCGAAGTGGAAGCTAGGAGAGATCTGAAGCAAAAGAAAGTAATGATGTAACTCAGTCTTAAGAAACTCCTTCTCAGGCTGCTGAGATGGCTCAGACAGTGTAGGTACTTGCTGCTAAGCCTTAGGGGTTGAGTTCAATCCCTAGGATGGAAGATGAGACTATCACTCCCAACACGCACACACACACACACACACACACACACACACACACACACCTCACAAAATATAAAAAGAGAGAAAGACAGCAGACAGACTCTTCTAACTTCAGACGGTATTTCTGAATTGAAGCTGCCTTCATTTTATGATATGCAGAAGTGAGGACATTTGGAAGATGGGATGAAAAGGGAGTCAGGGCTGCCTCCTGGTTTTAGGTCTTTGGAAAAGTGAATGGACGCTTTACGAGCTATGAGCATGCCATCACGAAGGACGAGAAATCTTCATGGGGAATGTCAAGAGTGAGGTGTTTTAGGGTAGGGTTTTTGTTTATTTGCTTGTTTTGTGATACAACTGTTCTAGAGACTACTATTTCAGGGGTTGAAGTGTGAGATATATACATGGAATTTGGTTTGTGGACTAGAATGAACCTCTGGATTGAAAGTTGGAGGCAAATCTCTACAGTGACAGTGGCATTCCTTATGGATTAGGGGTAAGAGGGCTAAGTCATGGATGACATAGATAAGAGTTATAAATTCGGGCTGGAGAGATGGCTCAGCGGTTAAGAGCACTGACTGCACTTCCAGAGGTCCTGAGTTCAAATCCCAGCTACCACATGATGGCTCACAACCATCTGCAATGGGGTCTGATGCTCTCTTCTAGTTTGTCTGAAGAGAGAAATGGTGTACTCATATACATAAAATAGATAAATAAATACATCTTTTTTTTTTTAAAGTTACAAATTCAGTTGGGGTGTAAAGAATCTTGGGAGATAAGTGGAATTGGACTTTTAAGTGAGGTTTTGATCCTGACAACTGGATAAGAGACAGGATGGACAGTGCAGAAGCTGGAGACAGTCACAGCTATGTGACATCCCTTCATAGGCTTGAGTGGCTGGCTGAGAAGTGAGAAAAAGAGCCAGAAGAACCTTCAAAAAAAGGCTTCAGGCCTGGCCGTACGGAACTTTGGGGGCTGACGTGGATGCTGGATATATTTGCCACGTGCTAGGTGTTTCTGGCAAGTTATGAGGTGATAGGAAGATCAGCAGGGGTGTGAATTGTAGGAATGAAAGACCCGGGGCTGTCAGTGAAGTGCAGCTCAAAAAGGCATGTGCAGGGAGGAGAGACTGAACATGTAACTAACTGTGGATCCCGACTTTGAATACATAAGAGAGAAGAGCGACTCAGAGTTTGGTTGTCCAGAAAGGAAGAAGTAGGGCACTGTAGAGGAACTGGTTGGCCAGAGGAGATGAAGGACTGCACACCAGGCAAAAGGTGTTAGAGGATGACTGATCAAACAAGGAGGGAAAAGCATCGGTGTGCCTGGTACCCTGCAGCTCTCAACCACATTGGGAAGGTGCATGGAAAGTCAAGCAGCAGACGGATGTATAGGGAACAGGACTAAAGCCTAGAGAGAGGAAGATGGAGCCATGATTGTACCCAAGGGATCCTGAAGTTATGAGTGGGATGGAGTGATGACAGGATGTTCCAATGGCAGCAAAACAAAGTGTGTGTGTGTGTGTGTGTCGATAGATAGATAGATAGATAGATAGATAGATAGATAGATAGAGATTAGATATATCAATATATAATTTTTTGAGCATTGATTGGTGTCTTGCCTGCATGTATGTGTGTATGAGAGTGTTAGATACCCTGGAACTGCAGTTACAGATACTTGTAAGCTTCCATGTTTCAGCTGGGAATTGATCCTTGGCCCCCTAGAAGAACACCCCATGTTTTGAACCACTGAGTCATCTCTCCAGACCCTGAAAGTGTGTATTCTTATATTTATCCATGGAGAGTGAATGCCATGTAATGCAGACTCATGTGATGGAAAGCCAGTCTTTTCAGGAGTTATAAAACAGAGCAAAGGCTGGGAATGTAGCGCACTTGAGAGAGTGCTTGCCCAGCATGCATGGCGTGAGTCCTAGTGATCTGGTTTGTTTCTCTTTTGCTGTGATAAAACACCAAACAAAAGCAGCTTAGTGGGGAGAGAATTCATTTGGCTTACACACCCTGATCTCATTTAGTCATGAGGAACATCAAGGCAGGAACTCAAAAGCAAGTAATGTTTATGTCGAGTGAAATTGACCCAAAGGTATCAATGTATTCTTTTCCTGAGTTTTGTTTTCATACTCTTCTGTCAAATAGAGAAAGCAAGACCCCCCCC
>NW_021604774.1:747775-759761 GCF_004785775.1 Grammomys surdaster | reverse complement strand
ATTGGGGGTGGGCAGAGGGAAGCACTAGCTAAAGAAGCTGAAAATCTTACCTCTGAGTTCTATAAAACATTCCTTTTCTGCCACGACCATCTTTTCTACATTACATTAGGAGCCTAAAAATACTACGTTTCTTGCCCAAAGATAAACAACTCAGGAAGAGCTGGGTCCAGAAAGTGCTTGAAAGCCACCGGAAGAAAAGAAGATAAGCTCAGATGACCTCTTAAGCATCAAGGCCTGGAACCAGAGGGTGGAATGAAAGTAGCAGATGACCCATTCCCTGAAACAAGGAGGTAACAAGACTTAACCAGAGAGGCCATGAGTTTCCAGTATCACTTCCTGGTACAGGGTTCTCTGAGCTGGAGCCAGCGGCCTCCATTCCTCTTGGGTAAAAATTACAGCCACATCCTCAAAGGTGAAAGCCACCTGGAAAGTCACTAAACGTATTAGCACTGGCCTCAGGTTTTGCTCAACAGGTACAGAGATTAAGGTCCAAAGTACACAGCGCATCCTGAAGGCTATGCTGTTTCCTGGGCCGCAAGGGAAGAGACTCGCTGTTTGGGACGTGTCATGGCTAGTTTTAGTTGACAACTTGACACAATCTAGAATCACCTAGGAAGATAGTCCCGGGGAGGGACTACCTAGAACAGATTGGCCTGTGGGCATGTCTGTGAGAAACTATCTTGATTATGTTAAAGCTGGAAGACTCAACCTAAGAGTGGTTGACACCATTCCCTGGGTTTGAGTACCAGACTGTATAAAAAGGAAAAAGAGTCACTGAGTTGGCTCAGAGGGCAAAGGCAACTGGGCCCAAACTTTACAACTTGATCTCTACCCAGGAACCTTACAGAGGAACAGGCAAGAACCCAGCTCTCCAAAGTTGTCTTCGGGTCTCCAAATGTAAACCCCACAATACACTAAGTAGATAAATGCGTGTAACCTTAGAATGAATAAAAGTACTGGGTGTGGCAGCTTACACCTTAAATCTCAACACTTCAAGAAGCAGAGCTAGATGGGTCTCCGTGAGTTCCAGGCCTGCAAGGGTTACTTGGTGGGACCCTGCCTCAAACCAAACAAGTAAACAGAATAACGAGGGGAGCACAAGCATGCATGGATGCAACGACTGCTCTCGGTTTTTTCTGACCACGAACATGCTGTAACCAGCTCTTGTGGGCTCCTGCCACGGTGACTTCCCTGCCATGATATATCTGGATATGTCAGCCAAGCAAACCCTTTCTTCCCTCAATGCTTTTGTTGGGGAATCTTATCACAGTCACAGGAAACAAAGCTAAGACAGGCATAATCAATCAGTATGCCAGACAGACGGCTCCTATGCAGGAGGTCTTAGAAAGTAACCAACAGCAAAGACAAACCATGGGCTGTGAGAGAGGTTCTGTCGGGATGGCATAGGCATGACAAAATGATGATAATGATGCTGGAACCAATACCAATAACCTTACGAATGTCATTTCTTGGGGCTGGAGAGATGGCTCAGTGGTTAAGAGCACTGACTACTCTTCCAGAGATCCTGAGTTCAATTCCCAGCAACCACATGGTGGCTCACAACCATCTGTGACGGGATCCAATGTCTTCTTCTGGTGTGTCTGAAGACAGTGACAGTGTACTTACATACATAAAATAAATAAATATTAAAAAAATTATTAAGTTAAAATAAAAAAAAGAGCTGGGCAGTGGTGGTACACGCCTTTAAACCTAGCACTTGGGAGGCAGAGGCAGGCAGATTTCTGAGTTCAAGGCCAGCCTGGTCTACAGAGTGAGTTCCAGGACAGCCAGGGATACACAGAGAAACCCTGTCTTGAGAAACCAAAAAAAAAAAAAAAAGAAAGAAAGAAAGAAAGAAAAAGAACGTCATTTCTTGAGTTTCACTGGTCCAGCTAGTCTCCTGCCCATGCTGAATGCTTCTAAACCACTCAGTTCTGAAATCAAGGTGCCTCCAGTTTCAATCCAAGCTTCTGAGACTACCAGATAACCACTGTGCAGCACTTCATCTCTCAGCCTCCATTTCCAGAGCAACACAGCAATGCTCATGTCATGGGCAACAGCTATGAGGAAAGTAAACAAAAAACAGAAAATGGAAAAAGGTAATCATGGGTATGAAAAATACTCATGGGCTCGAGGTGAGCTTTCTGAAAGATAAATCATATCACATTTAACTTGTCTAATACAGTCTATGGTAAATATGGCTGGTACCTACGGACAGGTCAGTGACTTGAGGCTAAAAGATGTCCGCAAGTTGTTTATTTTTTCTTAAGACCATAAGTAGTCCAGGCTGGTCTCGAACTTGCTATGTATCCAGGGATGACCTTGAGCTCCTGATCTTCATGCCTCTGTCTCTCTAGTACTGGGTTACAGAAATAAATAAAAGGAGGGCTACTTGGGCAAGTGAGATGGCTCAGAGAGTAAAAGGACTTCCCCCAAGACCTGAGTTTGATCCCCAAAACCCATATAAAAGTAGGAGGGCCAATTTCTGAAAAATAGTCCTTTGACTTCCACACTTGAGCCATTGCCTGCATGTGAGTAGACACACGAACACTTAACACACATAAATTGTTAAGTTTTTAATATTTTAATGCTTTCATTTTTTGTGCATGGGTGTGTTGCCAGCATGTGTGTCTGTGTGAGGGTGTCAGACCCCTTGAAAATGGAGTTCCAGTTGTCAGCTGCCCTATGGGTGTTGGGAATGGAAACCTGGGTTCTCTGAGAGAGCACCCAGTGCTCCTGACTGCTGAGCCATCTCTCCAGCCCCAAACTTTAAAAAAAAAAAAAAAAGTTTAAAGTGACAGCTGAGAAGAAACGTGACAGAGAATGGTCTTGCAGAGATCTGAGGACTGTCTGAGGCAGAGTGAACCTCGACGGTAAAAAGCTGGAGAAGCAAACAAATTGTTAAGTCAGATTGGTACACCTGAATAGCAGCGAGCCACACAGGGAAACAAGATCGTAAGTAGTCACCCAGGAAGAAGACGATACTTAATAGATCATGTCTGATATGAACTAATGAAAGTCTTTAGCCTGGAGGTTTATTTCACTATCCAATCTCTTAAATAGCTACCAGAGGCCTGCCATTCCTAGTATGAGGAAACTATAGGAGGGCTAACTAGCAGAGCAGCAATGCTGGAAGCTGAGGGCTATGTGTGTTCTTTATTAGAAGCAGAAATGGCAACAAACAGGAACCAGATATTAAACCAAATCCTAGACAATTGCTGCCCATCGTCACAGAAGTTTTCTTTAGGCATCTAGGTTATTACTAGAAAAGAGTCATCTGGATTTCTGAAGATCAACTTAGAATACATGGGATTCCAAAGTGTCTGTTACAGAAAAGGAGGCAGGCTGGTACATACTAGGGTGTAAAGTCCTACTTTCTTAGGTATGGCCTCCACTGTTCATGTACATAACGACCCTCTCAGGTACTAAGTGAAGGAGAAAAAAGAATTAAAGGGAAAGGACATAACTGCTCGTAGGTATGGTGGAAGAGAAAGTTTACCACAGATATGTGGGAGAGCATAGCCAGAGGCAGGGACACCCGGGAGAGTACAGAGTGGACATGACCCTAAATCATGTGAGAAGAGGAGGGAAGGAGGAAGGAGAAGGGGAGAAGGTGCAGCAGCCAAGAGGCCCAAAAGAGCAGGGATAACCAAACTGGTTAGATTGTAAAGGGAAGGGCAACTGGGGAAAGGGCAACCCAGCTCCAGGGCTGGGAGAGTTTAAGGTATGGGGGCGGGGTACATCAGCCAAGAACTCTTGGTGACAAGTAGGGGTGTGGGTTGCTTAGACACCCTGGTGGCCGGGTCTCTTTGTTATGTTTAGTAGGCACTGTAGCTTTTTGTCCCAGCTTTGAATCCTAACCCTAAGACTGGGGATAAACTGGGTGACCACGGGGATCCACTTTTTCTAAACAAATACAATTATCAAGACCAACCTAGAGGCTCTCTTGATTGACAGGCTCTCCAAAACTTAAGGAAGCATCAAAAATCTCCGAAAATCTACCTGCCTAGAGCCCACCAGCGCGGACGCCAGCCTGCGATTCTGCTGGCAGCGGAGTCGGGAATCCCGTGTCTCCCTGCCCAGGGCAGACGACTTTGGCTGCTGGCTGTTATGCTCAGGTCACGGAGCGGCTCACCACAGTGTCTAGTCTTTGCCTGTGCTCCCTACTCCTCTTTCTAGGCCACACAGGGATGCAACTAAGATTCCCACAGTGAGCGTGGACTGAACAGTAGCACAAGGATGACATCAGGGCATGGAGACAGTACGGCTGCAGCACCAGCATTTCATTTGCTGAGCAACCCACAAGACCCTTGTGCTATGCCTTTTGGGTAATGTAGTTCTATCTCTGCTTATAAACCAATCACTCCTTCCCCAAAGTGAAGAGATTTTCTTAGTCTTTCTCTAAAATAAGGTCACAGACCTAGTGTCATGACTTACACATACCTATTGTTATTATTATTATTATTTGAAATTGTTTTAATTCCAGACAATCTCGATAAATTGGATGGGTTGGCCTTGAACTGAACTTATCCTGCCTGAGCCCTGAATACTTAAGATTATAGGCTTGGGTCACTAGGCCTGCCTTCAGACTCATCAAGTAACAAGGCACACAGCACAGGGAGGTGTGTGTGTGTGTGTGTGTGTGTGTGTGTGTGTGTGTGTGTGTATTCTGGGACTGAGTGAGACTGAGGGTCTTTTTGTGAAAAATGTAGACTAGAGTGTTGCTGAGAGCCAAGACTTATTGCCCTCCTGCCTGAGGGAAAATGCCAGTTAGGTAAACAGCCAGAGTTAAGGAATGCTTTATTGCCCTCCTGTCTGAGAGAAAATATTAGCCAGATACGCAAATTGAGCCAACTGTTTTATTGTCCTCTTGCTTGTGAGAAAATATTTAGATAAGTGGTTTGGGCTAAATGCTTGTGGGTGTAGAGAACTTTGCAATTACAGGATGGCCTTGGACCCTGACTGTTAGATGACCTTCCCGCCTGAAGGTGGCCTGAACAATAAAGTTTGAGCACTTGATCAGACATTCAGACTTGTGCTTCTTCTTTGTATCTCTTGTCCTTTCATCCATCTGCTCCCTCCCCGTAGGTTCTCATCAAATTTCCCGAGGTCTGGGGCAGTGTGTGTGTGTGTGTGTGTGTGTGTGTGTGTGTGTGGTGTGTGTGTGTCTTGAACCTTTGTCAAAACTCAGGGCAGATGTAAAGATGATAAACTGAGCGCTCTACAGAGGGCCCCTCAGTTCTACACATATGCCATCCCTCCTTATACACCAACCTCCTTTCATTTATTGGTTATCTTATGTGTGTGTGAGCATGGGTGTGCCTCTGTCCATGTGCAGAAGCATGGGGACTGAGTTTGTTCCCCAGCACCCTGGTACAAGCCAGGCACACTGAAGGGCCTCTGTGATCTTAGCACTGAGGAGATGGAGAAAGGAGGATCGCTGTGTTTCCTTACCAGCCAGTCAAGCCAACTTGGTGAGTTTCATGTTCAGTTCAGAGACCTGTCTTCTCAAAAACACGAGATAAAGAGCAAAAGAGGGAGCCACCTGATGTGGGCCCCTGGCCTCTACCCCATCGCTCACGGAAGATAAAAGCATCGATCCAACCCACACACTAACTCACTCAAGCAAGAAGACTGATGCTAAATCAGTTTTTATTTTCATCACTTCATAAAAGAGAAAACAAGGAAACCACATGTAGTAACACACAGAACCTGGAGAGCTCCCTGAGGAAACACACAGGAATAGAGACAGACAGGGCTCAGGAAGCCATCTGAACACAGGGAGGCAGTATCCTCTGAGAGTGTTCCCTGATCCAGGGGTGCATCAGGACCTGGGCCAGGCTCAGCCGCTCTGAGGGATGGTATCTAAGAAGCTTGGAGATCAAGTCCTGGGCCCCTGCAGGCATTGATGAAGGAAACTTAAAATCCACCTAATGAGCCGGGGAAGAATAGAATCAAGTTATTCTCCTTGGGTAGCCTTCTCCCTGTTCTGTAAGTCCTTTCAAGGCACCCTTTTGGCTATTAGCAGATAATCTTTTGTACACACTTCAGTCCCCAAAGGCCCACCCAGGAGCTGTCACTGCCTGGCTTCCTGGTGAATGTCTCGTGTGTGTGTGTGTGTGTGTGTGTGTGTCTGCACGTGTATGCGCACACGCAAGTCCATCATACCTGGCGGATGCGTCTGTATGTCTCACTGGAGGTGCTGCTCTCGAAGGGTGGCTTTCCCACCAGCAGCTCATAGCAGAGCACCCCCACGCACCACAGATCAACCATCTCATTGTACGTTCTCCCCTCTATCATTTCCGGGGGCAAGTAGTCCAGAGTCCCACACATCGTCTTTCTCCTAGAGCAGGACACAGAAGAGAGCGCTGTTCATAGGCTGGAAGGGAAATCCTCCTTGTCCAGCTTCCAAGGAAGCGGGAGACACAGGGACATCCTGAAGAGTCCCCTCCTGTGCGTGCCTTGAGCGGGGACGGCTGTTCACAAACACCAACTGTTAATATGGATTAAGTATTAAGCATCAGAGGGAATATAGATGGTGAGTCAGGGGGAATACCTGAGGACCAGAGTTCTATCCCCAGAACCCACATAAAGCCTATATGTTTATAGCCCTAGAACTCCTACAGTGTGATGGGAGGTGGAGGAGAACCACAGATACCCTTTAGACCAGCTAGCCAACTATGAAGCAGCAAATAAAAGACCCTGTCTCAAACACACACACACACACACACACAGAGAGAGAGAGAGAGAGAGAGAGAGAGAGAGAGAGAGAGAGAGAGAGAGAACACGGCACATGTGTGTCTGCACTCACACATGAGAATAACGCAGATTTTTAACATTCAGGGAAAGCAGATGCAGATGGCTGTAGTAGGAACGCACATCTCTTAATTCTGGCATTTGGGAGGGTTGCAAAAGGAGGAGTGTTATGTGTTTGAGGCTAGAATGAACCCCAGGCCAGGCAGGGCTAATGACATGAGAGCCAGTCAGACAAGGAAGGGCAGGAGAGATAACTCAGTGGTTAAGAGCACTGGCTGCTGTTGGTATTTAGTCTAGGCTCCACCCCACATTTACCTGGCAATAGCCAGGTATGCGTGACTCACTATAAAAGGGGCTGCTTGCCCCTTCCCGCTTCCTCCCTCTTCCCTCAACTTCCCTCCCCATGCCATGAATAAACTCTATTCTCTACTATATCGTCTTATGGTTTGTCCCTCCAGGGAAAGGGATGCCTCAGCATGGGCCCACAGAGGCACCTCCTTCCCCCACACCTGACTGTACATCCACCAAACATTCCTTCTCTCCTTATCTTTTTATAAAATACAACAGGTACTCTTCTAACAGGTCCTGGATGGATTTTGCAGCATCCATGTGGGTGCTTACAACCATCTACAACTCCAGTTGTAAAGGTTCTGATGCCCTCTTCTGGCTTCCAAGAGAACAAGGCATAAAAAAAAAATGGTGCACAAGTCCTACATGCAGGCAAAACATACATATATATATATATATATATATATATATATATATATATGATATACACATACACACACATACACACACACATATATATGATAAAAATTAAAAAAAAAACAAACTAACTCAGAGAAAGTAAATACTGTAAGGGAAGATACACTAATCCCGTGTTCTAAAATTATTCAGCCAGGTGTAGCATATCACCACAGGGTTGCTGTAAGTTTGAAGCCAGCCTGGTGGTCTGCAGAGTCAACGAGTGAGGAAGACTTATTACGTACATAATGACGATGTATGTCTCAAGGGAACCAAGGAAATGGAACTCATCGTCATGGAGACATTCCTTCCTGGGATGCTTGCTCATTTTACATGGAATCTTAGAAGGACATTCAGTGTCTTTATTAACCTCTCCGCTGTATTCCTTTAAGGCAAGGTTTCTCACTGAACCTAACCCAGTCATTTCTGCCAGTCTGGCTGCTCAGCTTCTAGGATCTGCCTGTCTCCATCCCCTAAGGCAGGGGATTCAAGGAATCCGTAGCCATGGCCAGATTCTTACAGGTTCTTTGCACCTAAAGTCAGGTTTTCCTGCTCAGGAAGGAACTGTTCTCATCTACTGAGTTCCTCACCCCACCCACCCGGTTCTTCCAGTCCGCAAGTGCATTTTAAAAGTGTCTATTTGGAAAAGGCACTTGTTCATCCCAAGGCCCATTTTGTATCTAGGTCTTACACGTGAGACGAATTCATTTGGGAAAGGCCTCACTAGTGTGAGGGTCCTACCCCCATCCCATCCAACCTACCTGAGAGAGAGGGTATGCACAGACCACCCGAAGTCTGTGATCTTTATCTCACCCTTGAGGCCCAGCAGAAGATTCTCTGGTTTGATGTCCCTGTGAATCACCTTGTTCCCGTGGCAGTAGATCAGGGCATTTGACAACTCTTCTATTATCTGTGTGAACAGAAGCAATCTGGTGTGGGGAAGTCTCTCACAGTTTCCCTGTGAGGTAGAACTGCCATCAGGAATTTTATCATTGCCATGGAATCTCATTTTCTCGACTATAATTCTATTATCTCTTTGTGTGTATACGCATGCATATGCAGAGCATAGAGGACAATCTTTAGTGTGGCACCTTATTGTCCGTCCACTTTGTTTTCCTTGGTTTGAGTCAGGGTTTCTCAGTGTCGCTCTGACTATCCTGGAACTCTCTCTATAGGCCAGGCAGGCCTTAAACTTATAGAGATCCTCACGAGTGCTGGGAGGAAAGGCCTGGGTCACCACCACCTGGCTTTTTGTTCTTTTGAAAACAGGGTCTCACTGTCTAGCCCAGGTCAACCTTAAACTCATGAGGTCTGCCTACCTCTGACTCCTCCAGTGTAGGATTAAATGCATGCATCTCCATACCTTCCTGGTTCCCCCAAATCTTTAAATAGCACCATGGTTATAATTTGGCATAGACACTAAACTAGCCAGGTCCTCCCCATAGACTTAGAAGAACAAGGAGCCAGACACAGAAGCTGTGCTGAGCCAATCAGAACATTCCCCAAAAGGATCAGAGAGAAGGCTATAGGAGTCAGAGATTTTGATGTCCAGCAAAGCCAACTGCTGCTACTGGGATAATGGCTGTTAGGGCTTTCCTTAAAGTGTCCTACAATTTCTAGGTACCTTTTTTTTTCCTTTTATGAGATAAGGTTTCATTATGTAACCCTATGGCCTAAAATTTGATATGTAGACCAAGCTGACTTTGAACTCCTGAGCCTTCTGACTCAGCCTTCAGAGTGCTAGAATTATAGGCCAGCAACACTATGCCCAGTTAGCTTTCCAATATATGCTTATGGTTTCATTTTCTTTCTTTTTTGTTTCTTAATCTTTTTTGTTTTTTTTTTTTGGTTTGTTTGTTTGTTTGTTTTTGGTTTGGTTTTTCGAGACAGGGTTTCTCTGTGTAGCCCTGGCTGTCTTGGAACTTACTCTGTAGACCAGGCTGGCCTCGAACTCAGAAATACGCCTGCCTCTGCCTCCCAAGTGCTGGGATTAAAGGCATGCGCCACCACTGCCCTGCTTCATTTTCTATCTAATAGAGTTGGACTTTTTATATACTATTTTTATTGCATTTATTTATTGTTTTCTGTGCCTATATATGTGAATAAGTGCATGCATAGGTCCAAGGACAACCTTCTGGGTTTCTTCTTTCCTTGGAACGACGATATGGGTCCCAGGATGCTGTTCAGTCTTGGCAGCAAGCATCCTTACCCAATGAGCTGTTTTTCCAGCCCCAGTTAGAATCTGATGCTTGATTTGATAGATTCCAGGTATGGAACAATGTGGTAGCACTGAGGAAGCAGAGGCAAGAGAATCTCTGTAAATCTGAGGCCAGCCTGGTCTACAAATATTGTTCTGAGTCAGACAAGAAATGAAACCCTGTCTCAAAACAAACAAAAACAAAAAAACAAATCTATACTAATATTCTGGGGCTACACTGGTGATCAACCCAAGGCCATAAACATACTAAACAAGAACTAGACCAACAAGTTACATCTAAGAACATCTAAAAACAAAAACAAAAAATAAAACAAACAAACAAAAAACCCTCATGGAAACAAACAATCCAAAGGTGGGTGGTGGCACATGCCTGTCATCCTAGGACTTAGGAGGCTGCAATTTGAAGGTCAACCTGGGCTACACATGAGTTCCAAGTAATTCTGAACTATTTAGAAAAGAGTGACTCATGAAGAAAAATACAGCACCTCGAGCCAAGCATGGTGGCATATCTACAATCCTAGCTCTTATGAGGCTCCAGGATTTCACACATTTCAGATCATCCTGGAGATTCTAGGAAAGTCTGGGCTAGTCTGGGCTATCTAGCAAAATTTCCTCCAACTCAGATCAAAAGAGATGAAGGCCAGCAAGATGTCTCAGTGAGTAAGAGAGCTTGCTGTGTAAGCCCAGTGACCTGAGTTTCATCCCTGTAAGCCACATAAGATGAAAGGAGAAAACAGACTCCTCCCCAAGTTGTCTCATGACTTCTATATTTGCACACTATGGCCTGTATGCTCCCCTGACCCGTATCACACACTACTATAAAAAATAATAAATTAGGAAGAGTTGGGAAGGGGATACTGGCAGCTACAACCAGTAACTGTCATCATTGCATGCTGAATCCCTGGTCCCAGAACTCCCCTTACCGAGGCTGTTCGCTGCTGGTCCAACTTCTGGTTTCTCTGAAGCTCCTTATAGAGATCACCTCTTGGAGCATACTCCAGAATTAAGTACAGCCGACGGTCATCATGGAAGTAGTTGTACAGGCGAAGGATATTCGGGTGTCTGAAGGAGGAAGGAGGGAAGGGTCAAGGCAGACAAGATAGCACAGCAAGCAGACGCATTGATTACCAAGTGTGCTAACCCGAGTTCCACTCCCAGAATCTGTATATGCAAGGGAAGAATTAATTCCTGCAAGTTGTCCTCCATGTGTACTGTGACTCACATGTAGACCATGTGCCACCACACCCCAAGACTTAAAATTAAAAAAAAAAATGCCGAGTAGTGCAAGACTGTAATCTCAGCACTCCAAAGGCAGATGCAGACAAATCTGGGAGTTGAAGAGCAGCCTACCAGATCTACAGAGTGAATTCCAGGACAGCCAGGGCTATACAGAGAAACCCTGTCTCCAAATAACCAAAACCAAAACTAAAACAAACAAACAAATAAAATCACCTGAGGAGCAACACTGGAGGTTGACCTCTGAGCTGCACATGTGTGTACCCTTGACATTGGTGGGCCCAACACCAGGAGGGAATTATTCCACAGTCTAACTGGAAAGAGCTACAGAGAAAAGTCTTCAAGGTGAAAATAAAATGCTTCTTTGGGAGTCATGGAGAAAGACTGAGTTCAGAGATAAGGGCAGTAAGAGGGAAGCAGGGTCTGGAAAAACACCAGCTCTGAGTTCCACATAGACCACAGACCACGCTTACTGTAGGTGCATATGGATCTCCACTTCCCTGCGAAGTTGGTGCTCCAGTCCCTCCTTCTCTATCTCAGACTTGAAGAGGATCTTCAGGGCCACGATGAAATGACTTTCCTTGAGCCGAGCCAAGTACACACGCCCAAATTTCCCCCTGCCCAGAGGACGCCCGATTTCAAAGTCACTGATGGTGAAATGCTTCCTGAACAGATGGAAGAGATGACCTACCTCATCTCAGAGACTAGGAAGAAGAGTGAGGGGTCCCCAACTGCTCCCCTTCCTCATTCACTGAGCTCACAACTCCGGCAGTGGTACCATAGGGAAAATAACATTTTGGATCCATTAGCCAACACTCCTATTGCCCAGTTTGCTCTTCACCCGAATCCCATTTTCTTTCTTCTTGTAGAAACCCTGGCAACACACTCACCTGGTGGAGGTGCTGGGCTCCATCTTGTCAGTGGCTAAGGAAAGAAAGAGAACAAATGGGCGTGGTGATGCTCAGTAGCGATCCCAGTCTGTGGGAGTCTGTAGACGCCGGAGGCAGGAGTTCAAAGTCACCCTCCACGCCA
>NW_021604774.1:715104-747375 GCF_004785775.1 Grammomys surdaster | reverse complement strand
GAGGAGAGAGGAGAGAGGAGAGAGGAGGAGAGAGGGACCGGGGAAAGAGGGGAAAAAGGGGGAGGGGGAAGAGAGAGAGAGAGACAGAGAGAGACAGAGAGAGACAGAGAGAGAAGGCTGAAGCCTTTACTGCCCATGCACCACCACCACCACACCCCCTCCCAACTGCAGACCCCAGTGGCCTCTAACTGTCCCCATCCTGCTGCCTCCTTCTGCTTGCAGGGAAATCACGTACGGGCCACCACCTTGGAGTAGGTCCCGGTTCCCATAACTCTTACTTGTGTGTGAAGCCCAGCCTGATGCCAGTGACCCTCTTCCGTGAACTCTAAAGAGGTGAGGGCAAGCTAAAGTCCTGCTAGCTGCTTAGATCCTGGAAAAGAGTAGGCGGGAAACGCTATGACTGCGGCCTCACCAACAGCCCAGAATGTCCCACCCACTCCAGGACACCTGCGACCCACGCACGGGTAATCCACTAGCACAGCTGCACTCAAGCGCACAGCTGCACTCAAGCGGCTTCCAGATCGTGCTTTGGCAGAGACAAGTAGATCCCAGAAGATAACCATTGGTTATCTTTCTGAAGTCATAGCCGTGCCCAATAGGCGTGCGGAAGAAGCTAGAGCTTCTCTCAGGCTGCTTGCGCTATAGGATGGTGGCAGTGGAACCAGAAGGAAGACACTGGAAGCCTAAAATCTCAAGCAAGGTAAGTACCATTTGCTGAGGTCAGCAGGACGGGCGCTAGATGTTTGTGCAGGTAGGTACACAGGACCGTCAATCAACCTCGAGGACCTCGTTGTAAGAAACAGTACATATGTGCCTCCTCTATCAAATACGATGAAATTTATGTTTATTAGAACAGGGAATTAAAAGCTTTTTTAAAAATTAAACGCCTTGAGCCGGGCGGTGGTGGCGCACGCCTTTAATCCCAGCACTTGGGAGGCAGAGGCAGGTGGATTTCTGAGTTCGAGGCCAGGCTGGTTTACAGAGTGAGTTCCAGGACAGCCAAGGCTACACAGAGAAACCCTGTCTCAAAAAATAAAAAAATAAAAATAAAAATAAAAAATAAACGCCTTTAATCCAAGTGTTTAACCCTTTAACTCAGGAGGCAAGGGGCATCTCTGTATTTGAGGCCAGCCTGCTCTAAAAGAGCAAATTCCAGGACAGCCAAAGCTACACAAAGAAATCCTGTCTTGAAAAACAAACTATTGGGGGCTGAAAATCCAGAACAACCCAAGCAAAGCAAGATCTTTATTTGAATTAGGCAGCAAAAACTGGCCAGTGGGGGATAACGACACAGACTTGGGAGCTGACTGGTCTTGGGACGTGCATAAGTAGACGACAGAAGTCTATTGTACTCAGGCTGCTACTGATTGACCAGGGCCACAGAACTTGGGAACTGAACTTCGAACCCCAAGCCGAGGATATCACAGAAAAATATTAAGCCTGAAACCATAAACATCTGTGCCGTTATAGTTACATATTCCCACCCCTCAGGATCTGGCATGACATGGTTCCTGTCTCTGGGACACGACTGGCAGCCACGGGCCTCCACAAGTGTCAGTAAGGCTTGTGTGTAGAACACTGTGCATGTTTTTACGTTCCTATCTCAAGGAATGTCCTCCCTGTTAACGTTAATGACTCCATGATAATCAGAGACAGCAGGAGTCCGGGAGGGAAGAGAAGATGTAGCTAATGTCTCAGCAAAATGGCAAATGCTGGGACCTCCAGGACAGCCTTTAAGGCTGTGGAAAAGAGCTCTAAAAACATTAGTTCAAAAACGTATTCCTCAGCTATGCAAACTATAAGGATGCAATATGAATTCTATGAGGAGCTTCACCAACCTAAAGAACAAAACCAGCCACGCTGTGAGCCAACTTGTCAGGAAGACTATGGAAGGAGATAAAGAGATTTACGGAGTGATGATTGCAGGAGACACCACTCAGCTGTTTTCCATGCTTACAAAGGTAGACAGATTCCCGAATTCAGGGTCAGCCTGGGACAGAGCAAGGTAAGACCTGCTCATGGTAGAAATGGTAATTTCAGGACAGGGTCCCACAGAGCTAGCTTAGCATCTGTGTTTAACAGTGGCAGGCAGATCTCTGAATTCTTTTGCAATGTTAAAAAAGAAAGTGTGCTTGCTGTCTCCTAAGAACCAAAGGGCTGGGTCAGGGGATGCTGAGTCATAGGATAATCAAAAGGAAACTTGGAGTAAATATCTGGATTGATATATGAAATTAAAGAGTGGGTTTATGATCTGCAAGAGATGACCTATCCAGAGAGGTTGTTTTTGTTTGTTTTTGTTTTGAATAGCACAAGAGAACTGCTTGGAGAACTGTATTGATCAGAAAAAAATAGAGAGAGCTGTGTCAAGCAGAACATGGGTGGCTTTAGAGAAAGGGGGACTTCCTTAGGGACATGTCTTTGGGGTACACTTAACCTGTCTGTGGAGGGTCCACTTGCCTAGTGTTCACATCTCAGCTTGCCAACTAGAATGTCACTTGCCACTTACTTGTCTCTTTCTGTCAAACAGGATGATACCTGGGGAGGTCTTTGGGAACTTATACTTTATTTGACCCCTCTCCAAAACGGAAGTCCTATTCAAAAGGCTTCGGTTTGGTTCCTTCTTACAAAATAAGTTAAAAAAAAAATCCCACCTACCTTGTGAGACTTTTTTTGTGAGTGTTCTTGTTTATTTGTCTCTCTCCCCCTCAGCCACCTCCCCACCCCACAGGGTTCCTTTTGTAGCTCTGGATGTTCTGATAATCCTTATGTTGACCAGGCTGGCCTGGAATTCAGAGATCTGCCTGCCTCTGGCTGCTGAGTGCTGGGATCAAAGGCCTGTGCTTGCACAACACCAGGCCAATCCAAGTATTTTAACCCTTCCTGTGCAGTAAAGTTTTTGTTTCCACAAAGGCTTACTGCTTTCTTAAAGGAATTTGATGGCCTGGAGCAGTGCCACTTTCCTGTTCTTTTCAGACTAGGAAATATGAGTAAAATTGTGAAGACCAGCCCGAGCTAAGGGGGAAAAAAATGAACCACCACCTGAAAGTAAGCAAATACTCATCTTCCATTGTATTCTCTTTGCAGAGCCTTGAACTCAGAGACACTCCCTAACTCTCCCCCCCCCCACCCCATACACACACACCTCTGGCTCCCCAGTGCTGGGATTAAAGGCACGCTCTACAGCCAGCTAAGAGATATATCTTAAGAGTAGTCACTGTACAGCCAGGCAGTAGTGGCCCACGCCTTTAATCCCAGCACTTGGGAGGCAGAGGCAGGCAGATCTCTGAGTTCAAGGCCAGCCTGGTCTACAGAGTGAGTTCCAGGACAGCCAGGGCTACACAGAGAAACCCTGTCTCGAAAAACAAAACAAAACAAAACAAAACAAAACAAAAAAAAGAGTAGTCACTGCACTAAAGCCCAAATCTATAGCCTTCCAGTTTTAGTTTTTATTGCTTGAGGTTTGATTTTTCTTTAGTTTTTCTTTTGCTTTGTGTTTTGTTTTTTTGAGACAGAGTCTCACTGTAGCCCAGGTTGGTCTGGAATTCACTATGAAGCCCAAGTATTGTCATGTACCCCATTGGATACCCTGGACTGTGCAAAGTAGGCTGGCCTCAAGTATTCCATCTTTGTGGGATGGTTTTACGCACTGTGTATTCAAATGCTGATTTCTGTGCAAGGACACCTAATTGCTAGTGGATGTTGGCAGTGTCATAATTGTTGAAGCATCTCCAGTCTCAATATATCTGTGTAAAAATTGTTCTCCATCACCTCTGATTGGTTAATTGTGGAGAGCTTTTGAGGCCACTTCTAGGAAGGTCATTCTGATAAACCCCTAGACAGTAACCTTGGGACTTTGTTTATTGCCTGTTTGATTACTTTGATTATTGTCTGGTTTGTTCCTTAACTACTTTGTTTATGCCTTAGGACTGACCACATTCTCTGTATGTTCTTAGAATAATGTAAAAGCAGACTGGAAGAAAATAAACCCGCTTCAGCTTCAGAACTGACTGGGGTCATGTTGGAATGTTGTCTATCTTTTTCTTTTCAATCCTTGCTCCCTCCCTGGAGAACCCATTGACTGACTGAACAGGGGATTTTCCATGGCAGTGAGGGGGTCGAAGAAGGTGGAGGCCGAGATCAAGAAGGGTGTCATGAGGGAGTCTCCACGAGGAGATGGCTGGAACAGGAGCACCCAGGGCAAGACTAAGATGGCAGGTAACGGGGCATGTGGCTGGAAAATAGGCCAGGCCATCATAGTCAGGTCAGAATAGAGGAGTGTCTGCCCAGCTATAATTCTTGATGCTTATTAATAAATATAATCTCCGTATCATTATATGGGGGCACACATAAGAAAGACCATACTTGCACTTTTACATTATACAATCCTCCTGCCTCAGCCTCTTGTAGGCATATCCCACTACACTTGGTGGCTTCTTTTTCCTCTTTTTCTCTGGAGACAGGGTCTCACTGTGTAGCCCCAGCTGAACTTATAGATGCACCTGTTTGTTTCCTGAGTGTTGGTAAAGACTTGTATCATCACGCTCAGACTTAGATTTGGCTTCTTTCAGTCAGTATTGTGTGTGTGAGTTTTGCCTGCATGTTTGTATGTGCTCTCCCTGCAGACACAGAGCCTAAAGAGAACAGTTGCAAATGGAGTTATGATGGCTGTTAGCCCCCCATGGCTGATGCCGGCAACCAGACCCAGTACTCTCCAAGAGCAACCTCTGCTCTTAATACTGTGCTACCTCAGCTATACGGTTATATAGTCAAATCTTGTCTCAGAAAGGAGGAAAAAAAAGAAAAAGATTCATTGTAGAACCACACAGCTACACTTGGTAGAGCCATTATCCTCTGCTTCATTTGGCTTGGAAAATAATCATAATTTTTTTTTATTTTAAAATTGTATCTCTATGTGTCTATACATACAGAAAAAATGCCTGTGGCAGTTTGTGGTCAGAAGAGTATACAAGATCCCCTGAAGCTGTAATTACAGGCAAGTGTTAACTGCTCGACCTGGGTGCTGGGTAACTGAATTCAGGTCTTCTAGGACAAGTTATTCTCTGGTCCACTGAGCTATCCCGTCAGAGTTTACCAACCCTACCTGACTCTGAGTTGTAATCTGATCTGCCTTCTAAAGAAGGTGTCCACCACCCAGCTCCACTACATTTTTTTTTACCTGAGAAAAATTTGAATCAGCTGAAAACACAAGCTTTAAGATTTTCACCCCACAAAGGCAGGCAAAAATCTCAGCTGTATATCATGGAGAAAGGTATATATTCATATGATTAAGGGGGTGGAGAAGTGACTCAGCAGTTAAGAGAGCTTACACACACACACACACACACACACACACAGAGAGAGAGAGAGAGAGAGAGAGAGAGACAGAGAGAGAGACAGAGAGAGAGACAGAGAGAGAGACAGAGAGAGAGAGACAGAGACAGACAGACAGACACATCTTAGTAAAGGAAAACAGAAAAAGACTGTTGGAATTTTCAGGAGTACAGGTACTTAGGAAAACTATGGATCATTATTGCCTTACATATGAAGTATTTCATGGCTCAAATGCCCCCATTCAGCATAAAAGCTACCAGTCTCAAGAATGATATCTTAGGACACAAAACTATGCAATACATGTTTACAGGCTTGTTCTCAGCTAACTCTTCAACACCAAGCGAGTATACAAGGCACAAGAAAGGGCCAAAGCATCGGACCACTAAAACACCCACCTCGCTCCAAGTAAGCTGAGGAGTATCACAGTGCCATAGGTTTGGCGGGGAGGTCTGAAGAGACCCGTGTTTTTATTTTTGTCTGCATCTGCCTTGTAAAACAATCCCTGAGATAACACAGCAATGTAAACTAGGAGAAAGATGTGGTTGAAGCTTTTCCTATGTGAACACAAAACAAGATCCTAAACCGGGCAGTGGTGGTGCACGCCTTTAATCCCAGCACTTGGGAGGCAGAGGCAGGAGGATTTCTGAGTTCGAGGTCAGCCTGATCTACAGAGTGAGTTCCAGGACAGCCAGGACGACACAGAGAAACCCTGTCTTGAAAAACAAAAACAAACAAAAACCAAAAAAACAAAAACAAACAAACAAACAAACCCACAAGATCCTACCCCCACCCCACCCCAAACCCTGGAGCTCTTTCCTGGGTGAATTTTCAGAGGGTAAATAAGGCTGGGTCTGTAGCTGATGTTGCTCTTTAGATGACTGTGTATTCTGTGACAGGAAGAGGTTTGTTTGTTTGTTTGTTTTACAGTCAAGACTCTTGTGGAGCTTCTCTTTGGTATAGATGATCAGATGCTGAGGAAGATTTTCTTGTGACAAAAGATTTCCCTCACTGGTTACACTCAGGAAATCTTTCCCCAGAAGTTCTCGGAGGGTAACTGAGGCGTGTGTGGTTGTGACCGGTCTTCCCTCCTCTGCCACACTGGTAGGGCTGCTGTCCCTGTGCATCCTTTGATGGTGACTGAGGGAGGAGGTGCGGCTGAAGGTCTTCCCACACTTGACCATTCATAGGATTTCTCCCCACTGTGAATCTGCTGGTGCCTTGCGAGTCCTGACCTACAGTTGAAGACCTTCCCACACTCCACACACTCATAGGGCTTCTCTCCAGTGTGCATGCTGAAGAGGCAGAGGAGGAGATCTTTCCGATTGCTGAAGGCTTTCCTGAGCTCTTTGCACTCAAAGGGTTTCTCTCCGGTGTGGGCCCTTTTATGCAAGATGAAGGTAGAACAGTGGGTGAAGGCTTTGCCACACTCACTGCCCTCATAGGGCTTCTTTCCTGTGTGTGTCTGCTGGTGCCACAGGAGGCATGACCTGTGTTTAAAGACCTGTCCGCACTCAAAGCATTGTATGGGTTCTCTCTACCATGGATGACGAAGTGTCTAAGGAAACCTTCCCAATGTCAAAAGACTTGTCCACATTTGGTACACATGAAAGATTTCTCTCCAGTATGTCTCCTGCTATGCAGGACAAAATTGGAGCGATGGGTGAAGGATTTCCCACATTCGCTGCACTGGTAAGGCCTCTCCCCACTGTGGACTCACAGGTGCTAGGTGAGGTATGACCTGCGGTTGATGGCCTTCCCACATTCCTGACACTTGTAGGGCCTCTCTCCTGTGTAGATCATCTGGTGCTGGAGGAGATGAGTACTCTTTATGAAGGTCTTCCCACACTCTGTACACTCATAGAACTTCACTCCAGAGTAGATCTCTTCATGTCCAGCCAGGAGATGTTTCTTCAACACCTCACACTCACTGCATTTGAAAAAAGTTTCCTCTTCCTCCTCTATGAGCGCTGGATATACTTTTTCAGCTATCTCTACACCAGCCCGTATTGGACTCGTTTTCCCAGGGAGCTTCTGCCCGAAGGCCTCTGCCTCTTGTCTGCAGAGTCTTTTCTGAACTTCTGATGGACCGTCATGGCCTTTACTTTGCACCCACTGCAAGCTTCCTGGGGTTCTTGGGGTTAACTCTTCCCCAGAATGAGGTTCCTTCAGACAGTTTTGGTTTACAAGTGTTAGGTCCTATGGCCTTGGTTTTTCCACTGCCACCTAAAACAAATTCAACACATGACAGTGACTGTTAGGGAGGACAACACAGAAAATAATAAAACTATTATGCTATTGAAAACACATACCCAACGAACTAAAAAAAGATGTCTGCTATATTATTTCCAAAGCCTCAGTTAGCAATGTTTTTTTTTTTTTTTCCTTTCCTGGTTATTGTGGTCCAAATATTGTAAAAGGAGATGCTGAGAGAGACTGGGTCAGGAGCTGGAGGAGGGACTTTCAGTAAGTCGTTTTAACACTATAGCTAGCTGTGGCTGAGGAGAGTGAGACAGGCACCTTGAAGTAAAATTCTTCTAGGTGATGCAGCTAATAAGAAGACATAAAATATCTGCTGTGAAAGAAAGCACACACAGGGAGCCTCAGCTGTTGTTCAACACCACAGGGAATAACCTTCAAGTACGAGAGGTGTCCAGAATTCCTTTCAAAATTCATTATGAGTTCCTATCATTAAAACTGCTAAGTGTATATTTTTTTTCCCAGAATAGGTAATTCATTTCTGGCCCACAAGCAGATTACATAGAAGAGATTCAGGGAACAACAAGGCTTCACAAGAAAAGCAAATTATATGATTAGGTTTGTTTGGGGTAGCAGGCATGGTGTTAGATGCCTTTAATCCCAAAACTTGGGAGAAAGAGACAAGTAGGTCTCTAGATCTGTGGGAGTTTGAAGCCAGCCTAGTCTACACAGTGACTTCTAGGATAGCAAGAGCTAAGTTCTACATAATAGAACTTAAAAAATGTAGTAATTTTTTTTTTTTCAAGACAGGGTCTTACCATATAACTCTGGCTGTCCTGGAACTCACTCTGTAGATCAGGCTGGCCTCGAACTCATAAGAGATCCGAGTGTCTCTACCTCACGAGTGCTGGGATTAAAGGCATGCAACCACTATGCCTAGCTATAATAATTTTTTTTTTACAGAAAATAATATTTGTTTGGTATATACAGAGAATCAAGGCAAACATTTTAAGTGAAATATGTCACGCTAGGTACGATGGCACTAATCCATAATCCTAGCAATTGAGAAAAGCTGAGAAAGATAGCCTGTCTACTTGAGAAAAATCTGCCTCAAAAACAAAACAAACAGCCGGGCGGTGGTGGCACACACCTTTTAATCCCAGCACTTGGGAGGCAGAGGCAGGAGGATTTCTGAGTTCAAGGCCAGCCTGGTCTACAGAGTGAGTTCCAGGACAGCCAGGGCTACACAGAGAAACCCTGTCTCGAAAACAAAACAAAACAAAACAAAACAAAACAAAACAAAACAAAACGGTACCTGAATTAGTGGTTGTTTTTTTTTTTCTGTTATAACAAGGAGATAGTAAGCTGGTTGGTGGTGGCACATACCTTTAATCCCAGCACTCACTAGGCAAAGAGAGGTGGGTCTCTGAGAGTTTGAGGCCAACCTGGTCTATGAAGCAAGTTCTAGGACAGTCAAGGCTGTTACACAGAGAAGCCTTGTCCCAAAAAAGCAAAACAAAACAAAACAAAACAAAAAAAACAAAACCAAGACCTAAACCACAAAAGGCATAATAAAATGGACAATATAGTAAGAATGCAGGCTTACTTAACTTGCTTTTGAGGACTAACAGTCTACTTCAGTAACTCCAGCGGTTTGCTCCCATGACGCAGGACAAGCAGGTAAAGATGGATGAGGTAGGTTTGCCATAGCAAGATAGGAATAATCACACTCTTGTATAACTGCCAACTCTCAGAGGCTCTAGCTGGGGTATCACAAGAACAACAGTGGAGGGGAGACCGTATTAATCACTAGTGAGATGATTAGCTTTATCGACTTTATTACCTACAGTTACACGGGAAGAGAATCTCGGTGAAGTACTATCTGCACTGGGTTGGCCGACGGGCATGTTTGCTAGAGGACTGTCTTAATTATGTTAACCGACATGGGAAGACAGCCCAGTGTGGGGGCCCTTGCTCCGCTCCTTAAGCAGCAGTCCTGAAATGTAACGAGCTGCATCTCTATTCCTAAGCCCCACCTCTCAAAGGTCCCCTCATTGCAACACCCTTGCATGGAAGGACACTCCTGTCCTCATAAAAGTCTGGGAGACAAAGCCAGTATGCATCTTTACTGAGGTTTTTAGTCAGATGTAATGCGAAGTTTTGAGATGTGCATGGTGGCACATACCTGTAAGCCTAGCACCTGGAAGGGTGAAGCAGGAAGAACACTGTGAGCATGAGGGCTAGCCTGGGCTACCTAGAGTGAGCTTTCACCTCAAAAAAAAAAAAGGAAAACAAAACAATAAAAGTAACCAGTTTTACAGTGTTCTTCCTGTAAGTCAGAGACTCAATAAGGGTCCTATCTTGGAACTTCCTCACAGCATCCCCAGATACAAAGTCCACAGCCATCATCAGGACCATTTTTATACATGGACAAACCAAGGCTCAGGTGTCATCACTGTGTGTGTGTGTGTGTGTGTGTGTGTGTGTGTGTGTGTGTGTGTGTGAGAGAGAGAGAGAGAGAGAGAGAGAGAGAGAGAGAGAGAGTGTGTGTCAGGGGGGAGGGATGTCTAAACTAAAGCAGAATCCTAGTCCCAGCCATCTTTTTCCCATTCACTGTTTAACCACAAACACCAGCAGGTGTGGGGCGCAGGCACAGCTGGGATGCTGTCATGAGTGTCCTACTCACAGCCACGGTGACTGGAGGTCCAATGGCTGACACACAGACTGCAGTGCAGGGTTGTTCTGGATCCCTTTTTTGTAACAGCCTGTGTACACTGACAGGAGCAATGGAAATGGATACTCGGTATGTTCCCGTCTAAGCAGCGGACACTGGGACACAGTGGCATTGGACAAGAGGTCCAGGCCTAAGAAGTTCTGAGAACAAAGCTGGGGGCTGGAGCAACATGGCAGCAGCTAAGAGCACCCACACAGGCAGCTCACAGCTACCTGTGACTCCAGTTTCAATGGATCCAGCACCCTCTTCTGGCCTCCACGGCACTGCATACATGTGGATCACATACAGACAAGCAGGCTTGTGCACATGCACAACAATTTAAAAACAATTGAAAGAAAAAAAAAAAAAGGAGCAACTCTGAGATTGGACCAGACACCTGGACTCCAGACTCCCAAGCACCACAATATGGAGAAGGCCTCAAACACCCAGAGGGGCCAACAGCAGAGACTGGATGTGGGGTGGTGATGCGGCAGGGCCTTGCACAGAAAGATAAATTATCTTCAGGGACCAGAGGTCACGCAAGGGCACACTCTGGGATTACACTGCAACACTTCACTAAGAAAAAAAAATTACACATTAAAAAAATTACATGTTAAAATAAATTTTTTTTGTGTGTCTATGGGGGTGGCATGCCACGGTTGCCGTGGTGTATGCATGGGTGGAGACTACAGGACAACTCGTGGGGTTCAGTTCTCTCCTTCCACCACGTGGGGCCTGGGAATCACACTCAGGTCATCAGGCTTGGTGGCCAGCACCTTTACCACAGAGCCACGTCACTGCTCAGGATGTCAACGGTGGGGAAAGTCTGTGTGAGACGAGGTGGGTTGTGCTGGGAAATGGCACGTGGGACACTGGCACCCACGTGGGACACTGCATTATGTTGAGAACACTCCTCAAGCAAAGGAAAAGAGCAAGCGCCTTCCTAATGGAGAACAGGACAGGCAGCCTGCAGACAGATGTGGCAGTGTGCATCTGGGCTAGCTGAAAGGAATGTGTGAAATGAGACCACAGGGGTCTTCTTATTTATTTATTTATTTTTAAAGATGTACTGTAGGGTGTGTGTATGGTGTGTGTGTGTGTGTAGTGGGGTTACTTTTATTTTGCTGTCATAAAATACCATGATTGAGGTAAGTTAGAGAAGGTAGAGTTCACTTGGGTTTAAGCAGGATAGGAGTTCACAGTAGTACAAAAAGCCACGGTAGCAGGCAGGCAGGCATGGCAGTATCACTAATCATAGCGCTAGTCACAAGCATGAGGCAGAGGGAACTGGAAGCAGGGTGAGGCTAAAACACTCAAAGCTCACCCCCAGTGATGTGCTATCTCTAGCATGACTGCACCTCCCATAACCTCACTAAACAGCATCACCAACCAAAGACCAACTGTTCAAATGCCTGAGTCTATGGGGACATTTCTTATTTAATCTATTGTGTGTGTGTGTGTGTGTGTGTGTGTGTGTGTGTGTGTGTTTGCATACAAGCCCAAAAGGATTGCCTATGAGTTTGAGGTCAACCTGAGCTGCATATGTTTCCAGGTTGTCTTAGGGTTTCCATTGTTGTGAACATACACAATGAACAAGGCAACTCTTATAAAGGCAACATTTAATTGGGGTTGGCTTACAAATTCTGAGGTTCAGTCCACTATCATCAAGGCAGGAAGCATGGCAGTATCCAGGCAGGCATAGTGCTGGAGGAGGTGAGAGTTCTATATCTTAATCCATAGGAAGCCAGGAGCAGACTGACTTCCAGGGAGTTAGAAGAAGGGTCTCAAAGCCCACACTCCAAGAGACACGCTTCCTCCAACAAGGCTACACCAACTCCAACAAGGCCACACCTCTTAATAGTGCCCCTCCCTGGGCGAGGCATATTCAAACCACCAGAGAGGTCATCCTGAGCTGCAGAAAGAGAGACTTGCTTTTAAAAAGGGGAGTGTGGATGGTGAGATGGCTCAGTTTATAAAGTTGCTTGCCGCCGGGCAGCGGTGGCACATGCCTTTAATCCCAGCACTTGGGAGGCAGAGGCAGGCGGATTTCTGAGTTTGAGGCCAGCCTGGTCTACAGAGTGAGTTTCAGGACAGCCAGGGCATACAGAGAAACCCTGTCTCAAAAAAACAAAATAAATAAATAAATAAATAAATAATAAATAAATAAATAAAATAAAAATAAATAAATAAAGTTGCTTGCCACCAAACCTGACAACCAGAGTTTATTCCTAGGATCCATGCAGTGGAAGAAGAGAACCAAATTATTGCACGTTGCCTTTTGACCTCTGTACACAACACGTATATACACAAATACGTGTGTATGTATGTATACAAAATAAAATATATTTTTAAAATACTTTTTAAGGTAGAGTAGAAAACCTTACCCAGAGAGACCAGAAGCCCAGAGATTTCCAGCATCACCTCCTGGTACAGAGTTTTTTTGAGCAGGGCCCAGCTGTCCCCACTCATCTTGGGTGAAAGTCACGGCCACATCTTCAAAGGTCAGCAACACCTTGCAAAGTCAAACAGAGGCATCAGTGTTAGCCTTGGGGTTCAATGAGAAGAGCTGGCCCATGCCTTACTGAAAGAGGTTAAGAAAAACGAAGGCCCAAACTACATAGTGTGTCTTCAGGGCCAGGTTTCTGGGATTCAGGGTTAGGGGGATAACACTTGGGGTACACAGAAGTGTACAGAGAAAGGCCTCCTGTGCAAGAGTCGCCAGAGTGGCAGCTCATGCCTATAACCACAGAACTTCCTCAGTGAAGGCTAATGAGCTTCCCCGACTCACTCGGAGTCACACATCCGGTTACTGCTGGCAGGATTTGCACATGGGTTTGAGGTTGTGATAGCAATCCCGACACTCCACTCATAACAAGGAAAGTCTACAGTAACAAGCTTACTCCAAACAGGAGTTACAGAGCTGGGGAGCTGGCTCAGGGGCTGAGAACAGAGGATCTGGGTTTGGTTCCCAACATCATTATCCCCAGCTCCAGGCACTGTGCGACCTATTCTGGCCTGTGAGGACAATTGTACTCATGTATACACACACTTATGCAAAGTCTTTTTTAAGCTGGGAATGGTGACAGCTAGGGCCATTACACAAAGAAAATGCTGTCTCAAAAACAAACAAACAAACAAACAAACAAAGCAAAAGCAAAAACAAAAACCCCAGCAACAAAAAAAGATTTTTATTTCTATTTCTTAAAAACATTAGTGGGCCAGAGAGATGGCTCAGCGGTTAAGAGCACTGGCTGATCTTCCAGAGGTCCTGAGTTCAATTCCCAGAAACCATATGGTGGCTCACAACCATCTGCAATGCCTTCTTCTGGTGTGTCTGAAGACAGCTACAGTGTACTCAGATACAGAGAATAAGTAAATATTAAAAAATAAAATTAGTGAATTTGTGTAGCATTTCCACTCTTCTTTGTTGCCAAATCCACTTAATCACCTCTAAAAAATACCTTTCTGACACAGCTAGACAGAGTTTATAGCTGGCTTCACAAGAAATGTGTTTAATTGTGCTGGCTCACACTCGTAAACCCAGTATTAGCGGATTTGAATTACAGAATTTGGAATTTGAAGCCAGCCTGGGCCACAGAGTAAAAACTTGTCTGAATACAAGAACAACAAGAAAGTTACTAGAATCTCCTTGAGACAAGGTCCTGACCAGCTTCGCAGGTGGCCTAGACCTTTCTTAGGCAGGCCTTCTAGATTCCCAGAGAAATTCCACAATGAGACGTTTACCTTTTCCTTTTTCCCTGCTGGAGTCCGACAGCCCTTGTCTCTGATGCTTTGATACTTCAAAAACCAGGGAACTCCCTCTTGTGGCCTGCAGGTGTAATAGCAGGCAGGACAGTGTCGACATAATAAATAAATTTTATAAATAACACTGGTTATGGCTCTCAGAATCAGGTCCCTTCACTGGCTGTAGGTGATTGGAGGCTGAAAGTATCTGGAGAATGCTACGTTAACCCCATATGGGCCTCCTTAAAGGGCCAATATACCTTATATTCTTCCAAGGATTTTTTTCTGCCTGGAAAGCCTTAACCTTCCCTGCCTTTCTCAATTCAGTACTGTTGCCCATAGGCCTGATCAGTCTGGGTAGATCCTTGCAAGCATAGTAGGAGTTATTACTATGATGGGAACCCTGGGAGGAAGCATCATTTACCCTGCCAACAACTTACCACGACAATCCGAAAAACACAGCTCTTAGCTCAAGGCAGGACCATGACCCTGGAACTCAGACTTAGGTCAACCCAAATGTCATGTTCCAAAAGTTTTAAGGTACAGAACAATGAAGGATAAACATCAAGATAATTTTCAAATACACTCACGTAATGAGCAGAGTAAAAAAAAAAAATGCCTTTTAGGTATGTAAACATGGTTTAGTCAGGAACCCCACTACAGCCAAGATTGCCCCTCATAACCAGAACCCAGCGACATCACTCGTTCAAGATGGCCAGACACAGTCCTAGAACCCCAGGGTGCCCACTGTGTTCTTCTGCTCTGAACATCTGGAGATGTTCTGCCATGTGGCTGAAGAGTCTCCCTGAGGATTCTGATCCTTGAATCAGCAGAGACTTTTGTTGTGTGAGTGAGCAGCCTTGGGGAGATAGGCTTAGGACCACTGTTAGGAATTCAGAGTGTGAACCTTGTGTGATAACCTTTAGCATAGTGAAATATAACTTCCATTATACTAAGTGTATCTACCTTCTTGCTAGGGACAGCTCACGAATATATCGGGCAGACAGGCTAGAGGCCAGTGGAGAAACCTCGGCTACAGGCCTCAGATGCTGTCTGAAGATATTCTTTTAGCTTTCAGGTTGGTGGAAACTAGCGGTCGGCTACGTTGACACATCCAAAATGTTTCATCTATGTTTTACAATGACGTTAGGTTAGACACTGTGACGGACAAGGTATAGCTAGTTAAAAATAACGACAAGTTTGGTCTAAAAATAGCCCAAGATAATTACTAACCGGGTTCTTGACCCGCAACGTTCCAATCCCTTGCACAGTCATTAGCGTTCTAATCAATCTGTCAGGTGCAACATCTTTCCAGAAACTACAGTTCAAACTGAGCATCTTTAGGAAGCATCTAGGACCACTGCCAAATTTGGTGGCCCCACTGTGCTCTCCAAAATGACAACGGTAGAGCTCAATCCAGAGGGCTGCCTCGGCTCCCTGGACCCTTGGACAATCAGGGATTTAAAAGTTCAAAGCTCGGGAGCTGGAGAGATGGCTCAGAGGTTAAGAGCACTGCTTCCTCTTCCAAAAGTCCTGAGTTCAATTCCCAGCAACCACAAGGTAGCTCACAACCATCTGTAATGAGATCTGGTGCCCTCTTCTGGCCTGCAGGCATACATGCAGGCAGAAAGCTGTATACATAACAAATAAATCTTAAGGGGGAAAAAAAAAAGTTCAAAGCTCACAGTCCACTCACCTGTGTGTGGTCCTTCCCGGCCGCCAGAGTCAGACTTTTTTGGGGCGGGGCCAGGTGGATGGAGCGCCTTGCAGACCTCAGCTTAACCTCGCCACCCCTGTCCGACTTGGCTTGGTGACACGGAAAAGTGGCTGGACTCGAGACCGCGGTGTCGTCCGTGGAGATGGCAAACCACTGCCTTTGGCTAACTGGAAACTGAAGGACGAGGGCTTAGAGGTCGCGGCCCGCCGGAGGAACACACCACACAGGTTTGTACGGACTTCCGGAGAGAATTTTATCTTCCAGTCCTTTTCAAATCCCGCTACCAACCTGGAAAATGACCCTTAGCTCCCCGCACTCAAGTCCCTTGGGAACCAAAGTGCTGAGGCAATGGCGTGCGCAGCAGTAACCCGGAAGTGAACACCGCGCAGCCTAGTCTGGGTAATGTGGTTTTCATAGGTTTTCTCACTGTATCGGACAAGTCTCACCCAGTGCTTAAGACGCTAAAAGTCCCAGTTTCTCTCAAATGCGGGGACATCTAGAAGACAGAGTTTGTGGGGAAGGACCCACGAATAGGAGTAACACTGCCATTCTTCATCCAGTGAAATAAAGCTTGGGAGACTGAGGGGTTTGCTCATGTTAGGGTTAGTGCAGCAGTGTGGATCCTAGCACTCAGCCGACCTCATGATTTGTCCCTTTCAGATACTTCCTACGAAGATCATCTTCTAAGCTGACAACAGAAAATGTAGCTTAATATTCTTCATGAGGAGGATGCTGGAAGCCTCATCTCAACATTTGTTCCGTCACCCTTACTGACCTAGGTCTTGTGTGGCACGGAGGCCTCAGGGTCAGTCTGATACGTTTCTAACATAGAAAAGTAACTGTCATATAGGCAATGTAGCCTATGTCTGAACACTAGGAATGGAGCTAAGCCTGGGTGTATATATTTGGGAATTGTGAGCCCTATGATGTTGCTTGTAATCCCAGCATTCAGGAGAGTGATGCCAGCATGGGCTACATTGTGAGTTTCAGGCCAGTCTGGGCTACAGAGCTTTCCCTCCCCAGTTTATCCCCTCACTAGCTCCCCTCTTCTTTCTGAGATAGAAGGATCAGGAGTTTAAGGTCATACTCAGACCTATAGTAAGTATGAGGCCAGCCTGAGCTACATGAGACCTTGTCTCAAAAAGACCAAACCAACAACAAAAAACTTCCCTGAAATAACTTTCTTTAGGTTCTGCACATGAATATGACTGTCCAGTTTTGTTGCCTGGTCTAAGTCACTTAACATTATGGCCTTTGGTTTCTTCCAGGCTGTTGCAGTTGAAAAGATTTAATTCTTTTATATGGCCGAGTAGTATTCCATTATACACACATGACACATTTTCGTTATCCATGAATTATATATAGGTTGATTCAATTTCTTGTCCATTCTGAACAGTGCTACAACAAACCTACAAGTACAGACACTTCTTTACCGTCTTGATTTTATTTCCTAAGGTATTTTTGGAGGTGGTGGTGGTAGCAGTGAGTTTTCGGTTTGTTTATTTTGTTTGTTGGAGTCAGTGTCTTGTTACATAGTTCAGCTGGGCCTCAAACACATGGTCCTCCTTCCTCTCATCTTCTGTGCTTGGATTACAGGAATGCACCATTCAGCTACTGCCTCTGGATATATAACCAAAACTGGGGATTTATTTGTGTTCCCTTTGAGCAGAGCTTGAACATATATATATATATGAACTCAAAGCCCTGCCTCCACAGTGACACACTCCCTCTAACAAGGTCACACCCACACCAGTAAGGCAACACCTCCAAAGAGTGCCATTTCCGATGGTCAGGCATTCAAACACATACATCTATGGGGGCCCCACCCTATTTAAACCACCATAGAAACAAATACAGAGCACTAGTTTGGGAAACCATCTACATCGTATGACGTGTTCCAAAGAAATTCTAATCTTTGCAGTTCTTTTTCAGCTCCAAGCAAATCTTTCTTCCCAGGGTTATCTTGAATGATCCCCAGGTGAGATTTTTATTTTATTTTTTGTACAGGACCTTGAATTTAGTGTCTGGCAAATAGCTTTTTACTGCCAAGTTATCTAATAAGTTTTATTAAAACCTGAAATTGGGTGGGGCTGGAGAGATGGCTCAGAGATTAAGAGCACTTGTTTCTCTTGCAGAGGACTTGGGTTCAATTCCTAGCACCCACATGGTGGCTCACAACCATCCACTGTCAGGAGCCATAATGGGACAAACTAATAATTAGCAGATGATCATCCTGAAATGGCTTGCCTTGGATTATTATATAATCTGCAACAAGTGAGGCCTTAATCAGCAAGGCTGTAAGGGACTTATTTTAGGAAAGATCCTGCTATTAATATGCTTTTCCTATTATTATCATTAAACATATATAACAATCACTAAGCAATAGCACACCCCTTTGGAGCAGATCTCTCCAGATCCATGAAGATGTACTGTCTTGTAGTGATGTAGACAAATAGATGACTTCTTAAGTCTTTTTTTTTTTAAAGATTTATTTATTTTATGTATGTGAGTACACTGTCACTGTCTTCAGACACACCTGAAGAGGGCATCCGATCTCATTACAGATGGTTGTGAGCCACCATGTGGATGCTGGGATTTGAACTCATGACCTCCAGAAGAGCAACCGATGCTCTTAACCGCTGAGCCATCTCTCCAGCCCGACTTCTTAAGTCTTAATGATGATCCTATAAGAATTCCTAAAATTATATCAATGATTATTAAGCTCTTTATAGTGGGACTGTTTTTAGGTCCCTTTCTGATAGTCAAAACTGCAATGAGAACTCTGCCAGTCTCCCAAGTGTCATCAGTTAATTGCTCTTAGATAGTAACCAGACTTTCTCCTTCTCAGAACACATTCCAAAAGGTTGTAAAACAGTTAACCAAAGGTCATACAAAGGGAACTATTTATTATAGGTGCTAGGACAGAAGATAAAATATTGCCTGGGTTTATCTATACAAAACTTCACTAATTTCTTAGTTATAGTTTTAAACCTTCAGTGAAGCTGTGGAGCTAGACAGGTGATGGATGTTTAGTCAGATAATTACTCCTAATGGATATGCATGTAAACATTCTCTGTTGTAAACTTCTATTTCAATTTATGATTTGATTTTTGGTGTAACTTGTGGTGAACTTTGTAACATGTGATCGTGTATTCTGAAAGATGCATAAGTACTGAAGACAAAGACAAAGAGAGATTCCTCGTTCATCCCTTGTTGGGCGCTGACTCCTAGTAGAAAGCGGGTATCATCTTTGGAGCCATCTCAGGCCATATACCCTGACAAGAGACTTGTTTTCAACAGCCCACAACAGCTGAGCACACTCTGATAAACATTTTGTTTTTTTCTTACATATCTTGTTTTGTTGTTTAATGCCCCCAGCTGCAAGGCACATGTGGTAAAGTGTCTTCAGCTGCATTCCCCTCCTTGTCCTTATATATACCCAGGATTTCCTTTCAATAAAAAGAGACTTGATCAGACCTCTGTCTTGTCTCCATTCTTCACATCTTTTTCCCCTCCATCCCTATTCTCTCTCTTGCTAGACCCTGACCTTCGGATTGGAGCAGCAGCTTGGGCCAGGACATAGTGGCCCCCAAACATGGGGCAGAACGGGTGGTTACAGTCCCTTCCTTTCCTTTTCCCCTGCCTAGAGTTTTTTCCCTTAGAACTTTTCCCTTATTAGAATTTTTCCTTTTCCCCACTTAGGATCTTTCTACTTTTCCCCTTAGATAGCTTTCATAGGAAACTTTTTACACTTAGTAATAAACTTTATAATAACTTCTCTAGTGTTTTTTTTCTTCCTGCGACCTCAGACTAGCAGGCATAAGTTAGAGCCCAGCAGTTCCTGCTGAGATAGTACAAAGGCTATTAACTTAATCCTTTGCTGTTTTTAGAATGAGGTGATAATTGCCAGAAACTGCAGTTTCTGGCCTCAGAGGATCACAGAAGGCAGGTCAGCTACAGTAGCATAGTAAGTAAACTTTTCTAGCATAGATAAGTAAACTTTTATTATACAGCAACCCTAAATATCTCGTAGGACCAAAGTCTTACCCCGAATCTCCAAAGACCAAGTCTTACCCCCACTGACACTCTTCCCCCTCCGCTGCCTCAAGAAGAACCAAGAAGAAGAGAGAAGAAGACTTCCCCACCACGCCAGGGGTGGCCACTGGCAATCCATAACTCCAGTTCTAGGGAGCTCAGTATCTGACTGTAACCTCAGCATTCACACACAATAAAAGTGAAATAAATCTGAGAAAAAAATAAACAAAAGAAACCCTTGGAAATGAGCTGGAATGGTGGTGCACACTTGTATTTCCAGCACTTGTTGGGTAGAGATGGGAGGGGCAGATAGTGAAGACTGTCTTTGGCTATGTAGTGGGTTCAATGCCATTCTGGGCTACATGAGACTCTGTGTAGGAAATAAACTTAATGATAGTAGCTTCTTTCTATTCCTGGACTAGATACCAAGTAATTGACACAGAGACATATTAAATTTATTAACAACCTTTAAGCATGATGACTGGACAGATACTCATCTATTCTAACCTAACTTTGCTAGTTTGCTACTTCCCAGCCACAGGCCCCATGTTACTTGCCATTTAGTCTCACCCTGGTTTCTCTCTGTAACCCTGGCTGTCCTGGAACTCACTCTGTAGACCAGGCTGGCCTCGAACTCAGAAATCCGCCTGCCTCCACCTCCCAAGTGCTGGGATTAAAGGCGTGCACTACAAGCCCAGCTTTATTATCATTTGAGTCAGGCTCTCACACTGTAGCTCAGACTGTACTGGAGCTTAGTATCTACACTGTTTGGCTTCTAACTCATAGTAGCCCGCCCTCCTCAGCCTTCTGAGGACTGAGTTTATGGCATTAGCTCCCCCCACCCCCAGTGTGTGTGTGTATTCAGTTTTAGCACATTTCTATTCATTCATTCATTCATTCATTCATTCACTCATTCATTCTTGTCTCATATATTACATCCCATGCACAGTTTCCCCTCCTCCCTCTCCTCCCATCCCCTCCCCTATATCCACACCTCCTCTGTTTCCCTTCAGAAAAGCCAGGCCTCCCAGGGATATCAACCAGACATGGTATAAGAAGATGCAACAAGGCCAGGCACCTCCCCTCATATCAAGCCTGGACGAGGCAACCCAGAGGAGGAAATGGGTCCCAAGAGCAGGAAAGAGTCAGGGATAACCCCATCCCACTGCTAGGCTTCCCATAAGAACACCAAGCTACACAACCATAACATACATGCAGAGGGCCTGAGTCAGACCCGTGTAGGCTCCATGATTGTTGGTTCAGTCTCAGTCAGCCCAGGTCGTTGATTCTGTGGGGTTTCTTGTGGTACAGTGGCATCTTTCTACAGATGGGGACTTTGCTGTTACAGGAGAGAGTGACCTTGGAGGACTTCACTGTGAGCTTCACCCCAGAAGAGTAGCAGGGGCTGAACGCTGAGCAGAGAAACCTGTATAAGGATGTGATATTGGAGAACTACAGCAACCTGGCCTCTGTGGGTGGCAGGGCTTACTGCCTGAAGTCTGAAACATAACAAGCACCTAAGGATGAGCAGATCGGCTTCTGGGCCACTTTTCACTGTTGGGGTATCCTATGTGAGCCAGGATTAGGATGAAGCAGGAGAGGAGTGTGGTGCCAGGTTTTGCTGTTGTTTTATTGTTTTTCCCCTATGTGTGTGTGTGTGCATGTGCGTGTGCATGTGTGTGTGTGTGCATACGCACGCATGTGTGTCTGCTTGCCTGCCTGCCTGCTTGCCTGCCTGTCTGACTGTCTGCCTGACGTGTATATCCGTGTGTGTGACTGTGGGTTTGTTCACTTCATGGTATACCACGTGGAGGTCAGAGGACAACCTTGGAAGTCAAGCCTCATTTTACCCTTCTGCCTTACTTAAAACAGCGTCTCTTGTTCACTACTGAGTACAGCAGATTAAAGATAATTTTTCTAAAAATTTGTGTGTGTGTGTGTGTGTGTAACATGTGTATTCTGGTGCATGTGAAAGCTATACGAGGGGCATCAGATCCCCTGGATCTGAGCTTGTAGGCAATTGTGAACAACTGAAGTTGAGTGCTTGGAACCAACCTGGGGTCCTCTGAAGACCAGCGAGTGTTATTAACTGCTGAGCCATCTCTCTAGTCTTAATTTGTTTTATTTTTATTTATGTTCATGTGAGTACAGAAAAGGGCATTTGTTTAGCTTCTGTCAAAAAATTTTTTGACTAGTACTAGTGGCAGTTGTCCCTGGTAGCCCACCTGCTTGGTGGCACATAGCTGATCAGCCATTCCCTCGCTGAGGCTGGACCAAGTCTAATGCCCTAAGACCAGAATGGCTCCACTCAGTGATTTGTAACATATGTATTTCAAATCACAAGAGTGGAAAGCTTCTCACAGAAAATTTCTCTGTAATCCATTTCAGAAAAAGACCACGATGTTGAAAGGCAGGTTGGGATGTCCTTGAGTGTGGAGACAAGTCTCAAAAGAGGAGATGAAGCCGGGCAGTGGTGGTGCACGCTTTAATTCCAGCACTTGGGAGGCAGAGGCAGGTGGATTTCTGAGTTCAAGGCCAGCCTGGTCTACAGAGTGAGTTTCAGGACAGCCAGGGATACACAGAGAAACCCTGTCTCAGAAAACTGGAAAAAAAAAAAGAGGAGATGTATCTGTCAGGCCACAAGAAAATGTTCACTGAACAAAAAGGTACCACACATGAGAAAATGTTTCTCCCAAGCAATGATGATGTGCCTTTAAGAATCGGGCTCTCAGTGTACAGTATATCTGGAAGGCATTTGAGACATCATTTTGATAGGAAGTACTGTATAAAAAAACAATTTTCAGGAATATAGAAAATCAGTTGGCCCTAATTCATGCAAATCTCTGGAAATGCAGTGTGAATGTAATGTCTGTGGAAAGTTACTCAACTCAAAGCCACACCTTCAGAGGCGGATGAGGATCCATAATGGGGAGAAATCCTTTAAATGCACTAAATGTGGAGGGGCATTCAAAATGCTGTGGAACCTGAATAAACACCAGAAAACTCATCCAGAGAGAAAAGTCTACAAGTGTGAAGAGTGTGGAAAAGCCTACAGCAGGCCAATCTTGTTCAGCATCAGAAAACCCATACTAAAGAGAAACCCTATAAATGCAACACTTGTGGGAAAGCCTTCTTCTGGGTGTCATCTTGCAGTAATCAAAAGAAAATCCACAAGCAGGAGAAAGCCTATGAGTGCAGTATATGTGGCAAGTCCTTCAAATGGAACTCAACCTTTAGCCAACATAAAAACACCCACAAGGAGCAGAAGCCATACTGATGCAAAGACTGTACGAAGTCTTTCATTTCCAAGTCTGCTCTTGTGAAACACTAGAGAACACACACAGGAGAGAAACCTTACAAATGTGGGCTGTGTGACAAGGCTTTTGCCCAGAAAGCAGATGCCATCAATCATGAGAGAATCCATGCTGGCATGAAGGCTTACAAGTGTCACCTCTGTGACAGGGCTTTTGTCCAGAAGAAAAACCTTACTCAACATGAAAAAATCCATACTGGGGAAAAATCCTATGACTGTAATAGATGTGGGAAAGTGAAGTCAAACCTCCACGTGCATCAGAAGAGAGAGTCTATGGGTGTAACAAATGTGGGAAGTCCTTCAGCAGGAAAGAACACCTTGATTTTCATAAAAAGCTCCATACTGGGCAAAAACCTTTAAATGCTCTGAGTGTGGAAACGCCTTTCCTCACAAGTCATATCTTGATGGACACCAAAAAAGAATTCACACTCCATAGGGACTTTGAGGACTTCAAAAAGATATGGGAAACTGTCCTGTTATAGGATAGCATGGAATACTCCTCCCCAAAATTGACTGCAAAATGGCTTAGTGTTTTGTCTGTCACAGAGTCTATCACAGAGAACACGGAGGGCTTAAAACTCACAGTGACTATCCTTTTAAGGATAGGTTTAACTCATTCATAGATGCTTGTTTTGAATTTTGAAATTTCTGTGTATATATGTGTGCCATGTGTGTGCAGGTGCCTGTGGAAGCCAAGAGATGACATCAGGTCCCAAGTAATCGTGAGCTGCCTAAATTGGGTGGTGTGAATTGACTTTATCCCTCTGGAAGAGCAGCAAGTGCTTCTAAATGCTAACCCATCTCTTCAGCCTCCTGCTTTGCTTTTTAAAAAATATTTATGTATTTTATATGTGTGTGCCTGTGCTGTGTGTATGTGTGTGTTTGTGTTTTGCCTGCATGTATGTCTGTGTCACGTGTGTGTCCGGTGAACATGGAAGACAGCAGTATCAGATCTCCATCTGTGGATGCTGGGAATTGAACCCAGGTCCGCTGGAAGAGCAGACAATGCTATTAGTTCTTATGCCATCTCTTCAGCCTCTGGTTTGATGTTTTTGAAATGGAATCTTATATTATCCAGTCTGGATTTGAACTTCTGAGCTCAGGTGATCCTCTTGCCTCAGCCTCCTTAGTATCTGGGGCTTCAGATACATGACACCATACCTGCCACTCAGCAAATATTTATACAGTGCCTTTTGACAGACATGACTGAAGAGATACCAATAAACCAAAAGTGTCCAAAACCTTCATGAAGTTTTTGTTTGTTTTCATGGAGTTTTAGTCTAGTGACTAATAACCAGTGATAGCCATTTCTGTGATAGTTCACATCAGAAAATGTAACATTATATTGCTTAACAATATGTTAAGCAGGTTGGTTGTATATTTTATTTACAATTTGTTCCTGCTGTTAAATAAAAAACTTGGAATTCCAAGTTGATACTGTAAGTAACACTGTGTGTGTGTGTGTGTGTGTAACACAATACTGGGGATGGAACTTGGGACCTTACATATGGGATTCACTTACCCTAACACCAAGGTACGTCCTCAAACCAACCCACTAGAAGTCTTAAACATTGTGAAAAGAAGCTAGGAGTGATGGCCCATGCCTGTAATCTCAGAACTTGAGAGCTGGAGACAGGAGCATCAGGGGTTCAAGACCAGCCTACAATGAGATGGCTCGGTGGGTAAATGTACTTGCTGGGGGGGTCAGCAACTTGAGTTTGATTCCTGAGATCCACATGTAGGAGAGAACTGACTCCCACAAGTTGCCCTCTAACCTCCACCTATGAACTGATACACACACACACACACACACACACAGACTCACACGTTTTAAAAGGTGTAAGAGTGCTAAGCCGATGACTCCATGATTAAGACCGTTACCCTCTTCCAGAGGACCTGGGCTTGATCCCCAGTCCCCATGATGAATGGCTTGAATCCCAGGTTGAAGTGGTCTGATGTTCTCTTCCAGCCTTGAAAGCACCTACACACATGAGGAAGATACGAAGACACGCTGACAGAAATAGAAGTCCTTGTTTTTATTTAAATGATTGGGAAGAAAGGAATGGGTAAGCATCTTTTTCTGCCTTTTAAGCCTCTGTATCTCCCCACCTCGCTTGATTTTTCGAGACAGAATAATTTATCTCAACTGGTGAAGTAGGAAAAGCAATCTATAACGGTAGTCCCAACCAATTAGTTTCCAGATTTTGTTTTTCTGTTCTGTTTGGGTTTGTTTTTAAAATTTTATTTCTTTTATGTATATGGGTACCCTGTCACTCTCTTCAGACACATCGGAAGAGAACATCAGCTCCCATTACAGATGGTTGTGAGCCACCTTGTGGTTGCTGGAAATTGAACTCAGGACCTCTGGAAGAGCAACCAGTGCTCTTAACCTCTGAGCCATCTCTCAGTGCCTGGTTTTGGTTTTTGAATCTAATCTGTTGCAGGATTTTGGCCACGTCTTATTTGTCAGGTCTCCTATAAATGGATCTACCTGGCAAAGCCAAGGTCACACAGGACTCTGGAAGGTAAGGTAGCCAGAAGATAACGTCTCGAATTAGTCCTTTGTAGGAATGATGGTAGAGAGGAGGGTCTCATGTTAACCTGGGTTAGCCTAGAATCTGCCTCTGGAAAACTGAGATTATAGGCATGAGCTACAACATCTGGCTAAGCTATTCCATGTGCCATTCAGCCAAAGTTAGGTGTTTAGTAGACTAGGGAAGGGTAAAGTGCTTATAACCAGGTATGAGGGCCTAGGATACATTCCCATATATGTAACTGATCCGTGTAAAAAGTTGGTTGTAGCAGTGTGTTCCTGTGATTCACCAGCTGGGGAAAGGGAGGCAAGAAGATCTTGTAGCTTGCTGCTCAACCAGTCTAGCTGATTCAAGTCATTCTAGGTTTAAAGAGTTAAGGTGGGTAGAGAGTGGTGAAGATACCCAATATCAAGTTCTGGCCTATATATACATATATCACATACATATATACATACACATACGTGTTTAGACGTAACAGTGTTCAAGAAGTTCTTGGAAACTGAAGGTAATGTCCATTTCAAGTACAGTAGTTGGCTCTAAGTTTATTAAAATCATGGTTAATTTATGAGTTATATTGTGTAGATTCGCTTTGCTTAAATATACATACTTATAAACAAGTATGTGTGTGTATGTATGTATACATACATATATATATGGCCCTATCCTAGAACTCTCCAGACCAGAGTGGCCTTGAACTCAGAGACCCACCTGCCTCTGCCCTCTGATTGTTGGGATTAAGGGTGTGTGCCGCTACTATGCCCAGCTTGTTTTTATTTTTTTCCTTTGAATTACATTTTTATTTCTGGAAGGTAGCACATGGAGGTCAGAAGGCAGGACTACTTGTGGAAATCAATTCTCTGCTTTCCTCATACGTGCCCCTGGGATCAAACTCAGATTCTTAGCCTTGGTAGCAAGCACCTTGACCTGCTGAGCCATCCCCCCATCACCCCTCACCCCATTTTTTTGAGATATATAGATATTCCTGACTAGCCTCAAAATCACTATAAAATCTTGAACTCTGAATCCTCCCCCTCTCCTAAATGCTGTGATTCTAGGTTTATGTCGCCATCACACCTGGCTTATGTGGTGAGGATAGGACCCAGAACATCGTCTATGTTGCATAAGCACTCTACCAAAGGAGTTATGGCCTCAGCTCCCTGACACTTAAAAAAAAATCTTTTAAATGCTAAAAAAGAATTATTATTTTTAAATTGTAAGCATGTTCTAGAGCAGTGGTTCTCAACTTTTCTTAGTGCTGCAACCCTTTAAAACAGTTCCTCATGTTGTGGTGACCCCCAACCATAAAATTATTTTTGTTGCTACTTCATAAGTAATTTTGCTGCTGTTATGTATCATAATGCAAATATCTGATGTGTTGTTGAGTACGCTTAAACACGACATAAATCCAATGACTCAAACACCAGATCAATGCAGATGAAAACATTTATTGTAATTAAGCCACTACTGATCAATCACAGCCAAACAACAGACTTAGAAGCTGAACTGCGACCAGAAGAGAAATTGTACAACATATTCATTTAAAGGACAAGACCACAAATCGAGGGGCACAGGGTAGGTTGTAGCATTACTCTACCATACTTTGACACAAGGGGTTGAGCAAGGGAGTTTTCACCAAACAGGTTAGGAGTAGGTTCCTGGACCTAGGAACATGAGCTTAGTATGTATGACCCTGCCTGCAAGATGGAGTTGTTCTTGAGTTGTTTGTACTCAGACAACTGTTTCCTTATAATAGAAGCTACTATAAGGCTATGAACATATGATACCCCTTTGAAGGTAAAGTTAAGCAATGTTTTTTTTTTAATACATATAGGTGTTTTTTCTGCATACTACCAAGCCTTAAGAGGTCATTTGATCCTCTGGAACTGAAGTTACAGATGATGTGAACCCACGTGGATACTGGGGGTTTAACCTGGGGCCTCTGAAAGAGTAGAAAGTAATCTTAACCACTTCTCCAGGCCCAAAGAGGAATTGGGAAAACAACACTTGTACGATGTTTGCACACAGGCGCATGCACATGTGAAGACCAGAAGACACCCAGTGCTTTCTTCTCCCACTTTCCATTTTTAAATACAATCTCACTGAGCCATACTCTTACCACTGTGGCTTCTGGTTGGCTAGGGAGCTCTGGAATCTGCCTTTGCTGTCCAGTGCTAGAGTCACAGGTATAGATGGCCATGACCAACTTAAGTGGGTGCTAGAGATTTGAACTCAAGTCCCCATGCTTGTGCATGACCCTTACCTACGGAACTATCTCCCTAGACCCTTGTAAGTGGTTCTGTACTATATTCTTTCATGTTTGAAACACTATTAAATGTGGTGTTAGTGTCTCATATCAGGCTACACACTATGTAGACAGTAACATCAGCTTATTGTTGCCTTCCCCTCACAGCCCAGCATCAGGGGAAAACATGCACTACTTTTTAACTGCTTTATAACATGAGGCTTCCTTTGGAAATGAAAGGGAACCTTGCTTTGTCTTGTCAGTTAAAGGTTCTCTCTTTAGAACCCCACCATGCTGTTAGTGGTATTACTATCTTCTAATGAAGCTTTCACCTGCAGGACAATGTAGCCCTTATCCTCTACCTTGAACCACCCCATTTTTCTCATGTCAATCCTGACTTATATCTTAACAAGTCTATTTGGCACTTTAAAGTGCTTTAAACTTTTCATTGTGTTAAGCACGGTGGTGCAGACCTTCAATACCGGCACCCCAGAGGCAGGGCAAATCTCTTGAGTTTAGGGGTAGCCTGATCTATATAGAGTTCCAAGCCAGTCAGAACTATATAGTAAGATCTCAAAACATTAAATTTTAGGGGCTGAAGAGATGGCTCAGCCGTTAAGAGCACTGGCTGTTCTACCAGAAGTACTGAGCTCAATTCCCAACAGCCTCATTGTGGCTCATAACCATCTTTAATGAGATCTGGTGTTCTCTTCTGATGTGTAGGCCTACAAGAAGGCAGAACACTATATACACAGTAAATGAGTAAACCTTTAGAAAATTAGATTTTATTCATTCATTTATTATGGGTGCTCATGTGATAGCTTCCCTAAAGGTCAGAGGCCAACTCATTGGACTTGGGTCATGGGGCTTGGTGGCAGGTGGTTTTACCCACAGTCCTTAGAGTGCTTTTCAGTTTGCAAATACTATTCTATTTAATTTCCTGTGTAACTTTAATGTACCCTGTAATTCTGAGAAGCACAAAACCAAGTGGTGGGTAGCTATATGATCTCATTGATGAATCACAAACACATATGGAAAACAATGGTTTTAATGAACTAACAAAAGAACAATGTTATGAGTTTAAGAGGGAAAACCCAATGAGGAGCCTCTGGATGACATGAGCGATTTATATATACACTAAAATTTAATAGGACACTCCACACACTAAATAAACGTTTCTCAAACTTTTAAGTAACTACTGTTGTTGTTTCTGACACTGAACCTCAGCGTTTGACCTTATTGGTTCCTTGCTGTGTTGTACTGGTTCAGAACAACATTTAAAAAGCATCATGCTTTGCTCATGTGGATAGCACACACACTAAAATTAGAATGAAAGCCAAGAGGTGGCTTAGTGTTTAAAAGTGGAAACTGTCCTTGCAGAAGACCTAAGTTCAGGTCTAGAACCCAAGTCAGGCAGCTCACTATCACTTGTCATTCCTATTCCAGGCTATCTTATGTCTCCAGCCTCCTAGAACCCATGCACTCACACCTAACATAGGTATCGGGGAATCAAGCTTGGGTCCTCTCTAAGAGCAGTTGGCATTCTCAGCTACTGCATCATCTCTCCAGATCTCCTACTATGTGAACAAATGGCAGTCTCAAAATGACGAGTTTTATTAACATCTGTAAATAAATTAAAACCACCACAAAACAGGAAAAGCACCATTTAGCCTTGAAGGAAAGAATGGTGCATAGCCTGCATCAGCAAGGCCTGTGTTTCTGTTGTAATATGTCCATTCGTTTTTTTGTTTTTTCTTCGCCGAGTTTTCGTCTTGAGCTATGTGACTCGTCTTCATTATAGGCAGGATTTAGAATTCTTCTAGGATGTATGTAAGGCCGTTAAGCAGTGTTGAGAAATAATCTATGTCCCTCTTTTCATCTTTGGATGTGCTAAGGACTCTGCACTCCGATGCCTTTTTCAACAGTTCCTCAAAAATCTCGTTATGCATGTAAAAGAAAATGTATCCGCTGTTTAGCCTATTCTCTTGAATGGAGGGATCTGAACTCTCGAACACTTGGACATCACTGTAAAGGAGCCAGGCTTGCCTCTGAAAGTCATACACATCACTTACGTAATGGCCTGAATTTGGGGAGCTCCCAAAATGGCTGACAACACTGACGAGCCTGTAATTCTGAAGATCATCTCCCATCTCCACATCCTTTGAATCATCAGAACCCAGTGCAAAGGAATGTGGGTCATCTTCCTCCAAATCTGAAGACCTACTCAGGTCCTTGTCTGGATCTTCGGGAGAACTAACACTTGCAAGTGATGTCGGTAGAAACGGACCCTTGATTCGGCTTCCATGACTCTGGTAGAGTTTTGACAACTCAGTGCGACAATCTGACTTTCCGTATAGGTTAATTTTCTCAAAGTTCTTAAATTCTGGATTCTCTGGAACCTCTTGAAGACCCATCTCCGCAAGACCTGGATCTTGAATGCTCATAGGCTCACAGAGCATAGGAAGGAAGCTGTATCCCTCACCCATCATCGAGTCAGATGCTGGTGATATCTTCTGTCTGAGTAGCCTGTTTTCTGTCTTCACTAGTTCTGGCTCTAGCATAGAAGAACCACCTTCCAGGCTGCTCTGCGGCTCCTCGTCATCCTCACTGGCATCGTCATCCTCATACATTATCTGGAAGCTTTGTATTTCGGCATCCACACTGGATCCAACCTGTAGAATCATGGGGTCACAGGATTCTGAAGTCATCTTCTTAGATAGCATTGACTGGCTGAAGATCTCAGGTATAATACCTGGAGAGAGGCGTGGAGGTGTATTGAGCAAAGGAAACGGTAGCTTCCTGTTTTCATGGCAGTGGGAAGATATATTTAGATACTTAGAAATCTCAACTGGCTGCTCACTCTTCACCGGCAACAAGTCAGTGGTAACTTGGTAGCGTTTCAGATGAACAATGAGGACCCTGGGGAGTCTCCTCAGTGTGTACTTGAGAACAGAATTCTTGTTCTTGCATTTATCACAGTTATGCTCGATTTTTTCTGGTGTAAAGAAAAGATCAAAAGACTTTTGAATTGAGAGAGGGTGTGCTTTTGTCCCGTGGTGCAGGTCAATGGACAGATAGTTGCTCACTTCGGTTTTGATAGTAGCCTCACCACAGCCTTCACAGACGATGGAGCTATGCAGCTCAAATTCAAAATTAGCACCAACGGGACAAACAAACCTTTTGGTGGTAGAGGTCCCAGCACACATGTTTCTCCTCTCACTAGCCCACATGGCATTTACTTTTTCCATGTTCAGTTTCAGCTGGTCTAAACACAGACTTAAAAACTCATGGGCATCGTTCTGTTCATTGCCCGAGAATGTGTCTGCGACTGTGGAAATGGACTTCTTCACACTGGTGAGTAACTCTCCCTTGATCTCTATGTCCCGAATGTCTTTCAAGACAAGAAGCTGGCTTAAAGGCATGATAAGGTCATCATAGGAAACTTTCTCCCAAGGGATACCTTGAGTGAGTAAGTCCTTTGCGAAGGTTGGAATTCCAAAGACAGATTGTAAAATGGAATTCATGTAACAAGTATTTCCCAAATTGGGGAAGCCTTCACGTTTTAGTTGATTTAGGTAAGGGTCAGAAAGAGACTGGACTCCGTTATGTGTTATGATCTCCAGGCCAAATATTGATACATCTCTGTCATCAGAGCATGTCGCGATTGGAAGAATAGTGCCATCTAGGTGAGGCTTTCCGTAGGATTTGGAACTGAAAGCAGGTTCAAGTTTCCAGTTGTTGCGCTTCTCTTGTTCTCTTAAAGTCACAGGCTTCTCTGCTTTGCCTTTATTCCTGGAATAATATCGCCTGGATTTCTTCTTTTGCTCAGGAGCGTTTTCTTTGGGAACCTCCTTGCTCGGTTCTGCAGTGGATGTTGATGGTTCTGTCTTCCTCTTTCTGCCTTGTTTTTCTCCTCTCTTTTTGTCAGCATGACTGCCTGTGATGCTTGACATACAGAGCGGTATCTTTCGGGAGAGTAGTGTCCCACTTTCCGAAGTGATACTCAGGGACCCACAGGCTGCCTCTTGGTGCTCACTGCAAAATGGATCACTGCTTTCAAGGGCATCCTGATTACTCTCAGGCTCCATGGGTTGTTCAGCTTCATACGGAGTAGGGAAATCCAGGAACGGCTTCAGATGTTCGACGTCTTCAGCGGATAACTTGTCAATGAGTAAGGATGTGTCGTCTCTCAGAGTTAAATCCAGATGATACAGTCCCAGCTCACCACTAAGGGCTACGCCTGTAACGTTATCACCCAGCTGAAAAACCCTTCTCCTTTCTTCCAACTTGAAAGAGACCACCAGATTAACTTTCTGTTTTCTTTCTACTACTTCGATGACTGCTTCCTTCCACTGAGATGCCCTGGTGTGCTTGCTCCTGTTTGTGCTGCGGATCTGGACCAAACCGTGGATCTTTAGGTGAGCCATTCTCTCTTCACAAATGAAA
>NW_021604774.1:709771-715004 GCF_004785775.1 Grammomys surdaster | reverse complement strand
TTTTTCGAGACAGGGTTTCTCTGTGTAGCTCTGGCTGTCCTGGAACTCACTCTGTAGACCAGGCTAGCCTCAAACTCTCGAACTCAGAAATCCGCCTGCCTCTGCCTCCCAAGTGCTGGGATTAAAGGCGTGCGCCACCACCGCCCGGCTTAAAGATTTATTTATTTATTATATATGAATACACTGTAGCTGTCTTCAGACACACCAGGAGAGGGCATCAGATCTCATCACAGATGGTTGTGAGCCACCATGTGGTTGCTGGGATTTGAACTCAGGACCTCTGGAAGTGCAGTCAGTGCTCTTAACCACTGAGCCATCTCTCCAGCCCTTGGTTAAACTCTTAACCGACCACAATCAGCTTTTAGTCTTTTCTTTATGCCTCAAGAAAAACACTATGGGGAAAAAACATACTATGGAAAAAATTTTAACATTTAAATTTTTGTTTGTTAATTACAATTCATAATAATTGGAGTTATTTGTATCCTTTTACTATAAAAATCAATTATCTGTGTGTGCATTTGTGCACATGTGTGCAGTGCCCTCAGAATCCTGAAGAGGGTATCAGGTCCCCTAGAACTAGAATTACAGGCAGTTATTAAGTACCCAGTGTGAGGGGCTAGAAACTATATTCCAGTCCTCTGTAAGATAGTTTGTGCTCAGGCAGGCAGCAGTGGCGCAAGCCTTTAATCCCAGCACTTGAGAGGCAGAGGCAGGCAGATTTCTGAGTTCGAGAGTTCGAGGCTAGCCTGGTCTACAGAGTGAGTTCCAGGACAGCCCGGGCTATACAGAGAAACCCTGTCTCGAAAAACCAAACCAAAAAAAAAAAAAAAAAAGAATTTATTTATTTATATATATAAAAAAAAGATCGTTTGTGCTCTTCACCATTGAACCATCCTTCTAGCCTTAAAGCCTGTTTTGAAGATATTTGTGCCCATTCGCTGGAAAACACAGAGTTAGTTTTTTTCTCCCCTGTTGCAATGTTTAATTGTGACAGTTCTATTTGCCACAACCTATGATCACCTGGAAATAGAGTCTCAATGCATTTTTGTCTAGATGAGGTTGGTGGGTGGGGTGGGTGGAGGGGGGAGATTGTCTTGTTTAATTACTGTGGAAAGACCCAGCTTGAAAGGGTGTGCCACTACTCCCTGGTCTGGGGGTACCAGACTACTTTAAGAGTAGAGACAGATAGCTAAGCATCAAGCTTGTATGCCTGCATTCATTCTCTAGGTGTCAGCTGTGGCTGTCACATGACCAGCTGTTTCAAGTTCCCTACACCATGGCTTCTCCAAAGTGATGGGCTGTGTGACTGTGGACTAAAGTAGACCTTTCTCCCCTAAGTTTGTTTGCTTGTCAGTCAGCGTGCTTTATCATCACAATAGAAATGATAACACCAAGTACCGGAAGTAAAATGAAGTAAATGCTGTCCTGTTGGGCTCCGGTGCCTCTGCTCTTTTTACTGGTGAGGCAGAGACAAGGGAAGTTCTGGTCAGTTCTGGTCAACCTCTAGTCTCTCACGCAAGTAAGACGGTAGGAGGCTGAGTAGTCGTCAGATAGGTTGAGTCGTCGTTAGTGCTGGCCTTTTTGATTGCAGATTCCAGATGCAGACCCAAGTCCTGCAGTGGTTACAACGGTAATAATCAAGGAGTAGAAAAGAGAGACACATATATAAAGACTGAAGATAAAACTCACAGTTAAGACACTCACATGCAAAAGGGCCCGCATTCATTCAATCTCTAGAATCTCACACACACACACACACTCACACACTCATGAGGTTTGTGACTATATCACTATTATTCCACTTGAGATGCTAAACCAAGAGACAGACAAATGTGAGGCAAGAGTTGGGTATGTGATGAGAAGGGGGGTTCGGGGGTGGGGGGAGAGAAGAGAGCAGAGAAAGAGATCGGAAAGAGGGAAGGGAGTCAGTTAGTCTGTCAAAAACTAAACACGGCTGGCAAGATGGTCTGGTGAGTAAAGGGGCTTGCTGCCAAGCCTGACAAGCTGAGTTTGATCCCTTGCACCCATAGGCGGAATGAGAGACCGACTCCTGTAGAATGTTCTCTCCCCTATACACTCATGCTATAACGTGTAAGATCTCAGCATATACAAATTATTAAATTAATTAATTAATTAATTTTTAAAAATCTCCACAGGTAAGTCACCTGGAATTCTAGCACTTGGGAGGTAGTCAAGCCCATCTCTGTGAGTTTGAGGCCAGCCTGGTCAGAGCAAGTTCCAGGACAGCCAGGGCTACATAGAAATCCTCCTGCCTCTGCCTCCCAAGTGCATGGCCATGCCCGGTGCAAAAACAGACTCTTTTTTTTTTTGTTTTTTTCGAGACAGGGTTTCTCTGTGTATCCCTGGCTGTCCTGGAACTCACTCTGTAGACCAGGCTGGCCTCGAACTCAGAAATCCACCTACCTCTGCCTCTCAAGTGCTGGGGTTAAAAAACAACAACAACAACAACAACAACAACAAAATGCCACCACTACATCCAGGCCCAGCTAAAATATCACCACCACTGCATGGCTGAGATCTTCCAAAGAGACACTTGAGTTCCTTCATTTTGTTTATCAGAGTGTTGAGACAAGAGACACCAAGAAATGGAACTTTCCCAGTAAATCTTTTTTCCCCCTGCCAGGCATAGAACTGTGTAGACCAAGTAGGCTGACCAAAGACTCAGAGAGCTGCCTGCCTCTGCACCAATGTGCTGAGATTAAGGGGCCTGCAGCAAAGCTCAGTCTCCTGTGAGAACTTAGCGAGAGCTATATGCAATAAAACCTCAAAACAAAAACAAAGACAAACAAACAAACAAACCCCACAGTGGACATGATCAAATACAGAATCATTGGGACTCAAAGACAGTATACTTCTTTGAAGAGTCAGCTTCACATCTTCCCTTCTGGCGCATAAAAGGCAAAATGGGTTTCTCACAGGAGATGCCATCCCATGCCCTTGGAACTCTCAAAGATGCTGAGATGTTCTTTTTTGCTTTTGTTTGTTTTTCGAGACAGGGTTTTTCTGTGTATCCCTGGCTGTCCTGAAACTCACTCTGTAGACTAGGCTGGCCACTGTAATAAGCTTCTTCTATTCTAATATAATACATATATGTGTGTGTATATGTAAATATATAATACAAATATATATTATATATTATACACATTATAATATATACACAATATATACATATGTAATAATATATACATAAATATGTATAATATATACTATATATAATTATACATATTATATACAGACACACAGACACACACACAGACACACAGACACACACACACACACATTGTTTTTCAAGACAGGGTTCATCAGTGCAGCTCTCGCTGTCCTAGAACTCACTCTACTTTGAGGCTGGCCTCAAACTCAGATCTGCCTGCCTGAGTGCTAGAATTAAAGGCATGAGCCTTTTTTCCTCAGGATCGCATTACACATGGCTGTGAGCCACCATTTATGTGGTTGCTGGGAACTGAACTCAGGACCTCTGTAAGAAGTCAGTGCTCCTGACTGCAGAGCCATCGCTCCAGCCCCAGGTTTTTTTTTTTTTTTTTTAAGAGCACATGAAATTGGGAGAAAAAAGTAGTAGGAAGGATAGGGGAGGAATTGGAGGAGAGGGAGACAGGGTTGGATTTGATTGAACTGTGTTATATACATACACATGAGATTCTCAAAACAATAAAAAAGATAAATGGCAAAGTTCATTATAAATCTCTATAAAATGTGATAATGAACCCCTATTGCTTTTTACAAATATATACTAAAAACAAAACAACAACAACAACACAAAAAAAAAACCTACGTTTTTTGAGACAGGATTTCATATAGCCTGGCATAGCCTTAGATTCACTATGTAGCTAAGGATAACCCCAAACTCCTTATCTTCTTGACCCACCACCTTTGGGGTGCTGGGGTTGCAGAAATGTTCCATCATGCTCAGTTTGTGCGGTGCTGGGAACCAAGTCAAGGGCTTAAAGCTTAGAGCATTCTGAGTCAGAAGTCTACAAAAGGAACTAACTACACTGAGGCCTCCCGCAACTCTTTTAATTTTGCTTGACCATTTCTTTTTGTTTGTTTGTTTTTCAAGACACAATTTTTCTTTGTAACTTCCCTGGCTGTTCTGGAACTCATTGTGCAGTCCAGACTGACCTCAAACTCAGAGATCCTCCTGACTTTGTACCCCCACCCCCATTTGCTGGGATTGAAAGTTTGCCACCGCTGAACAACTTTCACCAAGAATTTGCTCCCTGGGCCTTCTGATATCCTGTATATACGTTTAGTAACACAGCCTGAGTGAAACAACCCCTTCCTTACCAGGTTCCTACACAGGAGTATCACAGCTGTAGAGGGCTGCTCACCGTCCTGCTGCCTGCCGGCTATTAACAAAAGGGTCAAGCACAAAATGTAGTTTTAATGTAAACAGTCCTAAGAAAAGCCACACCCACTTCTTGGTGTTATCCTCTCCTAGGAAAGAGGAGTGTAAGGGTATAGGAGAATAAAATGGGGTGGGGCGGGTGGAGCTGGGTGGTGATGGTGGTGAACACCTTTGTCTTAGCACTTGGGAGGCAGAGACAGGCAGATTTCTATGAGTTCAAGGCCTATATATTATAGAGAGAGTTCCAGGACAGCCAGGATCACACAGAGATATCCGTTTTCCAAAACCCAAAACCCAAAAGCAAAGCAAAGCAAAGCAAACCAAACCAAACCAAAACAAAACAAAACAAAAACAAACCAAACCAAAACAAACACAAAACAAAAAGAGGCTGGAGAGAAGGTTCCGTGTTTAAGAGCATTTGTTGCTCTTCCAGAGGACGCCCTAGAAGACCCCAATGTTGGGGTCCCAGCACCTATTTCACAGGATTAGGGCTGTTTCACAATTGTCTCAGGAATCTGATTCCCTTTGTTGCTCACATAATTACATAACTTGTCAACCAGTGAGCAAAAAGATAGATCTGGGGATATACCCCAGTCACTTAACTTGCAGGAAGCCCTGTGGTTACTACCTAGCAACACATAAAACTGGGCAGGCACCCTGAAGCATGCCTATCACTTCACAAGAGAGACATCAGGAATTCAAGATAATCTCAGACTGAGACACAGTAAATTCAAGGTTAGTCTGTGCCACATAAGACTCTGCCTCAAAATGAAACAAGCCATAAAAGAGAAACACGTGTAATCACACACACACACACACACACACACACACACACACACACACACACAC
>NW_021604774.1:706581-709761 GCF_004785775.1 Grammomys surdaster | reverse complement strand
CACACACACACACACACACACACACACACACACACACACACACACACCACGCACACACCATGCAGATACATAGGCACTTGCAAAAAAAAAAAAAAACCTGCTTTTTTTGGGTTTGCTGTCTACCACCATCTGGTGGCAGCAAGCTGCAACTGCAAAATTCACAAGCTCAGTTAAGACCAAGCCGTCAGGAATTTGGAGGCATTTGGAGACATCAGTGACTTAGAAAACACACATTGTCTGCTTAGGCTTAGCTGCACTCTCTGGGTAGTGGGCTTTTTTCTCTTCGGTGAATTTCCACATGAGTGTGTATGTAGACACATTACAGAATCGTAAAAGTTCAAGTGAAAGCTAAATAGACTTGGGTTGTTCAAGTATGCCGTATCCACAAGCTGTATTTTGATTCTTGTATTTTTTTTTCCCCTCCCGTCTTTCTGACTTAAAATGGAACATATTTTGACAGGTTTATCTGATTAAATCTATTGTCTCAGAAATCCCTTTATACGTTTTTAAAGATTTATTTTATTTGTATAGGTGTTGTGTTTGCTTGTCTTGTGAGGACTTTGGTGCAGTGTCCTCGGAGGGTAGAGGAGGGCATAGGATCCGCTGGAACCCTGTGGGTACTTGGAATGGACCCTGGGTTCTCCACAAGGGCTGTAAGTGCTCTTTTACACTCTTTTTTGAAACAAGGTTCTTCAATATATTCCTGGCTGTCCTGGTACTCACTATGTAGACCAGGCTGGCCTGGAACTCAGAGATCCTCTTGCTTCTATCCTCAGGAGTGCTGGAATCAAACGTGTATCACCCCGCCCAGCTAATAAAATTACCCAGAGGCAACCACTGCCTTATATCCTACCTACCACTAATCTGCTAAACTCCAAATCTGTAGCAGCCTCAAGGAAGGGTAGGACAATATGGTTATCTTCCTGACTACTGCTTTGTATTCTACTTAGTACCTGCACTAACCTCTTAAACCCTCCTCCCTCTACGCTTGGATACCCCTTCTTTTTTTTTTTTAAATTTCCTTTCTTTTTTTCTTTTATTCTTCTCTCAGACATTATATCCTGGCCACAGCTTCTCCTCCCAGATCCACTCCTCCTGTTTACCTTCAAATAAAAAAAAAAATTGAGGGCACACGGCATACCACGTTGCAATCAGATTAGGTACAAACGCTCATATCAGGACTGGATGAAGCTGGACTAAGCAACCCAGTGGGAGGGAAAGGGTCCCAAGAGCAGACAGAAGAGTCAGAGTCACCCCTGACTCCCGTCTTTAGGAGTTCCACAAGAACACCCAGCTACACAACCATATATCTATGTGCAGACCTGTGTAGGCTGCTTGACTGTCACTTCAGTCTCTGGGAGCCCCTATGAGCCTTGCTTAGTTGATTCTTAAAAGCAAAACAAAACTTATTTCTTTTTATTTTATGTGTATGAGTATTTGCCTGCATGTATGTATGTGTGCCTGATACTTGAAGCCAGGTGGGGTCTCAGTGAGTAGCCCTGGAAGTCACCATTACATAGATCAGATGGCCTCAAATGCACAGAAATCCACCTGGCCCTGAGTGTTGGGATTAAAGGCGTGTATCACCGTACCAGACAGCCAGAGCCTTCTAAATGAAGAAACTCACGTCTACAGGTTATTCTTGGATCCCTACCCACTGTGAGTGGCTGATGGTAACAAGTCTCCTCAAGTCCTCATCTCAGCACATCTGTCTGTAGAACCTGGAATGTATTTAAAATGAGAATCTGCTGCTACTTCTGGGGCTGAGGAGCTGGGCCAGGCCAGCAGGTGTTAACAGAGATGTCTCAAGCTGAATTTGGGGGCAGGTTAAGACATCTCCCAAGAGGCATTGAGTAACCAGACTGTTGAGGAATGGATAGTGAAAGAAAAAGCATCATCTCAGGACCCCTAAAACCAAGTTCTAAACACATAGGAGCAGGGAACAGGAGATAGAGGATGAAGAAGAAGGGGATGGGAACAATGGAGAGGTTACAGGGATATCTGTCCCAGAGGGGACAAGGACAAAGGACTGCCTCTGGAGGAGACAGACGTGGCACATAGGAGAATGGCGGTTCATAAAGGTAAAGGGAGAAAACCCTGTGCTAGGATGAAGTGTTTAGTTTTAATTGGGCATGTTTGCTAGGTGAGCCAAATGGGACTTTTGATTGCTGGACTTTAATACTTTGATAGCTGGACCTTGGTAGTCAGACTAAGGAGGAACAAGTGGCCAAATAAGGAAATAGACCTTGGAGGCTAGCTTCAGGAATGTAGTCTAAGGGTTTTTAGCAAGGCAAAGGGAATGGAAGAGAAGGTCAAGGCCTTCCAGAGCCACGCCCACCACACTGGCCCGAGTCCCCTCATATTGTGTCTGCACTCGCCCAGCTGCCCAAATCCTGTGCGGAGGCCCTTGCTCTTAGTTCCTCAGAAGGTGACTGAAGCCAGAAGTAGGATTAGGTCCACATCCAGCATGCTGGCCACACAATAGATCAGAAGACAGAAATACACAAAGGGATGACTACGGGAGAATGGTGTGTGTGTCTAGCCTCTGAGCCAAGCAACACCATGCAAAAGGGATCCCATTGACAGTTTTTTCTTCTCAAGGAGGGGTGGGAAGGGTCACAAGACTCTCTACAGAGTATATGTGACCTGAGGGAGGAGCTGGAGCACATGGGGCCCTTCATCTCTGCATCCACATCCCTGCAGGCAGTGCCTAACCGATGCTCTGCAGGCAAGCTCAATCAACTTCAGTGATGTGCTGTCTCGGTTTGTTTGTCACTGGGACCTTTGGAGGACTGGTTGATATTGTTTATGTATAATACCTCTGTGGTGGTGGCCTTAAATTCCAGTACTTGGGAGGTAGAGATAGGCGGATTTCTGAGTTCAAGGCCAGCCTGGTCTAATGGAGTGAGTTCCAGAACAGTCAGGGCTACACCGAGAAACCTGGTTTCAAAAAACCAAACCAAAACAAGCACTGCTTATGTTTAGGCCTGGGAAGGAAAGGTATTTAAGAAAAGGTGTGGGTGTATACTATATCCAGAGAAATTCCTTTGTTTTGATGTTTTGTTTTGAGACTGGGTCTCATGTAGTCTGGGCTGGGCTGCCTTCAAACTCACTGTAGCTGAAGATGACCTTGGATCTCTCTGTCTCTGTCTGTCTGTCCGTCTGTCTCTCTTCTCCCCC
>NW_021604774.1:690344-691581 GCF_004785775.1 Grammomys surdaster | reverse complement strand
TGTGTGTGTGTGTGTGTGTATAATTCACAGTAGAGATTCTGCAAAGGTTTGAGAGTACTCAAACAAGGGTCCATTGGCCAGCCCCTCAGAACTTCTCATCTATTATGTAGAAAAGGCTTGAGGTCTGTGAGGCCTTGGACACACCCAAATAAAGATGTCTAGCACATGGTTGCAGCCTGTCTCATTACAGTAGCCTCTAACCTGTCCTCACCCAGAATCACCATGGAAGTTGCTGCTTGCTAAATATATAGATCCTGGGTCATACCTCAGTAACATGTGCCTGGGGCCAGTAAGAAGGCTCAGCTCATAAAGGCACTTGCCACCAAGTCTAACAGCCAGAGTTCAATCCCCAGACCCTACAGACTAGAAGAAAAGAACTACTCTTGCAAGTTGTCCCTTGAATTCCACGTGTATATTATGTGTGAACACACACACGCACACACACACACACACCATATTTTTTTGTTTTGTTTTTTTCGAGACAGGGTTTCTCTGTGTAGCCCTGGCTGTCCTGGAACTCACTCTGTAGACCAGGCTAGCCTCGAACTCTCGAACTCAGAAATCCTCCTGCCTCTGCCTCCCAAGTGCTGGGATTAAAGGCGTGCGCCACCACCGCCCAGCAACACCATATTTTTAAAGAATAAAATGTTGTGTTCTTAGAGCCTCCCATGCCTGCTTCATCATCCCAGTCATGTTCTGTTCTCATTTTCCTTAAATTACTCGACTGTGCCTGAACCCGTGTTTTTTTTCTATATGGTCTCTCTCCCTTGCTTACACTTACAAGTGAGTTTCTGTGTGCATATGGAGGCTATCTTAGTGGCACATAGTAGGCCTTCAATATAGGCAGCCTTGATGGAAGGAAAACAGGAAGGGCGGGGTGTGGGGGAAAAGGTGGGATTGGTGCTGCGGAGCCGCAGTGGGCTGGCGGCTTCCAGTGAGTCATTACACTGTGGAGCAAGCTGCCAGTAGAGGGCGCCCGCGATCACTCTTGAGCCTACAAACCGGAAAGGAATGGATGGGCAGAGACAGAGAAGCAAGGAACTTTATGGCTGAAGATTCTATCCCTTTTCCGTGGGAGAGGAGAGGGGGACAGCCACGGGATCTAATCTCTTGTGTGTTGTGTCTTGTTTTCTTGGGGAGACCGTAGTAAAGGTTTCCACACTCACAGACTTGAGTGTAAACCTCTGTTCCCTCAGCCTGGGTCCTCCGCCATTCTGACTCCAGCTGTCTGCTATTT
>NW_021604774.1:637844-685344 GCF_004785775.1 Grammomys surdaster | reverse complement strand
GCATTTTAATACATATATATGTCTTCGTACTTGGCTTGTATTCAATCTCTGGTTACCCTTCCTGCCTGCCTCAGCCAGTACTATTTTCTCCTCATATTACACACACACACACACACACACACACACACACGAACACACACATATACACACACAGTATTGTGTAGGAGTTCCCTCTGAGGTTAAAACCTTCCATCTTGGAGGGAAATACCTTAAGACATCAAAAGTTCTAAGGGGAGGAAAACATTTTATCTTGTGGGAAGCTTGTTCAGCCAAGGAAGGAAACAACAAAAAGCGTCAAGAAGTCACTGAAAACGACTAAGATTCACTAGACCCCTCCCTCCCCAAGCATGTGTAAGCAGTAAGGACTGAAGAGAGACACTCTCAGGCCAGCTGAGCTGCCTGAAGAAGCAGAGACTAGTGGAGCTACCCAGAAAGGACACTGTCTGATCAGCTGAACTACTCTCAGGCTGCACAGTGAGCTCCAGGCTCCCCGCTTTGGGGAGCTGTCCTCATCCTGGGCTGGGCTTAGATGATGAAGCTGTTTCTGAGTCATTTCTGTAGCTAAGCCCTCACACACACTCCTGTGAGTAGCTCCAGTACAACTCACTGATTCACTAAATGGGACATTGGTGGTGTCCCTACATGGTTCTGCCCTTGACTCCCTATCTGGGGTGAGCAGATATTTGTCACAGCTCCCCAGGAATAGTGTCACACAACACATATACACATACATATATCTACATATATATATACACGTATACCGATGCACAAACATACACATACACATATGCACATGTGTACACATACACATACACACATACATATACATACACATACACCCAAACATAAGCAAGCACATGTACAGATACATATACGTATGCATATACATATATGTAGATAGATGTAAATCCAGGTTTATACTCATATATCCACATGCGTATGTATACATACACATATATGTATGCATGTATACATCCACACACATACAGGCACATATACACATATATACATACATAAATACACACATACACACATGTAAATACATATGCAAACTCACACATGTACACATACAGATACATGTATACATACATGTACATAAGTACATACACACATATACACACATATATATCCATGTAGACACACGTGTATTCACATATACAGATACACATACAAACACATGCAAATATGCATATACACAAATACACATACATGTACATATGCACACACAACACACACATATACGTATATATTAAAATCTAGATTCCTGCGGTCTATAAGGACAGCTCTGCCAGCAGCCCCTCTCAGATGGCCTTAGTCACCAGTCACTCAGTCACCAAGAGGGAGAAATTCTTCAGTAAGTCTTGTTCTCTGACGTTGGCAAGCGATTCAACCCAGCTGTTGGGGGTCTCCCTTCCTCTGTTCAGATAGGGCTAGGGATGGCGCCTCCTCCCCAGGTCTTCTGCAGGTTGTGTGTCGGTCACTTAACACAGAGCTGTGGATTTCAGAGGGAGAGAGGGAGTGTGAGTGTGTGTGAGTAGGGAGGCAGACTCTAGTCTAGTGGTGTGACCGGCCCTGTGTCTGTGGGATGGCTATAGTCTATCATCCCACGTTCTCTGGTGGCAGAAAGCTTGGGCAGCCTAAAAAAGGCTCCATGCTGCCGGAGATTGTTAGTGCGTTTTGTCGTCTTCCTCAAAGTTTGGATATGGAGGGTTGGAGCCCAAAGTGAAGTCTGTGAGGAGAGTTCTTTTGAGGAGGCAACTCAAATTTAAGGAGGTCAGAGGGTGGGGCCTGCTGGGGCTTTTCTTCTAAGGACAGGAAAAGATACCAAGTCAATACTTTTTAAAGATTTATTTATTTTACATTCTGTCTGTCTGTCTGTCTGTCTGTCTGTCTGTCTGTCTGTCTGTCTTTCTCTATGTGTGTCTGTGTGTGTCTGTGTCAGAACGTGCATGTGTGTGCGGTCCCCTTGGAGTATAGAAGAGGCTTTTAAATCCCCTGAGCCAGAAGTTACAGGTGATTATGAACTGCCTGATATGGGTGCTGGGAACTGAGCCTAGGTCCTCTGCAAGAGGCTACTGAGCTGCCATCTCTCCAGCCCCTCTTCCCCAGATCGATTCTTGACTCTTCTGGATTCCTTTCCTTCTCTCCTTTCTCCCCTTCTTCCCTTCATTTTCCTCCTTCCAGCAAGTGAGTAAGCCTGGAAGAAAGTCTTCACCAGGAACCAAAGTCTGCAGGCACCTCTAATGTTGACTTTCTGCTCCATCATGATGGAAAAAAAAAGCTTCTGTTGTTCAAGTCACCCACTCTGTGCCGTTTTGTTATGGAACTCTGGGCTGATGAATGAGGGGACTCAGACTTCTCCAGTCTCACGGCTGTGTTTCCTGTTGAGTGGCTTCTGTACCCTGTCTGAGAGCTATTTGAGGTCAGATAGCATGTCCCTCTTGTAGCTAGTGGAAGAGAAACAGGAGAAAGATGTTTTTTCTTTCTCCAGTCCCCCTCCAGCTCCACCCCCCATATACATACACACACACACACACACACACACCACACTTTCATTCCTCCAGACTGAGGTTAGTTAGTGGTCTTGTCTGGAACGCGAATGGTTTATCAATATGTCGTGAAATAATAGCTCGGATACTCATGGAGAAAGGATGTAAGACCCACACTCCTTGCAGGCTGCTGTTAGAATAAGGAGTTCTTATCTTGAGATTTTGAGTGAAGACTCCTTCTGATGGTGGACCCCCAAAGACACTGCTGATAAATCCTTAAGTGTTTGTTTTTCAAAGTTCAAAGTTAGGTAATTTACAATAAAACAGTCACATGTTGGGGGTGGGAGGGGATGCCTGTGAAGTTTGCCTTGAGTGGATGGAAGCCACAGATAGCAGGGCCAAAGAGATGATAAGCCTATCAATCATTTTGACTGACAATCAAGCTGATAAGCCAATCAGTTCATGTGTTTTTTGTTTTTTGTTTTTTTGTTTTTTTTTCCCCCTCCGTAGGATGGTCTTTGAAGTTCAGGGGTATGTTTGAGATCCAGCAAACATCTGATTTTCTTTTTCTTTCTCCTTTCCTTTCTTTTAAGATTGATTTTATTTCTGTGAGGATGAGCAAACATATCCCACAGTGCATCAGAGATGTCAGAGGGCAACTCTCAGGAGTCAGGACTCCGCTTCCACAGTCCTGAGGCTGGGCCTCTCTGGTCATTCGCTGTGCTGCAGGCAGCCCCTCCAGGTGTTTTTCCCACCTCATGTTGGAATTCTGGGGTTACACAAGTAGCTACCACATTTGGCCTTTTCACATGAGTTCTGGGAACTCAGGTTGGTAGGGTAGCACACAGGTGCCTTTAATTACTGAGTCATTTTGTTAACCCTCTGTCTTTTTCTTATTGCTTTAAATATTTTATTTTTATTTGTGTGTATATGTATGTATTATGTGTGTGTGTAGTATGTATGTATGCATGTATGTGTGTAGTATATATGCATGCATGTATGTATGTGTGTAGTATGTACGTATGTATGTATGTATGTTGTATGTGTGTAGTGTGTATGTATGTGTGTGTATTGTGTGTAGGATGTATGTATGTATGTATGTATATATGTATGTATGTATGTGTATATATATATGAGTACAGTACCTGTGGAAGACAGAGGAGTCAGATCCCCTGGAGCTAGAGTTCAACCAGTTGTGAGCCTCCTGATTGTGAATATTGGGAACTTAACCTGAGTCTTCTTCAAGGGCAGTAGGTGCTCTTACCTCATGAGCCTTCTCTCTAGCCCGGCCCTTTTAAATAGACTTCAAAATACAAATTCTTTCCTTCCTTCCTTCCTTCCTTCCTTCCTTCCTTCCTTCCTTCCTTTCCTTCCTTCCTCCTTTCTTCTTTCTTTCTTTCTTTCTTTCTTTCTTTCTTTCTTTCTTTCTTTCAAGACAACGAAGCCTTTTGCCTTCCAGGGTGTCCTGGAACTCACTATGTAGCCAAGGATAATTCCTCTGTTTCTACCGCCCAACTGCTTACAGGCCTATGGTATCATGCCTGGTTTTACAAAGACTGGATCCAGGGCTTGCTGTGTGAGTGACTGTATGGATTTGTGGGCGTCATGCTATGCGAGCCATCGACCAGCTGATCCCTATTCCCATCCCCAGCATTGTGTGTGTGTGTGTGTGTAAGATTTTATTTATATCTATGGGTATTTTGCCTGTATGTATGTCTGTGCACCACATGAGCACCTGATGCCTGCAGAAGTTAGAAGAGAGAATTGGGTCCCCTCGGACTGGAGTTACAGGTAGCTATTGGTGGTCCTGGGAACTGAACTTGGATCCTCTGGAAAAGCAGCCAGTGTTTTAACCACTGAGATATCTCTCCAGCCTCAACATTTGGACTTCAATATACTATTTTACTATGGTATATCTGTTAAATCTAAAGCTTTAGATTAGATCTGTTTAAAGTTTCAATATTGCAAATGTTCATGGGAAGCCATTGTGGTCCACTTTAGAGGAAGGCAAGAGCTAGGAGAGGCAAAATACAAACAAGGCAAGAAGAACAGGTATCGGCTTGAACTTGATCTCCAACAGGAGTGCAGACATCTGTCAATATCTGAAGACAGGTTTAGTTTGCCACACAAGAAACTTGTGGGCTAAAGAGATGGCTCTGTGGGTAAAGGGGCTTGTTCCCAAGCCGGATGATAGCTTCTGTGCCTAGGACCCACATGGGGGAAGGAGAGAACGGATTCATGATTGTCCCCTGTTTTAAACGCATGTGAGTATAAACACATGCTAGTGTATGCACATGCGCGTGGGCATATGCACACACGCACACACACACACACACGATAAAGAAATGTAATAAAAATAAAGACTTTACTGGTATGTGGTGAGTAGGGACTGAAAATTCTAACTAGCCTAAGAAAGGTTCTTCCTCCCACAAATCCCATACACTCACTCACAAAACAAAGAATTTTCCAGTGCTGAATGTCCGCAGTGCAAGACAAGAGAGCCCCTGCACCAGATGAATCACCTGCTGAAGATTCAACTGAAGCTCTCTTCTGTTGTATAAGTAAAGAAGAAGGACATTATGTTATTTGTAATAAAATGGATGAATGGGGCTGGAGAAATGGCGCCGTGTGGCACACACACACACACACACACACACGTGCTTGCATGCACATGCATGTATATGAAAGTAGTCTGGGGACTATTCACTTTTTAAAATTGTCTGTATCAATTCCTCGACTAAAGTTCAGTGAAAAGGGGAAGGAAAGATTCTGTTCTAGAAGAGCAGGAACATTTCTGTGAGATGTCGTCTTCTAGAAATGCCAGATTCTACTCTCATGAAGTCTCAACAACATGGCTGCCTAATTAAGACCTGAACAGTGATGATGTCAAGGGACATGCTAACATGGAGGGCCCAAAGCTTGCAGGGCCTCAGACCTAGACATAGAACTATGTGTATCTGCAGAATGTTGAGAACAGGAGATATGGTCTTCCCAAGGAAGAGCACCCTACTTGTCTATCCAATACCAAGTTGTCAGCCCTGAGACAATATATAAAATGGTAGCATATATAGACTGAGCAAGTTGTATTTATGTATTTAGGAATACATATGCACATATACAATGTAGCAGCAATAAAAGGAAAGGAGGTCATGAATCTGATGGGGGACGGGGACGTCATGGGGACGGTCAAAGGGAGGAAAGGGAAGAGGAGAAATGATGTAATGATATTATAAATTCAAAAATAAAAAAATATTATAAAAGTATACACAAGTATTCGAGGTCATGTGTGTACGTGCACACTCAGGCACACACGAGGAAGCCAGAGGATGTGGGAGGGCCTTCTCTATCATTATCCATCATTTTCCCCTATGACAGTCTCTTCCGTTGAACCTAGAGCTAGGCTAGCAGCCGTTGGGCCTAGTGATTTCCTTATCTCTGCTTTCACTGATACACACATGACCACACCTGGATTTTTATGTTGTTTCTTGTTTTTGTTTTGTTTTGTTTTGGTTTGGTTTAATGTGGGTTCTGGGAATCTGAATTCAGACTTTTATTGAGTGGTAAGCACCTTGACTCCCTGAGCCATCTCCCAGGCCCCAAGCTGGCTTTGAACTCAGAAATTTGACTGTCTCTGCCTCCCAAGTGCTGGAATTAAAGGCGTGCACCACCACCTCCTGCTGATTGTCTTTTTAATTTATCATCATCATCATTTATTATTATTATTAATGTGTGTGTGTGTGTGTCCGCGCGCGCAAATGTCACAGAATCATTTGGCAGGGGTCAAAAAACAATTTTTGGAAGCTGATTTTCTCCTACCCTGTGGGTCTCTGGGAATGAACTCAGGCAGCTGGCTTGGCAGCATGCCTCTTTACCCACTGATCCATCTTGTCACCCCTTACCCCCAGGGAAATCTTGAGCTTGCCATCCTCCCGTCTTAGCCTGTTAAGTAGCTGCGGGGTAGGCCTTTGCCACAAATACAGTATTTCAAAGCAACTTAAAACAACGCAGGACTCGGAGCTGACTCAGTGGGTGAAGAAACCCTTGCTGTGCAGGCACAGTGAGCACTTGAGTCTGAATCCCCGGCACCCATTAACAAAGTTCGCGTGGAAGCCTACGCCTGAAACCCAAGGACTGGGAGGCAGAGATCCGCAGACCCAAGGGATTCACTGGCCGGACTGCTGCAATAGGTTTGGTATGAGACCCTATCTCAGAAAATAAGGTCTCAGAGGATTGACGGAAGAGACAACAAGCTGTGGCCTCCGCTGTGCCCGCAAGGAAACAAAAACGCAGGCGCCTCGCCACGGGAAATTAAAAGCAACGCAGAAAACCCACAAAGAGCATAACAAAATTTTTCCTAGAAATAGGGCAGATACTGCCCTTGACAAATGTTACCTGGCTTGCCTCACCCTACTGTGGATCCTATCATTAGTTAAGTTTTGATATTTGGGCTGGGATTAATTTGGAGAATAGAGAAGTCCTTGGCTACCGTGCATGAAGACCTGGGTGGGAGCCTCAGTACCATGTGGACCAGGTTTGGTGTTGAACGCCTGTAAGTTCAGCACCCATGGAGGCAGGAGAATTAGTAGTTCAAGACCAGCCTGGGATAAAAGAGACCTTGTCTGGAAAAAGAAAAAAAAAGCGAAAACAAACTACCAAAATATTAATATTTCACTTCTGCTTATTTCCCCCAAGAGTTTAAAAAATCTGACATTAGAAATGACATTTACAAGAATCTTGGATTTAGCTATTATTTGTCTGTGTTGCTAACATGTTTGCACTTCACCTTTTAAAATTTTGCACCCCGTTGGAAGCTGCATCCCACTCTCCCTCATCCTGGCCCTGTACGTGAACAGACAGAGGGAACATTTCCAAGCCAGAGGAAGCAAGCGTTTAGAACGTTCACACGAAGCTGCACGGCCACGTGGACCCTCGGGTCTCCAGAATTCCATGGGGCGAGCTAGGGGTGGTGTTGGATCGCGAGCAGGATGTACATCCAAGAGATGGAGGCAGAACATTGCTTTCTTTCAGACATGTGGGAGGCAGCCCCTTCCAAAATATGAGAAAAGCGTACTTAATGCTAACCATCTGTTTGGCGAATGACACCAGTGCTTGCTGCTTCTAACCAGTTTTTCTTCTACCGTTTAGAGCCGATCAGGTCGCAGGATTCTTTTCAAAGGGGGCGACTCCCATCTCAAGACCCTTTAACGATGTCATCCATCCATCCACTGTATCTGTCTATCTGTCTGTCTAGTCATATAACTAAATCATTATTTTTATTTAATTTTTCTTTTATTTTTTAAAATTATTTTATTTTTATTCAATAAGCTTATTTAATAATTTTATTAAATAAAAACTATTTTATTTAGTGTGTGTGTGTGTGTGTACACACACGCACACATGTGCCCCTGTACCTCTACTTGCACATCTGCTATCCTCTGCATATGGAGGTTGGAGGGCAACTTATGGGTGTTGGTTCTTTCCTTCTACCATGTTGGTTCCAGGGATTGAACTCAGGTTATTAGACTTGGTACCAGGCACCTTAACTTGCTGAGCCATTTCACCAGTCTCTACTTACTTTTTTTAAAAAAAGATTTTATCTTTTATATTATTTATTTACTTTTGGTTTTCCAAGAAAGAGTTTCTCTGTGTAGTCCTGGCTATTCTAGAACTCTGTCTGTAGACCAGGCTAGCCTTCAACTCAGAGATCTGCCTGCTTCTGCCTCTGGAGCACTGGGATTAAAGGCATCTGATACTCTCCTCTGGGCTCCTTGGGCATCAGGCACACGCATGAGGCATGGACATGCATGTAAACAAAACACCTCTATGTATAATATTTTAAAAAATTAAGTTATTTACAGCCAAAGAATATTCCATTTGCAGACTGTCAGTAACTTCACACATCAGTTTCCTGATGAGCTTATATTGTGTTTCTGTTACACAACAATGAAAATACTGGGAGTCTTAACTTCCATCACTGGCAGTCTTAACTCATAGCTCTGTCACCTTAGTCTCACCCTGACTTTTAGACAAGCTCTCAAACTGGAGTCACAGATTCAACATATTGTGCGTCTGCAGAACCAAGGTCTCGACCACTTTCCGATTTGAGATCTTGTGCGCTGGCGGGTTCTAGTCTTTCTCTTTTTGTACCTTAGATAAAGCCTGACCAGACAGAAAATGTACATGTGACTTTCCTATGTATTTACATGTTACTTCCTGTAGGTAACATGCAAATCACTGGGGAGTTTGGACTCCACCAGCAGTTAAAATTCTTCTTTTATTATATTTGTTAATTTGGGTGGGTGAGTGCTCACACGTGTGTTTCTCTCTGTGTGTATGAAAGCCAGACGACAACCCTTAGGCGTAGGCCCTTTCTTTCCATCTCACATATCCCAAAGGTAGAGCTTAGGGTGTCAGTCTCTGTGACAAGTGCGTCACTGAGCAATCCCACTGGCTACTCACTGCCTGCTCTTAGGAGTTCATTGAAGAACTAACTCTATGTCTCCATGATCTGGAGAAGCAACATTGTCTGCTTTGTGAGTTAAATGCTCCTTTAATTGTTTGGGTAACCATGGGGCTTCACTGGAACGGGGATCCCTTTAATGGAGCACCGTTGCATTCCCTAGCAGTGGATTTGATGTCCTGGTTGATTAGAGTGTTAATTAAGGAGTGGATTTAAAGAGTATGGGAGTAGAGTCTATGGAATGTGGTGACCCTTGATGGAAGGCGATGAGGTAAAAGGGGAAGAAACACCTCTGGCAGTTGAATGATGATCCTCACCCTCAAATTCTCCTACAACCTCAAATATGATGTTATTTGAATTAAGGTAGTTTTGAGAGCTGGAGAAAAGGCTCAATGGGTCATAAACACACACACACACACACACACACACACACACACCTGCACACACACACGCACATTCTTACATGTATACCATAGGTGACTGTGTACTCAGTTCCTCGGGGTGGCCAAATTCGATCTTATTTCTGAGACAGGGTCTCACCAGCTGGCCTGCAACTCGCCACATAGACATAGCTGGTCTTGAACTCACAAACATCCACATGCCTCTCGAGTGCAGAGATTAAAGGCATGCACTGCCACATATTTTTTTTAATATTTGACTTTTAGAGGAGTATACACATTCAGGCTTTTGCCAAATTCATAGTTCAGGACCAGTACCACGGCTCAGTGGGTTAAGACATTTGCCACCAAGATGGATCTCCAGAACCCACATGGTAGAAGGAGAGAATTCAGGGCTGGAGAGGCAACTTGGCAGTTAAGAACACTGCCTGTTCTTCCAGAAGACCTGGGTTCAATTCCTAGTACCCATGTGGCAGCTCAAAACTGTCTGTAACTCCAGTTCCAGAGAATCTGACACCCTCACACAAGTTAACATGTAGGCAAAGCACCAACACACATGAAATAAAAATAAATAAATAAATAAATAAATAAATAAATAAATAAATAAAGGAGAGAACCCACATGTTGTCCTCTAACCCCCCAAATGTGAACCATTGGACACGTGTCCCAACACATATACAGGCAGACACATGAAAATATAAAAAGCAGTAAAACATTCTAAACAAATTCTCGCCGCCATATGCGTTGCCCCTCTCATTGTCCAGTCACAGTCCCAGAGTGTTGAAGATATTCCAGTCAACGGCATAACATGCATCAGATGACAGTCCTGTGAGATGACAGGGTGGTTGAAAATTCCAACTCCTCCTGCCTAGAGACATACCAGCTCTAACGACACCATGGCCTTCCTGACTGTTTGGCAGCACTGACATTTAATGAAGGCAGAATGTCCCTAGTAGGTGATGCTTCTGTCATGGAGGGTTTACATAATGGAACAAGAGCTTGTGGGATGTGTTTAAGCAATGCCCTGAACTTCTGTGTGGCAATGGGTCCAGAGTGAAGGATGAGCACACACTGGCTAAGATTAAATTTAAATAAGGTGGCTGCTTATTTTATTTCCCTGGTTTTATTTTTATTTTTATTTTATTTTTATTTTTTGAGATGGATACAGAGTTTTTAACAGCAAGATCAGGAATGTTCTGGAGAAATCAAGGCAACTTAGTCACCCCAGTGTCAAAGCACAGGATGTCTTAGAGGGACTTTGGAAACTGGAAAGAGTGGAGAAACTGGAAACAATTCAGTTTATTTATCTAATAAATAAATTACTTTTTTTGTATAGTGTGTGTCTGCGTGTGTCTGTGTGACTACTGGCGCCCATACTTTCTGAGGAAACCAGACTGTACAGGACAGAAGTGAAGAAACTTTCTAAGGACGAGTGAAATGGCTTCTAAAAGTTGTCTACTGACTTCTGTATGGGGAATGTTCACACACCACTAAGTAAGTAAACAAAATTAAAAATAAATAAATAAAGAAGTGCAAAAAATTCTTCCTGCTTAGTTCTCTCAAGCTTGTGTTGGTAAGTTTCATTAATTTTATGTGTACAAGAGGGTGATATCTAAAGCCGGCCTCTATATTTTTCAAACAAAGAGCAATGTGTTTGAGAAGGAACAACAAGACAGATGGGTCTCTGACTAGGGGAGTAAACTCCAGGCTGTCGCTAGGAGATATATGGGGCCATCAGGCTGGGGGGAGATAAGGGCTACTTCAGGTTGTTTACACAGGTTCAGGGCACCCCAGTCACCCGCCTGTGGTCATCAAGGCTCTCTCCCAGCCGTGGTGTATGAAGGACAGCCTTCCCCAAAGGATCTTTATGGTCTGCTGCTGCTCCTGGGAGAGGCAGAATGAATAGCCCTTTCTGTAGGCACAGTTCCTTGGGAAGTTTCAGTCTGAAACAGCTGACAGACTACTCAGTGTATTTTGGGGTGGTTTGTTTTTAATGTACATCTTGGCTATTGTAAATAATGTTTTTGGAGAATATGGACGGGCTGGTAGCTTATCTGTATTCTGGTTTCACTTTCTTGGTTGGAACACCTACTCCTAAAATGTCTTTAAACACAAATACTGATGTGCTAGTGGGTGGACTTGATGTCCACTCTACCTGTGTGTGTTAACTGGGCTGGTCTCCAACTGGGCAGTATAGATATTCACCCTTGTGAGTCCCATTTCCCTTGTGGTGTTATGCAGTATTCCCTGACCGTTTTTGTGTGCTTCTTGTGACAATTTATTTTCTTCTTTTTCTTGTTATTTTTGTTTTTAAGACAGACCCTTTCCCAGCACTAGAGAGGCAGAGGCAGGTGGATCTCTAATGACTGAGTTCCAGGACAGCCAAGGCTATACAGAGAAATGCTCTCTCTCTCCCTCCCTTCATCTCTGTCTCTGTCTCTGTCTCTCTCTCTCTGTCTCCCCTCACCCCCACGCACGCACTCACGCACGCACACAAAATGGCCTCTTGCTGACAATATCCTTGAACTTACCCTTTTCCTTCAAAGGGCTGGGCTCACAAATGTACACTGACAGACCTTCCCGATTTACGCAGTACTAGGAAGCAAGGTTAGGGCTTTGCTTATTGTTTGGGAATTCTCCAGTAACGGAGTGACTCCTTTATCCTCTTGTGTGTTGTGTGGATTTTTTTTAAAAATTTTTACATGTGAGAGAGAGGGAGCAAGGAGGGAGAGAGAGAGAACAGGAGCATGACATGGCACGCTTATGGAGGTCAGAGGACAACTTGTAGCATGGAACTCAGGTTGTCAGGTTTGGCGCCGAGTAGTTTAACCACTGAGCCATCTCGCCAGCCCTGCATTTTGTAGTTTATAACTTTGAAGTGTTAACGGAAGTCTTTTGAAAAGTGAGCAATCCCTTGGTAAGAAAGGTCAATCCTGTGACTTGCAAAAGAGTAAAAACATGAGGCAAAATAATTGCCTTCTGGAAGATGCTTTGTTTCAAAGAGTGAGCCGGACTGAGTCCGAAGGCCCCTCCGGAGAGGTATGCCTCTCTCAGTGTCACGACTCAGGCATAGTGAGTCATCTACCAAATTATAGGAATTACGTGGCCGTGCGAAGACAAGGCTCGGGCTGGGAATTGGTAAATGAAAATTGCTTTTAGCAATTCGGTAGAGATGTGTCTTTTCATGCTGGGTTTTGAGACACGACATTTGTCATTTAAATGTCAAAGCCTTGATGGGAATGTCATCTGAAACAGCAATAATTGTAATGTAAAATGCATGCCCACTCATACCCCGGGAGAAAGGGAGGGGGGGAACCCCACAAAGTTTTGAGCAGCTGTGTCGTTAAATGGATTTTCTTCTGAAACAGAATATGTTCTCATCAGGATGTGCTGGGTCTGAAGGTCATATTTCGTCTTTAGAAAATTTAATTAAAATTTTAATTAAATTTGGTGTGTGTGTGTGTGTGTGTGCGCCTGAGTGTGTTTATGCACCACCACAGCACTAGTATGGAGGTCAGAGGACAGCTTGAGGAGTTGATTATTTCCTTTTATCACTATGTGGTTCCAGGTTCAGAACATAGGTCTTCAAGCTTGGCAGCAAGCCTCTCTATCTTGAGCCATCTTACTGCCTGAGTGTTCTGAGTATTACAGCTCTTCCCTCCCCCCTTTTCTTCTTTTGTTTTTTTGAGACAGAAGTTCTCTGTATAGCCCTGGCTGTCCTGGAACTCACTCTGTAGACCAGGCTGGCCTCAAACTCACAAAGAACCATCTGCCACTGCCTCCCCTATGCTGGGCTTAAAGTTCTGTGACACCATCTCTCCTCTGAGTTTTCCATTTCTTAAATCAACATGTAATAGGATGATAAAGACCACATTGCACGTGTGTGTGTGCACTTGCATGTGTGTGCCTGTGTGTATTGTACACTTCTGGGTGTGTGTTTATTTTTGTTCATGTGTGCCTGCATGTGCCTATGTATGTACGTAGGCCAGTGGTTGATATCCATTGTATTCTTTCATTTTTGACCCAATGAATTCATTTTTTAAGTTTTTAAATTACAGTTATTTATTGTGTGCTGGGGAGACATATACATGTTATGGTAGGTGTATGGTAGTCAGAACATAACTTACAGAACTGACTCTCTGTCTCACCAGGCTTAAGCAGCAAACACCTTTGAGCCATCTCACTGGGCTTAGTGAATTTCTATCATTCATTTTTTTTCTTTGTAGACATGTTTTGTGTCTTGTATTACAGTTATACTGGTAGTTACATTTTTAACACTCTCTCTCTCTCTCTCTCTCTCTCTCTCTCTCTCTCTCTCCCTCTTTTCTTTTTTTCTTTGTGTGTATGCCTGTATGGGCATGGTGCATGTGTGAAGGTCAAAGAACAATTTCAGAGAGTCCAGTCCTCTCTTTTTCTCTTTATGTGGATCATGGGAATCAAACTTAGGTCACCAGGCTTTGACAGCAAGAACTTTTACCTGATGAGTTATCTCCCTACTTCTGGTCTTATGTATTTGTAGATGGTATTGTAAGCAGTATTTTATTTTATTATCTTTTGTTATTTATTTATTTATTTATTTATTTATTTCCAAGACAGATTTCTCTGTGTCACTCTGGCTGTCCTGGAACTCCCTCTGTAAAGTAGTCTGGTCTTGAATTCCGAGATCCCCCTATCTCTGCCTCTGAGTGCTGGGATTAAAGGTGTGGACCATCACCTGGCTTGTAACTGGTATTTTAAATTTTCATTTTGTGACTAGTCATTGATGTTCACCGTTTAAATTTTGCTTATGGTTTTCCTCTGTGAGTTAAAACCTTAAGGCATTTTATCACTGGTTGTTGACTTCTCTGAAGCCAAATTCTGACTTTGTTAAACAAGCAGTCATCAATAGTTAGTTGATCATCCTTTGTGAACTTTCAGGATTGCAGAAGAGTGCTGAAGAGACAGAAGAAGGGATCTCTTTCTCACCTGCGAGCTTTGGAGTTCCATATCTCCCTTCCTGTGGTGATTTCCATATCTCTGATGTTATGTGTATTGCCCCCAAGATAAATTTTACAGATGCATTTATGTAAAAATTATTCACACACATTATGAACAGACTGTTATGCATAATCACACACAGGTCATTATGTATAATCTATTATGCATACGTTGTTAGATGTATCCTATTTTGCACAATTATATTCTCATATACATTATGCAAAACAGCTCCCTATATTGCTTGTCACCTGTCTTTCTTCACGCAACAATTCTTCTTGGGCATTGTCCCCTGATAGGTTTAAAATTTGCTCATTTTCTTTTTATTATGGCAAAATCCTCCACAGTGAGGACATGGGGATTTAATGAACAGACCGCCCTCCATGAACAATGAAGTCGTCTTCATCCCTTTCCCTGGGGTTCCAGAAGAACCAGAGAAGCACGCTCATGCATATTGTACCAGGTATTTAGTTTGATGTGCCTGCAGGATGCATCCTGGAAGGAATATTGCAGAGTCAAAGGACACGGGTGTACTTGAAATTAGCGTTGATTCTTTCCATATTCGCTTGAATCACGTATTGTGAATGTCGGTAATAAGGCAGGACTCTTCAGGTCCTGATAGCACAGAAGTGAACCCCACCTAAGACATTCTTGAGGGACTGAGGAAGACACCTGGAGACCAAGCAACAGTTCAAACGAGTAAAGCAGGCAAGTTCAGACGCTGACACCAACATAGTCAAAGTAAAATGGGCGAAAGGAGTTAATGGAAGCAGAGAGATTTGTCTGCTAGGGTCTCTAGCAATGCCAGTGGCTGCATGGTTCAGTTTGGGGCTTTTTAGTATCTGTTAAAACAAACAAACAAACAAACAAACAAACAAACAAAGCCCCAGGATCTCACATAGTCCAGGATAACCTTATATTGGATATATAGCTTTGAACTTGTGATCCTCCTGCCTCTACCTTTGGAGTGCTAGGATCACAGGTGTGTATCACTGGGCCTAATTTTAATAGCAAGTATTCAAAAAAAGGAAAAACACAGATGGGGGTCTCATTATGCACAGCCTATGCTAGACTTGAAACAAGTAGCCCAGAATTGTTTCAAACTCATGATCTTCCTGCCGGAGCCTTTTGAGCTCTGGGACAACAGGCTTGTGCCATTATGATTGGCCTTTAACCTCGTGTGTGTGTGTGTGTGTGTGTGTGTGTGTGTGTGTGTGTTAATGAATGATCTGGGTGATAGCGCAGTCAGTAACATGTTCAATCCATGTTAAAAAAAAAAAAAGCGGACTGTGGCAGTATACGCGTGCGATCTTAGCATCGGGGAGGCAGAATCGGAAGCATCCTTGAGGATCACCGTCCTGTCAGTCTAGTCTACTAGGTCAGTTCAATGCCAATGAGAGACCCCATCTTAACAAAACCAAAGGGCTGGGCTGTGACTTAGAGAAAAAGCACTTACTATTTAATTGTGAAGACTGAGCTTTGGACCCCAGAATCCATGCCCAAAAGCAGAGCATGGCCTGGCAAGATGGCTTAGTGGGTAATACACTTGCTCCCATGATCACATGAGTGTGAAACCCAGGATCTACATGGTGGAGGGAGAAGGCTGACTTCAGCAAGCTGTTCTGTCTTCCACACATATGCTTTAGCATGCTCAAGCATGCATTCATGAGCATGAGCACACACACACACACACACACACACACACATTTTTAATGAAGCCTTGAAACCAGATTTTTATAAACGATTTTCATGCATTTTTTTACAAGTAGAGCCTAATTCTATCACTCAGGAAAACCTATAACCTCAGGTACTGTGATTTTATGTGTTGGGAACCATTAAACATACACTGCACAATGTCATTAATTTGCCCCATAAATATTTATTGAACATTTACCATATACTAAGATGAGGTTTGAGACCATTAAGCCCGGGAGTATCTCATTGCTTGGACAAGGTGGGCTTCTGTGTCTTTTCTTTCTCTGGTCCTTCCTCCCACACTCCTGCAGTTTCCATGGTAACAACCTGAAGTGGCTTCCCCACCCTTCTCCTCACAACAGGTTGGAGCCACCACCATCCTCTCCCACCCCAGGAAATCTGGCAGCTAGAATAGGAGACTGTCAGCCTCAGAAAAGGGGGAAAGCATTGTTCTATTATACTTTTAGTTTTGAATACCTTTTGTTTATTTCTTTATTCCAACTGGAGTCTTTGCAGATGTATGAAAAAACACAGGCCTGAGAGTTAGCTTGCTTATGGTTGCTGATTCCATTGTCAGCATTAGGTTACTCCTTTCTGAGATCTCTCTGCTTGTCTTGCAGGAGGATGTCTCTTTCTGTCCTCTTTTCTTCCATGTGTCTAAATCCTGTGTCTAAATCCTGTCTGTGTCTAAATTCCTCGCCCAGCCCCACTTTTAATTATGTTATTTTCAGAAAGGTTCTCACGTAGTTCAGGCTGGCCTTAAACTGATTATGTAACTTAGCATCCTACACTGAACTTCTGATCCTCCTGCCTCCACTGCCCAGGTGCTGAGATTACTAATGTGAGCCACCATGCCCAGTATCTGATTTGCCATTTGTATAAGGACACCGGTTGTATTCAACTATGCTCCATCTTAATTTAATTACATCTGCATCCGTCTTATTTCCCCCGAACAGTCACATTCTGAGTCTGGGGATCTTGTAGAGCTTCCATAAATGGGTATTAAGGGGACCCGATCAACTCATGACATTGTAAGATGTTTCTCCAAACTCCCGTAGAAAATACAGCTTTCTGGGATGAAAAGATAGCTCAGTGAAGTGCTTGTGATGCAGGCACAAAGACCTGAATTTGACCCCCAGGACTCACATTAAATAAAAAAATCAGACAACATAGCATGTGCTTATAGTCCCAGTGCTGGACGGGAAAATTCCTAAGACTCCCAGCATTGCATGAACAGGGCATGGGCATACACAGCAGAAACCCCAGTACTCTACAGGTACAAGACTATGCAGCCACGCATGGCCTCGGACTTACAGATCCTCCTGTCTCTCTCAAGTGCTGGCGTTATACATGTGAGCCACATCATTCTGCTTATTCAGAAACAAACAAACAAACAAATGAAAAACCACTGAAAACATATGTGAAATAGATTAGCAAAGAAAACATTTTCAAAAAGGAATTGCCAGCTATTTCCCAGATATCCAAATTTATGACAAAGAGAGGCAAGAATGAATTCACTGGAGCAACTTGTTGGAGGGGAGATTTTTTTTTTCCATTTCTGTGTAGTCTCTGACACCATTGGCCATCTGACCAGTGGTGGAGTTCTGAGGAGAGAGATGGAGGGCCAGAAGAAAGGATGTGAGGAACTGGTGTTCTGTGGATGGAGATGCTAGAGAGGATGTAGGGCATAACTGAGGGTGACCTTGAACTTCTGATCCTTTTATCCGAACACCCCAAGTGCTGATATGGAGACGCACGTACCAACACATCCCATTCATACCAGCTCGGAAGCCCGATCCCAGCCCTTATGTATGCTAGACGAGCATCTACCAATGGAACCACACCCAACCTCATAAGGGCTAGCTACAGAGTCTAAAAGGGTTGACATGCAGGAAAATCTTATGTTTTCTGCTATCAGATTTTTTTTGGTAGTTCCAACTTGCCTGATGATTGGCAAATGAGAGTGGCTCAGACTGAAGGCTAAAAGCACTTAAAGATTGCAATAGGGCAAAATATAATGAAATGGGCAAAGAAGGTCGGCTGTGAGGACAAAGAGACCTTGGGCTCCCATGAACAGCACATATAGTGAAATATGGATGGTTCAGGAGACAAACAACTTCGAAATAGCAGTCTTTTTCTGCCTGAAATTACTTCTACTAAGTAGAAGCCACTCAAAGCTCAGGCCATCCGTGCACCCAGGAGATAATGGCTCAGACCAGGCCAGAACATTTCCTATTCTGTGCTTAATGCCTGTTGGGGGATCCATTGTGTATGCACATAGCCATTTAATGGCAAGAAATGGCACAGGAAACAAAGTATTCAAAAGATGCCCTTTTCAGACATAGAACATGGTCCATTAAGGTTGTTTTGCTGATTGTTTCCATGGAGACCATTTCATGTAATTATTCTCCAATTTTTCAGGAGCTAAAAAAAATCCTTGTGTTTCGATTCTCTAATGCAGTGGCTTGGAGCACATCCATTAGAGGCCAGCACACAACCAACGGCTCAGAAATGCTCTTTGTTCTGACTTCCAGAGAGATACCCCTTGTGCAAAAAATGCAAGGCAATGGGGTAGACTCCATTTTCTTCATCTGTATCTGCAAGTACAGGTGTACACACGCACACACACACACACATGCACACATGCATGCACACACATACATACGCACAAAAACTAATTAAAATGTAATAAAAAGTCAAAAGCTACATGCACTTTGAAATTGAAGCAGGAGTATTGCCTGAGCCAGGAACTCTTGGCTAGCTTGGGCTTCACTGCAAGGCCCAGTAAACAATAGCAACAACAACAACAACAACAGCAAACAGCAGGGGCTTGGGGATGGAACTCAGTTACCAAATAAATAGGCTGTCTTACTGTCTGCACATGCACAAACCAATATGCACACACACTCATGTACCTGTTTACACTCAGCTATCTGTATTCCCAATACCGTACATCTAATCAAATTGTCTCTGTATAGAGAAAATCCTGTGGTCCCCACTGTCTCTAGGATGTGACACGAACTCCAGAATTTCTTGTGGAACATGTATTGATTTTTTAAATGTGTATTTATTTTTATTTTAAATTATGTGGTGGTGGTGGTGATGTGTGTGTGTGTGTGTGTGTGTGTGTTATGGTGTGGTATGTCTGTGTATATGTATGTGGTGTGGTGTCTGTGTGTAGCATAGTGTGGTGTAGTATGGTATTTGTGTGTGTACATGTATGAGTGCATGAGTGCAGGTGCCCCTTCTGAGTCCAGAAAGAGGGTGTCCAGTCATCTGAGACTAGAATTATGTGCATAAATGAGCCACTGGACATGGGTACTGGGGATAGAACTCAGGTCCTCTGAATTGTCTCTTAAAGATTCAATTAATTCATTTTTAATTACTAGGTAGCAAATAATTCTCTCCCCAACCCCAACTTAGTTGCTTCAAGCAATAGCTTTCCAGTGGGCCAAAAGTAGGGGTGTGGTTCAGCTGCGTCCTTTGCTCCAGGTCTCACAAGGCTAGAATCTAGGGGGCCGTATGTCTGGGTTCTCAACTGGGGAAAGATCTCTGGCCAGGCTGCCTGGGGTTGCTGGCGGATTCTGTTTCCTTGCAGCTGTGGGAAGTAGAGGCCCCTTCCTCGAATCCTGTTGGAAGTTTGCCTTATGTTCTGAGGACCACCTGCATTCCCTGGCCAGCAAAGCTTTCCCAGGACAGCTCCTTCATCAAGCCAGCAAAGAGAATCTAGGATGTATTGTTGGCTTGACACGGGCTTATTATTGCCACATAATCATAAAATGACCTCCTGTCTCCTTTGTTGCTCTCCACAGGTTAGAAGCCCCGCCTTCCATATTCAGGGGAAAGGAATAGTACAGGGACATGAACTTTGGGAGCTCGTGGACAATGAGGACATCTTCTACTCCCAACGCTGCTCTTCCATATTGAGAAATAGTCTTCAGTTGGCCAAAGTCTGGTCAGGGTCCTGAACTTTGTCCTGTACCGATGTGTATATGTCCTCATAAAATTCAGTTGCTTTCTTTTTCCTTTTCTATGTGTGTTGCATGTGTCGGAGAGTGTGCATATACAAGTGGAGACATGGGGTTGGTGTTGGAAACCATCTGCAGTCACTCTTGTTTCTACCTTATTTACAGAGGCATGGTCTCTCAAGCGAACTCAGATCTCACCCGCGTGACCCCTTTTGCTAGCCAGCTTGCTGAAGGGATGGATATCCTTCCTCCACTGTCTAAGGCTAGAATCACAGGCAGTGGCCCACATTCACCAGACACTTTGCATGGGTTTGGAGATTTCCAAACTCAGGTCCTCAAACTTTTGTAGCAAATGCTTTTAATCACTGAGCAATCTCAGCTCCTTCCTTTTTTTTTTCAAAAAAAAAAAAAATCTTGTAGTCTCAGGTGGACTTCAAACTAGCTATGTAGTAGTTGAGTATGAATCTAAATTTCCAAACCATCTCCTCCACTTCCCAGGTACTGGGATTATAGCTATGCACCACCATGCTTGGTTTATGTAGCTTTGGGGATGGAACCTGGGGCTTTGTTCATGCTAGGCAAGAACTCTACCAACTTAGATTCATCCCTCCACCCCCCAGTCTAAAATTGGGTTTCAGTAAGAACCTGTTGGGTCTGTTTCTTAAGAGATGAAAGGACAGCCAGCCTCAGGGTATTAAAGCATAGCCAGAGGCATCTGGTCACAACAGAGGGCTATAATTTAAATGCTTGGTAGTCTTGAGATATGATCTGTCTCAAATCAGGTACCCTTCTGCCATCCCCAAGTGACAATGGGGGATGTCCCCTCTACCTGATGATTTCTCTTGTCGATTTTCTGTCCACTGATTGCCCCACACTCTGGTCCTTGGCTCTAAATCTCTCACATGTCTGTGCCATATTGGGCTCAGTGTGTCTCCTGACTGCACAATCCCATTGTCTGTATCCACTGAGATGGTTCAGAATGGAGTCTCTCTTGTACTTTTTTAAATATCACTGAACAGTTGTTCCTTAACATACCCCCCCAAATTCATTTGTCTGGTGTATGTGTGTGTGTGTGTGTGTGTGTGTGTTGAGGGGAAGGAGGTAGAGGAAAACCTTGTGTATCATCCTCAGGAATGCTGTTCATTATCTTTGAGATAGAAGTTCCTGTAGACCTACAGATCATTAATTAGGCTTGATTGGTTGGACAGTGAGCCCCTGGAATCCTCCTGTCTGTCTTCTCAGTGCTGGGATTAGAAGCTGGGTTTTTGTTTGTTTGTTTGCTTTTTTTTTTTTTTTTTTTTTACGTGGGCTCTGAGGGCTGAATTCAGGTCCTGGTGTTTACAAAACAAGTGCTTTACCAACAGAGCCACCTTCCCAGCTTGCATTGGTCAAGGTTTGAAAAAAAGACCAAGGTACCAGAGGGAGAAACTTTTTAACACACAGTCTAGAGTATCCAAGAACACAATATGAATGTCAAGACAGGATCCAGTTGCAAAATTGAAGCTTGGCTCCCAGGACTCACTGTGGGTGGAATCCTATGGGAGGTGAGCTAAAGGTTCACCTGAGGTCCAGGAAGTAACTGCATTTCCACAGGACTCAGGGGGTCAGCAGCTTCTTGGAACCAGCTCACCATGGCCAGCAAAGCACTGAAACCACAGCTGTCTGCTCGGCACGCCATGTCCCTAGATGCAACCGGTAGCCAGCTTTTCTTTAATTTCCTGGGGCTGGCTGCCTTTTCTCTCCCTTGTCTGACACAATGCATTCCTGGCCTATGTGTTTGTGAGGGGCTCAGTACACAGCTGGCGCTAGTGTGAGGACATTTCACATTTCCACACCACGATGCCAAACTTGCTTTCTGATATGCTCGTGGGAGAAATTTCTCTTGTACAGCATGGCTTTGCTCAATCTCAGCATGGCTGGCATTTGGATCTTTATAATTCTTTGTAGTAAAGGCAACTGATTGTCCTGGGCACTACAGCATACTGAGTGATAGCTCTGGCCTCCACTCATTAAGAGTACCTGGAACAACATATCACCTTTCCCTTTGTAATAACCCAAAATGTCTTCAGACATGTCCAAATGTTCCTGAATGATTGAAATCATCCTAAGTTAGTGGTGTAGCTTCTGGCAAGTTAACTATGCTCCTGGAATCAACCCCTCACCTAGCTCCTGTAAGCAGCCCTAATGAAACTCATTGGGGACTGGCAACACGGCTCAGTAGACAAAAGCATTTGCTGTCTGAGTTTGATCCCGGGGACTTACATGGTGGAAGGGTAGAACTGACTCCTGGAAGCTGTCCTCTCTTCACGCTTGTACTATGGCATGTGAATGCACACACATACACACAAAATAAAATAAAAATAAATGTAATAAAAAAGACATAGAAGCCATCCTAGATCAAGGACGGTAACTGTAGTGTAGGAAATATATAATGTTACAGTTTTCAGTTTTAAAAATTTATCTTTATTATTTTTCCACATTTCAACACACACACACACGCACACACACACACACAGCACGAAACTCTATCATTTTCACCACAAGCTAGTTTCACTTTGAATGCTGAGCTGGTCCCAGCCCTTAAGTCTTTCTAAGCCACCTCAATAATGGAATGGAACTAAAATACCCTTATCAGTGCTAGCTGAATCTGTAAACATCCCAAGACCATTACTGATGCATACTTACTGCTAAGCTTAGCCCCTTTGCTACATAGTAGATGGGAAAAGAATGGGAAATGCAAGCATGTGGGTACACACACACACACACACACACACACACACACAAACACCTTGTGTTATGAATTTGAAGCAATTAGCTTCTAGACAAGCCAGGCAACATCCATTGCTTTGGTCCATGGTAAGGAGTAGCATTTTTTAAAATATATATGGTAGGCATTCACATGTGTACATCTACGTTTGAGTATGTGTGGCTCCACATATATGCATGTATACAGAAGCTTCAGGTTGATGTTTGTTGAGAATCACCTGCAGCTGCTCTCCCACCTTGTTCGTTGAGGCAGGGGCTCTCAATCAAACTCAGAGCTTGCTAATACAGCTAGTCCTGACAGTCAGTTCCCTCTGAGGATCCCCTGAAACTGTCTAAGGCTAGAATTTCAGGGTGGCAACCATGACCATCTGTTGTTTTCATGGGTTCTGGGGATCTGAACTTTGGTCCTCATGTTGATTCAGTAAGTGATTAACCATTGGACCATCTTCCCAGTTCAGGAAGGGGGGTTTATTGCAAGCTTCAGGAACCCAAGGAAAGATGAAGGAGGAAAACGAGGAGGAAGAAGACGGAGAGGAGGAAGAGAAGGAGGAGGAGGAGAAGGAAGAGGTGAAGTTGAGTACTTGGATTTTTATTTTGATGCTGAAGTATCAAAAGCTTTCACAGTAATCGAGGCAGAAAATGCGGATCAGCTTGCTACCGCGTGCTGTTTGGAAAGGCGGCAGCAGCCTGCGGTTAGGTGTTTGGTCAGTAGTAATATATTTACACACCTGGTGATGTTTTCCATTTGTGCAGAATGTGACACCTCAGATCTAATGCTAAAATCAGTAAACAGAGTAAAGTCCATCTCAAAAACACATCGTCAGCTGATAGCATATCTTCCCCATATGACTGATCTCTAGGTTTTATCTCCCTACAGCTACGATCCAGTCCTCTTCAACTAGGGAGTGAGACTGTGGAAAATTCCCTTTATATTTCTTGTCCATTCTGCTCTTGAAATTTCTATATATTGTGCTGATTGTATATTGTACACCTTCCCATGATTGTTTATATGCCAATACTTTTTTTAAAAATTAAATCGTAATTTATACTAATTCACACAGGGGTTATAAACACAAAAAGGCAGGATGTGGGGAAGGGGATGACACTGGAGCATGGGTGTTCAGGGGGAGTACAGATATCTTTCAGAACAGGGTATTATATACCAATTCTTTACTACCAAAAATGTCTATGTGCATGTATCTCAATCACAACCTTCCCAGTTGGATGATGTAGGGATCAAAATCAAGGAAACTCTACAATTGAAAATGATCCTTGAAGAAGAAATAAAAAGTGTATTTCTGATAAATAGCCATGCAACCAATTATGTATTTATAAAAACAAACAAACAAACAAACAAACCACACACAGTCCCATCTAAAAATCCAAACATACTTTCCATCAACACATTTGTCTTTCAATGGCCAATTCATACGCTCCTCAGACTTTGCATCTACCTTTTGATTCTTCCATTAACTATTCCACCTGGTCATTCATTAACCCATTCTTATTTCATGCATCTCTTAATATTAATTAATGAACAAATCAGTGAATCTCCCATTCATCTATTAATTCCTCCATTTATCCAGTAGCCCACCTACCCATTCATTCACTCATGTACTCATTCACCTATCCACTTATTAATTCATGGATCTACCTATCATCCATGCATCACTCTACCCATCCATTCATGTGTTCATTCACCCACCAGTCACCCAGTCATTCATCTATGCATCCTTTCTCTTTCGCTCACTCCCCATCAGACAGCTCTGCTCCCTTGTGTTCTTCTGACACAACAATTATGCTCTAGCTTCACATGCTTCCAAGTCAGGCTCCTTCTACCTAGAGTGGCCATTTCCCTACTAACCCAAAGGCCCTTCCCTCCTCACTCCATTCAGGTTCTCTGTAACAGCACCATCTCCAGGAAGACCCCCTTAACACAGCTCCCCCCAAAGGACCCTCTCCCCCTCTCTGCATCTCATCTGCTCCCACTAGAATTGGCCCCCATCAGCTATTGTAGGCTAAAGTGACTGACAGATGAGTCCCAGCATCGAAAGAGCTATCAGGGAGAGCTAGCCTTGTCTTCCACTTGATCAACTACTTTTAACTGATTCTCCTCTCATTAAGTATATTCAGAATAAACAGGTACTTAAATTTCTATATTAATTGTGTTTGTGTGTGTGTGTGTGTGAGAGAGAGAGAGAGAGAGAGAGACAGAGAGAGACAGAGAGAGACAGAGTGACAGAGGGAGAGACAGAGACAGCGACAGAGACAGAGAATCTCATGTACCACCCTATGAACAGAGAACAGAGAATAACTTGCAGAAATGGGTGCTTTCCTTCTACATGTGTCTTCTAGGGAACAAATTGAAGACATTATTCATGGAGGTAAGTGCCTAACCCACTTGGCCACCTTGTCAAGTAGGGATAAATACATCATCTACGTAAGCATATGACTAGGGTTTGTGTTTGATTATTGTTATTATTATTATTGCTTGCATGTTTTAACGAAATGTCAAGGAAGACATAAAAGAGATCCATGAACACCAATAGGTCTGGACATCTGCCTACTTGTCTGCACACGTGTAAATAAACCCTAAGGGAAGAGTGAGGACACATGCTGCTGTGCTGCTTGGGCTTCCAACAGCTTTCTAATCAATGGAGACTTTGGCACAACACATGTCTCCTACTGCAAAGACTGGTACAAGTGACGCAGTTCAATGTGAGCAAAATACAAAATGCAGAACAGCCAGCCTCATCCGCTCCAGTGGCATGACTCTGACGTCCACCTGAGTCTGATCCACTCCCAGCTCAGGAGCCCACACAGTCTGCAGCAACAGGGGCTGGCTCAGGCTGTTGCCAGGGAAACCGCAGCAAGAGGGGATGAGGGATTAGAGAAAGGACAGACCGCCCCTTAAGGATGTTCTCTCCCCCAACCAGATTCTACACAGACACACACACACAGGCACACACACATGCACACGCACACACACACCCTGAACACAGTAGGCTTTCAGCACATGTCAGAGAGCCAGTGTCTGTGTTCTGACACCATTTTGGAGTGGGCAGAGCTTCCTTCCATCACAGTGAAATTTATTCTTTGACACTCAGTTCTGCAGGTGCTTCCATTTTGAGCCTTGGGACTTGAGATGGCCCAATGGCCTCACCCCTCTCTACAGTGAGCCTGCTGTGAGGAGAGGAATTGGGCATGGTGAAGGTGGGGTGCTGACTGTTCCCACAGGACACCTGTGCTGTCTGCAACTCCACATCAATGCCTGGGACCCCTCCCACACACACAGAGCCACAGTGAGGCAAGGGCTCTTCCCAGCCAGAAGGCACAGTCACCTCCACCCAGGGAGTCAGCCTAGTACAGCTGAGCTCTGAGTATGCAGAGGACATGGGCAGTGGGCTGAGGCAGCTCCAGGCTCAGGGAACAGCAAGCATGAAGCATGACAAGCCTCCTGTTTGACAGGAACATGGTGAAACCTCTGGCTTCTGAAGTCAAATGAATGTGAAAGGTGAAGAGTAGGCAGGTAGAGAGCAGGATGACCATGATCCCCTAGGTGGGTTGGCCCTGTCTTGCATAAATTTCTATGGTTTTATCTTTATATCTGTTTTGGGGTGTCATCGGGATAGCTCAATATGGAAAGCCATTTGCCATCAGCCTGACCCTCTGAGTTTGATTCTAGGGACCCACATGGCAGAAGAAGAAGACTAACTTCTAAAAATTGTTCCCTGATCTCCACACACATGCGGTGGTATGTGCCTTTCACAGATGAATGAATGAATGAATGAATGAATGAATGAGTAAAATCATTTTGTTCTTGTAAAAGAGACTGACAATTAATTTAGATTGTCCACTTGACATGTTGTTATAAAATCGCCTAGTACACAAACCTCTCTAGACTTGTCTATGAAGGAACTTTCTAGACTGGGTTAAAGGAAGTGGTGAGATCCATCATGAGTATGGGTGACATCATTCCAAGGGCTGGGGTCCTGAAACTAATGAAAAGGAGAACATGAGTGGACCACTCCCACTGCTTCCTGATGGTGGATACAATGTGACCAGCTACCTCAGGTAACTGTCTTTGTGATTTCCCCACCATGACGGACTCCATCGGTAAACTGTGGGCACAAACCATTCCTTCTTCCCATTGTTTCTTGTCACAGAGATGATGACACAACTAACTAATACAAAGACACTGGAGGGAAAGGAGGGAGGGCAGGCAGGAAGAACTCTGTGACACAAAGGCTGTGGCAGGGTAGGGGAGGATGGGACCAAGAGAAGGGCAGAGGTGATGCTTAGTGTGGACGTGGAGAGAAACTTCTTGTGGAAACGTCAATGGTAGGAATGAGCTGATCTCATCAGTTTCCTGCTGACTGATAAGAACCAGATTCGAAGTCAACACCACCTATTGACCTCTGACCCTCCGGAGGCAACCACACCTCTCCAGTATCCTGAAGTCCTGCAACCTATGCCCAGGAGGAAAGTCTGTCATAGATATCACGTCAGACCAGATGGAGTTTGGTCTGCTTTGAAGAAACAAACCATATATGGAGATCTGATCATGGCCCCCTTTACAGCTGTATTTGTGGTTGAAACTTCAGAGGACTGTGTGGCTTCCCAGACTTTCTGAATCTGTCCCTATGGGATCCCAGGGGCTGGCGCTAAAACAGGTTCCTTTCAAGGGAGGATCAGACTATCGCCAAAATCCATGATAGCCTAGAACCTGAATGAGTGGCCTGGAAGTGGCTCCAAGAAGCAAATAGGTTAGAAGTGATGAAACAGTAGTCACTGGATTTTACGTGCAAAACATAAATCAAAGTTATGACTGTCAGAGCCTGAAAGAAGGCTCAATCTGAGGACCAGAGTTCAGTCCCCGGGTCCACTTGGCAGAAAGGAAGAACTGACTCCTACAAATTGCTCTCTGACCTTTATAGGTGCATAGTGGCTCATATACCTACCATTACCCCACACACACAAAATAAATGAACATAATTAAATTTTAAAAAGAGCAAGAAAAAGAAAATAGTCGAGAATGACATGACTGTGATGGCAGACCACTGAACTCAAGGACTATAAGAGAAGCATGGATGTCCTGGTGGCTACCTGTCTGTCTGTCCCTCCGCTCCATTGCTCCCTTGCTCACTTGACTTCAGAAGCCAGAGGTTTCACCATGTTCCTGTCAAACAGGAGGCTTGTCATGCTTCATGCTTGCTGTTCCCTGAGTCTGGAGCTGCCTCAGCCCACTGCCCATGTCCTCTGCATACTCAGAGCTCAGCTGCACTAGGCTGACTCCCTGGGTGGAGGTGACTGTGCCTTCTGGCTGGGAAGAGCCCTTGCCTCACTGTGGCTCTGTGTGTGTGGGAGGGGTCCCAGGCATTGATGTGGAGTTGCAGACAGCACAGGTGTCCTGTGGGAACAGTCAGCACCCCACCTTCACCATGCCCAATTCCTCTCCTCACAGCAGGCTCACTGTAGAGAGGGGTGAGGCCATTGGGCCATCTCAAGTCCCAAGGCTCAAAATGGAAGCACCTGCAGAACTGAGTGTCAAAGAATAAATTTCACTGTGATGGAAGGAAGCTCTGCCCACTCCAAAATGGTGTCAGAACACAGACACTGGCTCTCTGACATGTGCTGAAAGCCTACTGTGTTCAGGGTGTGTGTGTGCGTGTGCATGTGTGTGTGCCTGTGTGTGTGTGTGTGTGTGTGTGTGTGTGTGTGTGTAGAATCTGGTTGGGGGGAGAGAACATCCTTAAGGGGCGGTCTGTTCTTTCTCCAATCCCTCATCCCCTCTTGCTGCGGTTTCCCTGGCAACAGCCTGAGCCAGCCCCTGTTGCTGCAGACTGTGTGGGCTCCTGAGCTGGGAGTGGATCAGACTCAGGTGGACGTCAGAGTCATGCCACTGGAGCGGATGAGGCTGGCTGTTCTGCATTTTGTATTTTGCTCACATTGAACTGCGTCACTTGTACCAGTCTTTGCAGTAGGAGAGGGGCAAAGTCTAAGCTTGTACTGATTCAGAATATAGTTAAGATTCACTGTAGTTTGTCTTTCACCATTCATTTATCCAGTACATGCTCACATGCAGACTCTAGTCTATATACTTAGATACATAGGCCTGTGTATGCTCATTGATCTGTTTGCCATTTTACAGGTTCTGTTTTCTATCCAGAAGTAAAACCAATGGAGAAATAATAATACCAAGTTTCTATTATTATGTGAACAATACATTAATTCTAAGAATAAGATATATATATATTATATGTATATTTATATATGTATTATATGCATATATGTGTATATATACATATATACAGGCAGATACGTGTATTTGTGTGTGTTTATTGGACAAGGTCATACACACTTGGTCTTCCATACTTGAGAGGACAAGGCAGAGCAATGGTGAGTTTGAGGGCGGTTATGGCTATATAGTGAGCTCCTGTCCACAAAAGGTGGAACAAAAAGGAACTGTTGATATGTGTTTATTCTGAATATTCTTACTAAAGTCCCACTATGAATGGAGAGTCAGTTAAAAGTTTAAAAGTGGTTGATCAAGTGGAAGACAAGGCTAGCTCTCCCTGATAGCTCTTTCGATGCTGGGACTCATCTGTCAGTCACTTTAGCCTACAATAGCTGATGGGGGCCAATTCTAGTGGGAGCAGATGAGATGCAGAGAGGGGGAGAGGGTCCTTTGGGGGGAGCTGTGTTAAGGGGGTCTTCCTGGAGATGGTGCTGTTACAGAGAACCTGAATGGAGTGAGGAGGGAAGGGCCTTTGGGTTAGTAGGGAAATGGCCACTCTAGGTAGAAGGAGCCTGACTCGGAAGCATGTGAAGCTAGAGCATAATTGTTGTGTCAGAAGAACACAAGGGAGCAGAGCTGTCTGATGGGGAGTGAGCGAAAGAGAAGAGGTATGGAGGTGAAGTCAGAGAGGGAACTGGACAGAGGTCGTGCAAAGACTTTTAGATGAACCACACATAAAAAGATCAACACTGAAAAGTATAAGGAAGTTATTCACAGTATTTTTCAGGATCGATTTCCTTTCTTGGATAAGTGGAAGGATGGATGAATGGATGAGTGGATGAATGCACGCACGCATCCATCCGTGGGTGGATGCATGGGTGGATAGATGTGTTAATGGGTAGATGAATGATGAGCTGATTAATAGATGTATGGATGGGTGGAAATCTGATATGGATGGATGAATAGAAATGTGGATGGAAGGTTAACAGAGAGACAGAAGAATGGATGGATAGATAGATAGATAGATAGATAGATAGATAGATAGCTGGCTGGGATAATAAATAGATGTGTGGCCAGGCATGTTGTTGCTCTTGAGGGGCAAAGGCAGGCAGATCTCTGAGCTTAAGGAGTGTCTTGTCTACAAAGTATGTTCTAGGACAGCCATGAGTACATAGAGAAAACTGTCTCAAAATAAATAAGCAAACAAACAAAAATAGAGGGGCTGGACAGACGACTCAGTAATTAAGAGTACTGACTACCCTTCTAGAGAATCCAGGTTCAGTTCCCAGGACCTACATGGCAGCTCACAACTGTCTGTAACTCCAAAATCTGACACCATCACACAGACATGGAGGCAGGCACAACACCAATGCCCATAAAATAAAAATAAGTAAACTATAAAAAAATATTAGGTGTGTGAAGTATTGCTGTATGATGGTTAGGTAAATGGGCAACTTTGTATATTCTGAATAGATTGCTCAGGAAGTTACAAGACCCACAAAGCCTGTTCCTAGTGTTATATAAACAGTAACTATTACTAGGGAAGAAAGGACTCCTCAGTGGAGATGGAGATGTAGTCTGTACAAGAGTCTCTTCAGTAGAGACTGTACAGGAAGCTCTAGGAACACATCCTTTTAGAGTTGACAACCGTCCTGGTACACCTTTCCTTGATCCAGTTGCCGTTGAATCATCCAGGTAACCCTAGGTATCTTAACCTTAAAAACAAAGATTCATGGAGATATATTTGCATGAAATCTTTGCTATGGTCTGTTGTTGGCTCCCTGTCTGGGATGAATAGGTGTTTTCTTGTGTTTCCTCAGGAAAAGTCACACAAGAGAAATAGCATGAATAAACGGATTCAGATAACGATTAAGTCTTGTCTAAGATCATATGCTCCTGTCTCAGGTGCACTACCTCCGAATGGACATCAGAGTACAAGCAACTCTAGGCTTAAGACTGCAGACTAACTAAGAAGTCTTACTGCCAGGGTTTGAGCCCTAGATCTGCCATGTACTGACCATGTAAGTGAGGATAACGTATGACTTTCCTTTATATTCCATTATCCTTTATTTTAAAGTTTCAGTTACCTGTAATCATATATAGTCCAAGAACATTAAACGGAAAATTCTAGAAATAAAGAGCACATACATTTTTTTAAGGTACAAATGATTATCTGTAGCTCCAAGATCTGTAGCTCCAGTGATTATCAGTAGAATAATGTAGCTCTTGCACCGCCCCATTTTGTTTGTCTGAGATGTTAGTGATCTCTGGTTTTGCTCTATAGGCTACCAATAGCAGCCAGTTTGGTTGCTAGATCAACTTCTGTGTAATTGACATGTATCAATGCTGTCTGTGGTTTTAGGCATGTACTGGGACACTTGGCATGTGTTTCTCACAAATAAAGGTGCATCATGATATACAAATTGGTAATGTTATAATAACCAGTAAATTATAAATGTAGATGACCAAATGGAAGGAAATAGGTGTGGTGGCTCACACCTATAATCCCAGCATTTGAGAGGCTGAGGCAGAAGGATTGTAAAGAGAGTGAGGTAGGCCTAAGCTACCGTATGAGACTACCTCAAAAAAAAAAAAAAAGGAAAAAAAAAAAAAAAAAAAAGAGGGGGTAGAGAGATTGCTCAGGGGTTAAAAACAACTTGCTGTTCTTGTAAATGACCGGAAGTTCAATCCCCAGAACTCCTTATCAGACTGTTCACACCTGCCTGTAACTCCAGCTCCAGATGGCATACCCTCTTCTAGTCTTCATGGGAACCTACACTCGCGCGCGCGCGCAAACACACACACACACACACACACACACACACACACACACACACTAAGAAGTAAGAAAACACTGGTCTGTGGCACGAGAGCTGGGGTGAGCTACAGTTTGCGCTTTGCGTTTTCCAGAGAAGTAATTGGGGGAAACGAGGAACCTAGAATTTCAGACTCCTAAAATGCAAGGTTGTTAATGGTCACTAAGAAAGTCCAGAGGTCAGAACAGATAGAGATGAGTTCCAGGACTTGAGGCACGCTTTGGTTTTTGAAGCCACCATCTTACTGCAGAGCCTGGAAAATTCCATTCTCTGCAGCTCTCTCTCTCTGCATCTTCCCCCAGCCCCTCGCATCCCTGATTCCATCGGAGGTTTCCATGGCAACCGCCTGAGCTCCTAGACCTGTCCTCGAGAAGATGAGAACCCCATGAGAGGAACGTGGCAAAAGACGTCAAAACTCCCCCGCACAGGTCAATCGTGTGCGCATTTCACACACGTCAAAATGCGTCATCGTCAGTGTCTCTGCGGAAACCGAATATTGGTTTCAGCAGACACCGCAGACGTGAGATAAATCCCAAGTATCTCCTAAGGCCAGTGTCTCACCCCCGCATTCAATCGGAAATATCGACCGAACCCCTTATGTAAGCCAGACACTTCCCCAGACATAGAGAATAACATTATGTACTGAAAAGGAGTCTGCTCTCTGCCCTCCTAGAGCTGAGACAATCTTAGCTGTACCATAACTGAAATTTAATTAAAACTAAGAAAAAAAATGAAGATAAATGTTAGTGGCAGTAGACTGGAGAATTGGTAAATGAGTGTTTAGTGAGAAATTCTTTTAACTTTTAGTGCATGTTCAAAAGCTCTTTTCATTAAAAACTTTTTTTTTTAAACCCCGTGGGAGATGGTGTATACTTCAAGATAGAGGCTGGAGGTCTAGGAGTACAAAGGTACCCCTGGCTATGTAGCTAGTTTACGGTCAGCCTAAAGACTACATCTCTTATCCCCTAACCAAAAAGAAATACAAAAAATCTCAGACCCCCAAGATCAGATTGGCAAGATGGCTCCCAGTGTTCTATCCCTAGTACTTGTGTAAAAAAGCCAGAGAGTGAGAAGGGAGGTGGAGACAGAAGAATTGGCTGAAAGCATATGGGACACTTAGCCTGGGTTATGATAGAGTATACAGCCACCTACCCTGGGGTGCAGTGCAGTATGCAGCATGGTAGAAACAAGAGGGTGGAGAGGATCAACTCTCAAACTTGTCTTCTTATCTCTACATGCCTGCCAGTACAGTCACACTCATGTGCACAAACACACACGCTTATATGCACAGAGAGAGAGAGAGAGAGAGAGAGAGAGAGAGAGAGAGAGAGAGAGAGAGAGAGAGGGAGAGCTTACAGTTAATGGGTGCCACCACTCCTACGGAGTTGTGAGGAAGGCTGCATTTAGAAGGATATAGGAGAGAAAACAGATGAGATTTGGTCAGGAAGGGAGTTAGAGGCTCATTCAGGCCCAGATGGTTAGTCTTGTGCAAGATGGCTTGCTCTGTTTTTGTAAAACATGATTTTATTGGGACGCAGACACACCCTTCATTTATGTTTTGTCTGAGACTGCTTTTTTTTCTTCTTTTGCTACAATGGCAAAGTGGAGTTGTAAATCAGAACATATGGTCCACGAAGCTAAATATCTAGCCTAGTACAGGAAAAGTTTGTGGCTCTCCAATGTACTACATAAAAATTAATACATATTTAAAGTACTCACACTTTCTTGGAGAAACATTTCATTTCTTTGTTGGCTTGATAGCTGTCTATACAGATGTATAGAGGAATCATAAATGGATGGACAGATGATGGAATGATGATGAATAGAAGATGGATGGATGGATGGATGACAGATGGATAGATGGATAATTGATGGGTAAGGACTATAAATGGAGAGCAGATGGAATGGAGGATGGATAGAATGAAGGATTATAGACAGATGGGTGATGGATTGATGGACGGAAGGATCATAGATAGAGGATGGACAGAGGGATACATAGAAGGATACATGGGTGGATGGATGGATGGATGGATGGAAGGATGGATCCTGGATAGAAGGTGAATGGATCGACAGTGGAAGGATTATGAATGGAGGGTGTACGTATGCATGGATGGATGGGTGATGGATGAATGGAAGAAACAGGGATGAATGACTGGATAGAAGGATCGTGGATGAAGCACAAAATGTTCATAGACAATGAATGGATATATGTGGGGCTGCAGGGTGGCTGGATGGTTGCATGGCTGATAACTAGATGGAATAGTAAATGAGTGAGTAATTTTCCTATTATGTTATTACAAATGACCACAAAGTGGAGTAATTTAAGATAACAAAAAGCTATTATCTAGTAGTTCATGGGGTCAAGTGTCAGAAGGATTGGCTTCTCTGGCAACCTCCGAGAAGAAAATCCATGGCCACCTGTATCTCTTCATTCACGTCTCTTCTGCTTTCAAAGCCAGTGGAGCAATATCCTTAAAACTGTCTTTTTCTCTCCATTCTTCCATCCCTCTGACTCTCCTTCCCCCTTTATCCCTCCAAGGATCAAACCTGGGGACTCATGAATGCTTATTAAGTGCTTCTTCATTGAGCTGAACCTCTCAACTCTTTGCTTTTCTCTTATAAGAATTTTTTTTTGTGATTTTATACTTATGGTATGTACAGCCCAGAATAATATCTCTAGCTCAAAAGTTTGACCTAAGTATATCTGTAAGTCCATTTTGTTTTATCAGGCAATAGTTACAATTTTTGAGAATTAGGATGCAAGGGGGGCTCTTTATCACACTGCAGAGGGAACTGGATGTGAGAACAAAGGGGTGGATAGGTAGATGGATGGGTAGATGGTTGCATAAATGGATGAGTGAATATGTGGGTAGAAATATAGGTAGATGAGCAGATATGTGAATGGATGCATAACTAGTTGGGTGAGTGGGTGGGTGGATGATGGATGGATGCATTGATGGATGGGTGGGTGGATGGGTGGATGGATGGATGGGTAGATGGGTGGATGCATTGATGGATGGATTGATGGATGGATGGATGGATGGATGGATGGGTGGATGGGTGGGTGGATGGATGGGTGGATGGGTGGGTGGATGCATTGATGGATGGGTGGATGCACTGATGGATGGATGGGTGGGTGGATGGGTGGATGGATGGATGGGTGGGTAGATGGATGAATGGATGGATGGAGTGATGGATGCATTGATGGATGGTGCATATGTGATGAATGGGAGGGATGAATGGAAGGTAGATAGTTGTGTGGATGAATAGATGGATGATTGGATAACTGGATGGTTGCATAGACAGTTGGATGAATAACTCACTGGATACATGGATATATGTTTAAATGAAAGTTGGATGGTTCCATGAATGTGTATATGCATGTCTGTAATAATGGAAGGGTAATGGCCATATAAGCGATAGATGAAAGGAAGAGTGGGTGATTAGATGGAAGAATAAGTAAGTAGACGGATTTTGTAGATGAAAATCCTGTTTCTTTCCCACCCCAACCCTTCTTTTTGAGACAGGGTTTCTCTGTGTAGCCCTGACTGTCCTGGAACTCACAGTTTCTCATTGATCAATTTCATTTCAGAAAAAGTAGACCCTAAAGCTGCCCTCGTGTGTATACAGACGACTGCCTATACCTTACACTTCAAGAAAGTCATATTTGGATCTATAAATTGCTAGGAGTTGGGATTAATGCATGAGAAAGGTAAATGGGAGATGAACAACAGATCAAACCCCAACAGAGGTTTATCCCTGGGATCAATGTGGTAGGAAAGGACTGATTTTCAAAATTTGCCCCTGGCCTTCACACGCATGCTGCAGCATAGTACCTCTCATAAATCAATATAATAAATATCTTTCATGGTAGAAGCAAACTGTTCACTCTCTTGAAGGGCTGCACATCTGAGATCAGAACAGCAACAGAATCATTATCTGCTGAGGGTTACTTTAGATTTCGGACTACCTCCTGCTGTGGTCTCCCATGGCAGAGACACAGATTACTTCTTGGAGACATCTTTCATAAGGATATTGAGCCTATTGCTGAAGGCCTCGCTCTCCTGACGTAATCATCTCCTAAAAGTCTCATTTCCAAATCTCATCACTTTGGGAGCTGGGTCCCCTGAACTTGCTATGTATCTGATAACAATTCTGAATTTAGCTGAGCAGTGGTGGCACACACTTTTAATCCTAGCACCCAGGAGGCAGATGCAGGTGGATCTCTGAGTTCAAGGCTAGCCTGGTCTATAGAATGAGTTCCAGGACAGCCAAGGCTACACAGAGAAGTCCTGTCTTGAAAACAACAGCAACAACACATACAAAAAATCCAAACCAGAAGCCAACCTTGAATTTCTGTAGTCCCTCTACCTCCTGAGCGCTGAGACTACAGGTGTGCACCACCACACCCAGTTTATGTGATGCTGAGGCTAGAACCCAGGCTGTCAGGCATGCCAGATCAGTATCCTACCATCAGAGCCATACATATCCACAGTTCTTATTTATCCATTGTGGTTTTTAATTTACTGAGATAAAATCATAGAAAGCTCAATGAATAAAGTTATTCTTGATTTCTATGTTCGGCGAACTGTGCCATCAAAGGAACTTGGTCCATCACAGGGGATAAAGGGATTGGGTAGGAGTTGAAGAGCTGGCTCAGTAGTTAAAAGCACTTGCTGCTCTTCCAGAGCACACACATGATGGTTCACAATGGTTCTGGGGTATCCAATACCTTGTCTGGATTCTGGGGGTCCAGGCAGGCACATATTACATATTCATACATACAAGCAAAACATTCATATACATAAATTAAAAAACAAATCTTTAAAAACAAAAGTGGTTTGGATGTGTCTTCCCCTCTACACCCTGCTGTCTGCATTAGGTTTCAGGCATTCATTTTCTCAATAAACATTTAATGAAGGACCACTGTGTGCCAGTCATGATTTAGAACTGAATCCAAAGAGTGGAAAATTCCAGTTTCCAGCTCCTCCCACCTTTATGCAGTCCTGATATAGTTTCCATGGTGATGGTCTGGGCCTGCCTCTGTTGCTAAGGGCACAGAGTTGCTAAATCTCCCTCAGAGATAGTGGTTATGGGCATAGGAAGGGAGGGGACAGAAGAAGGGGGGACAGAATGCCACCACCTGTCAGTGGTCCTAACAGCATTTGGGGGTCTTTGAATAAGGATTTTCAGAAGTCAAAACATACATATGGAAAGATTATTGAAAGCTCATCCTTTTGGCAATAAAACAGATAATATACCATCTGAGGTGATGCCTGTGTTAATTAATTTGACTTGATGCTACATCTATATGTCAAAACATAAATATGTACAATTATCTGCCATTAAAAAATAGATTTGCAAAAAAAAAATAGATTTGCAAGAAGAAATGAGATGGCTCAGTTAGTAAAGGCACTTGCTGTAAATGCCTGGTGATGTAAGTTTGCTCCATGGAACTCACGCAATGGTGGAAGGAGAGAGCTGATCCCATAAGGTCATCCTCTGGCCTCCATACGGGTGCATGGTCACACATACATAACACATGATAACAGTAAATTTAAAAATTGGAAACATACAATGAACTAGCATGAATGTGTATACACACAGATGCAGGGTTAATTAGTCAAGTGTAATCAATAACAATAACACCTAGACCATATCAATCTCGGCAAGTGGTTTTCTTACTAAGTCGAGAAATTTCATCTTGTCACCTCACATCTCATCTGAGGTGACAATGTTACTGGAGAACCAGGGTTCCCTTTTGTAGGTTCTCAGTTTCATTGATAAAAGAATGGCTCAAAAGAAAACTCTGAGAAACTGTGGGGCGGGCGGGGCCGGGTGAAATTCTCAGCAGCTGCTGTGACGAGGGAGATGGGGAAGAGGAAGAGAAAAAGCAAGGCCTTTTAAGTTAGGGTCCAAGAAAGTCAACAGATTCAACAATGGAGGTCTGGATGCACCTTCAGGCATGGTGGGTGGGTTGGGGCTGACCAAGGGAAGTAATGAGAAAGCCCAGAGTGTCAGGGCAAGCATGTTTAGTGTTTGGGTCATCATATGAAGAATAGGCAAAAAGCAGGGAAAGCTACAATTTCTGTGCTAGAACTCAAAAAGCAAGCAGGGTTAGCAACGAAGATCTGTCCACAATTTCATCAAGGGAGGGGCTTTGGGAGATCATTCTTCCTCCTTTTCTTTAGCATGCCTTTCATATGAATCGACTTTCCTGGGGGAGACGGGTGAGTGACAGGCCTCAGTTGGATAAACCTCTTTTATGTTGAGACAGGATCTCTTTACATACCCCTAGCTGCCCTCAACTCACAGATTCTCCTGCTTCTGCCTCCTGAGTGCTGGGGATAGAGGTATGTACCACTATACCTGGTTGAACTAACTCTTAAGGTGGGGGATACTAGACTATAGAATTTAGGGCAGTTTAGACTGTGTCTCCATTCAAGGCCAGAGGCAGAACTTAGAATCTCATCCTCTGGCTGTGAGTAAGTAATAGCTACACCCTTAAGTGGCTCACCAAAGCCCTGACACCTCCACCTTTTCCTGTGGAATTTTGAATCTTAAGGAGAGACAATTATGGTGCTTTCCCTTCTAGAGTTCAGGGTAGGAGTCCAGCCTCAATGTCTCCAAGCTCGTTAATACATCTAGCTCGCCAACATTGATAGATTACTCTTATTTCATATTCATTATTAAGTAAAAAGGGGCACTGAAAGTAAGTCTGTGATGCCATGTATAGTAGTGCTTTCCTCCAAACTGAAAATTCCCTTCTTGGAAATAGGTTCATTTGGACCCAAGAAGCCACTGAAAGTTCTCAAGCTTGGGACACTCAGGTTGTAACTTTTACAAACCTTGCCCACCAAGGATATAAAAGCAGTGAACTATTTCTGAAATTTTCAAGAAAAACTAATGTATTCTTTACTTTTCCCATTGCTGTGACAAAATACTTGGAACAAATAACTTAAGGGGGAAAGTTTACTTTTGGCTCACAGTTCAAGAGTACAAGTCCATCATGGAGGGGGGCGTCTACATGATACGAGCTTAGAGCAACTGCTCCCGCTGTGTCCAGAGTCTAGAAGTACAGAGGCGAATGCTTGTGCTCATCTTCCTTTCTCCTTTAAAATTCGTTGCTGTTGTTGTTGTTGTTGTTGTGTGTGTGTGTGTGTAAAAAGAGAGTAAGCTGGAGAGTGTGGAAGTCTGAGGACAACTCTGTAGCATCAATTCTACTCTCCTACCATTGTGTTCCAGGGAATGAACTCAGGCCTTCAGGCTTAGTGGCAAGCTGCTTTACCCACTAATCCAACTTGCTGGCCCTCATTTTCTCCTTCTTGTACATTCCAGAACCTAACTATAGAGAATATTGCCACCCACCATGGGAATCAACTTAAACAAGATACCTCTCTCCATGCATGCTACATAGTTTTGAAAAAATATGGTGGTGTATGCCTGGGATCCCAACATTCATGAAGTAGAGACATGAGGATCAGGTCAAGGTCGTCTACAATTGCATAGTATGTCAAGGTCAATATGAGCCACACCATACCCTACCTTTGTTTGTTTGTTTGTTTGTTTGTTTGTTTGAGACAGGGTTTCTCTGTGTAGCCTTGGCTTCCTAGAACTCACTTTGCAGACCAGGCTGGCCTCAAATTCAGAGATTCACCTGCCTCTGCCTGCCCCTCTGCCCTTCTGCCTCTCTGCCCCTCTGCCCCTCTGCCCCTCTGCCCCTTTGCCTCCCAAGTGTTGAAACTAAGGCTGTGCACCACCAATGCCTAGTGTCATACTGTCTTTAAAAGGAGAACAAGTCCAGTCCTTGAATTTCAGCTAGAGAAATATCAGAGACATGGGAACATCTTCTCAAGGATTCATCTTTTTTTTTTAAATTTATTCACAAATTTTAAATGAGAAATTAAGTGGTGGATTCCAGGCTAACTCTGTAAATACATACCTAATCTAATACAAAGTTCTAGAATATTCTATTCTCCGAGACTGGCTGATGTTCAGTTCTCTTTATTTCCTCCTTCTAGCAGAAGTTTCTGTGGTAACAGGTTGAGCTTGTTTAGGTTGCTAAGCAACCAAAAAGCCCTAAGGGGAGACCTGTGATTAAGCTACTGTCATCAAACCAACCTGGCCAAGGTTGGGGAGGACCAGACTCTCAAGGCTCCTGTCTGCCATCTGTGCTCCTAACACACCTTCTGTGTTTCTTCCTGACAGAATCCCTGTAGAGTGACACAGTTGGATCTGAGCCTCAGAGTCTAGAAAAATTGGAGCAGGGATGCAGTTCAGTTGGGAGAGTGCTTAGAAATCATGTACAAAGTCCTGGGTTTGAACCCCAGCACTGCAAAAATTAGATATGGTGGAGCATGTTAGTAGCCCCAAAACATGAGAGGTAGGGGCAAGAGGATTGAGAGTTCTAGGTCATCCTCAGCTACATCCTGAGTGTGTAGGGTACCCTTGGCTACAGAGCCCCTATGCCAAAAGAATAATACAGCTTCAGAGATAGCTCAGTAAATAAGAGTACTTGTTACTCTCTGGCCTTTGTCAGTGTGCACACATGTAAATGTACACATACACTTGTGCACACCTGTGCATCCACCATCCACCCACATGTGCATCACATGCTTTCTTCATACATGCACCTATAACATACATACAAACACATTTTAAAAATGAAGTAAGTGGATTGGCGAAAACAGACAAAACTGGAGATTTGTCTTGTTAAGCAAAAATAAACTAGACTCAGAAAAATACCACGTTTTTTTCTTATATGGAATGTAGTTTATGAATATGTACATGTATACATAGACACATGTATGTACAAAACCACACATGATGTGAACTTGGGAAAGGACACTACAGTTTTCCTTCTATTGCTGTGATAAAATATCTTGACCTCCCCCCAAAAAAAAACAACTTTAGGGTCTGGAAAGGTGGCTTACTGGTTGCTTCTCCTGCAGAGAATCAGGTTTGGTTCCCAACATCCATTCCAGGCAGCTCACAACAACCTATAATGCCAGAAAGTCTGATCCCCTCAGTCTTCTGAGGATGCCTGCACAAACGTGGTGCGCACAAACTCATACAGACACAAACATGAAAAAAAAGTTAATCTTTTTTTTAAAAGTAAACTTGACAGGAGAGATGGCTCAGTGGTTAAGAGTACTGTCTGCTCTTCCTCAGGACTTTGGTTCAATTCCCAGCACCCACATGGCAGCTCACACTTGTTTGTAACTCCAGTTCTAGGGCTCTGACACCCTCACAAAGACATATAGGCAGACAAAATACCAATACGCATAAAAATAAAAATAAGTTACTTTTAAAAATAAAGGAAATTTGGAAAGATAAGGTTTATTTGACCTACAATTCCAGGTCAAGTCAGTGATAACGAAGCCACAATCCATAGAACCACAGAGGTTAAGAACAGAGTAAGGGACTAGGGGCCACATATCGATCTTATTAGGAGAGGCAGATAGATAGTTATGGACAGATGAGGGAACAATGGAATGGGAAGACCAAGAGGGGAGGAGAGGGGAAAGTGGGGAACCCTGGGAAAGACAGATAAAATTAAGGGCCTTTTAAGGGTTAGCATGGAAAACAGTAGAAGCTTCCTAGAATATATACAAATATAAATGTGATGTAAATGAAATCACTAAATAATGGAGGAGACAGAGCCCCAACTAGCTGTCTCTTGTCACCAAATGAAGCTTCCAGTACCAGGACTGGGTTACGTCTAATGTGGCTGCTGATCAGAAGGAATCCCCAAACAACCTAGGCTGTTGCCAAGACGATAGGCTGCTCTCTACATATGGACAGCAAGACTTTATTGCTGAAGACGACACCCATACAATTCACTGAAGAGGGAGATGCTGAGATGGCGCCTATACAAAGCCTTCACCCCTAAGTTCTATTGCCTTTGGTACAGGAAGGTATTCTGTATGATACCAAAAGAAAAATGTAAACACCAAACCAGCCACAAACCTTTTGACCTACAGTGCTGTCCTGCTTGCATGATATGCTAGTGCAGTGGTAGAAGGTTTGAGGGACTAACCAACCAACATGTGATCTGACTCAAGGATTCCACGATCTGGAACCCATACCCAACACTGCTTGGTGAGCAAGAACTAGAGACTAGATAGCCCTGGGACCTAGAGTAAAACCAAACACTACTATTAAAAAAAACCAATAAAATAAAATAACTCCTAATGACATTTCGGTATACTCATAAATCAGCGCCTTGCTCAGCCATCATCAGAGAAACGTCTTCCTGCAGCAGAAAAAATACAGAGACCCAGAGCTAGACATATGCAGAAAGTGAGAGACATTAAGAATATCGGCCTTAAATGGAATGTTTCAATCAAATGTTCTCCTCAGAGCTTAGGGAACCCCAAAGAGGAGGAGAAGGAAGAGGAGGAGGAGGAGGAGGAGGAGGAGGAGGAGGAGGAGGAACGAATGTAAGAGTCAGAGAGATGGAGGACAGCAATAAAACAAGGTCCTCTAAATCAACATGAGCAGAGCTCATACAAACTCACAGAAACTTAGGGAGCACACACTGGGTGCTTTGCATATACGTTATGGCCCCAGTTTAGTGTTTTGGTGGGATTCCTGAGTGTGCAAGCGAGTGTGTCTCTGATCCTTGTGGCTTCTCTTGGGCTCTTTTCCTTTTGTTTGCTTTGTGCAATTCTGATGTGTTCGTTTTTATTTCATCTCATTACATTTTACTTTGTTATATCTTATGTTATTTTACTGTTGTCTCTCGGATGCCCAGTTGTCTTCTAATGAGAGACAGGAAGGGCGTGGATCTGGATAGGAAGGAAGATGGGGAGGAACTGGGAGGAGCAGAGGGAGGGAAAACCATCATCAAGTATGTTATGTGAGAAAAAAAATCTATTTTCAATAAAAGGAATTTTAGAGAGAGAGGGTGGAGGCAGCATTATCTAACTTCCAATAAAGCTTCTTGAGGGGTGGGGATTAGCACAAACTCTTAAGGCTACTGACCAGATGTCCAGAATATAAGTACAATCTCTTACTCCCATTAAAATTTTTTCACTAATTTATTTATTCGTTTTACATTCCAATGGTGAGAAGAGAGGTCTCTGAAGGCATGCTGGAGCAGCATTAAAATAAGACAATGAGGGTCAGCAAGTAAGGATGCTTGCCACCAGGCTTGATAAGCTCAGATCCCCAAAGCTGGAGTTAAGGACGTTTATGAGCTGCCTGACATCGGTGATTGTTGATTCCAACACAACTCAGGTCCTCCATGAGAGAATTAGGCTTTCATAAGTGCTGAACCATCTCTCCAGCTCCAACTTCGGCTTTGTTTAGGTTTCTTACTAGCCTGGAGCTCACTCAAGTAGCCTAGGCTGGCTTGCTAAAAGCCCCATGGACACACCCGTCTCCACTTTCCTGGCACGGAGATTGCAAGCATATGCCACCACATGTAGCTTTAAAATGATGACGGTGGTGGTGGTGGTGGTGGTGGTGGTGGTGGTGGTGGTGGTAGTACTGGGGATGAATCTGAGGTCTTCCTGTTTGTACGACAAGCAGTTTACTGATTAAACCATCTCCCATCTCCCATCCTTCAAGTATGTTTTGTCCCACAGCTAGAATTACAGCTAAATGGATCAACTGTTAAGCAATTAGCCCCAAATTATATTTGACTCAAATTTCGGTGGCATAAAAACATACTGAGAAGTCAGGATTTTCTTTCTTTTCACTCAAAGAAAGCAATCCCTAGTCAGAAGCTCCTGAACTGTGCGAGAATGGAGGACACTGGATGTTAGCAGCGGGCAGCATGGGTACAACATTCGTTTCCCTCTGCTCTTAACTGTATGTAACTAGCTGCTTGAGCTCCTGTCTTCACCTCCCTCAATGATAAGCTGAAACCTATAAAAGCTGAGATAAGCTCCCTACATTTCCTCCCTACGCTTTTTTTTTTTAAATCAGGGTATTCATCACAGCAACAGAAACAAAACTAGGACAATAAACAAATATAATTAAAAATGAAACAAATTTCTAAAAGACTTAGCACCCAACAGTCTCCCTCTCCTGCCCCCCCCCCCAAATCTATGTGATAAACTGCACAGGTAGGTGATAACCCAAAAGGGACTTGTGGGTAAAACATGGTTCACAAAGGAATCTGAGACTGGGCTCAGTATTTCATGCTCATCTCTTTTGAGAATCTTCCTCGCTGAGGAAGGATCAATAGAATTACTGGAGGTATTCATTGATTACAAAGCAAACATCAGTAACAGTTCAATGCCTGGAAAATTCCAACCTCGGAGGCCCTTCCAGCTCCCTTGCAGACCCCCTCCACTTTCCCAATAGTGCTGCTGTTTCCAAGGCAACCGCCTAAGCTAGACCAATGAGTGTCTCACAGGCAGGTAAATGTTCCTAAGTGGGAACAAACATCTATTGACGTCAGACTAGCTCTGGTGGGGGTTGGGGGAGGGTGGGATTGCAGACCTCCCAGCAACAGCTCCTCTCCCGTCTGCATAGTTTCCTTATCATGGCAAACTGTGTATCACGTGCAATTTTAAACTTTAACTTTTTGTTGTTGTTTTCAATCAGAGCTGGGGACAAAATGTATGCTTGAGTGTGTGGAGTACAGAGGATCATGTTGGTGTCTCCTGTCTATCTTTGAAAAAAAAATTACATTTACTTACTGTCTGTGTGTGTGTGTGTGTGTGTGTGTGAGAGAGAGAGAGAGAGAGAGACAGAGAGACAGAGAGAGAGAGAGACAGAGAGACAGAGACAGAGAGACAGAGAGACAGAGAGAGAGAAACAGAGAGAGAGGCAGAGAGAGAGAGAGAGAGAGAGGCAGACAGAGACAGAGAGATTGGGAGGAGGGGCCGTACAAGGCATATGTTGAGATCAAAGGGAAGCTTTCCGAAGTCGGTTTTCTCCCGTCGTTGGCATTTGGGACCAAGGTACCAGACTTATGTCTTTGGGCTTGACAGCACGTCCTGTTGACTTGCTTCTTGATTGTTGAGACTGGCTCCCTCATCGAGCCAGGGACCAGCCTGCCTCTACCTCCCTGCTACAGCACTTGGCTTTTATACAGGTGCCGGGGATCAAACTCAGGCCCTTGTGCTTAGCCAGCGAGCACTTTATGAAACAAGCCACTCCCTAGCTCCCAAAGCCCCACGTTTAGTCCTATTTAAGCTAGGCGTTCACACTTCCCCAGATGGAATTCTGCATCATAACCGGGAAACCAAAGGATCCCTCGTGGTTCTTAGCCTCATGAATGAAAGAACTTAAAAGCAGATTCATAAGGAAGCTCAAAGACAATTTTCTTAAAATGTGAATGAAAAACAACCGACAAGGGGCGTTAAAAATCTCGGCAGCTGCCAGGAGGAGGCGGGGGGGGGGGTGGAGGGAACCCGTGAGCCTTTTAAATTAAATCATTCCTTCTTTCCTTCCCTCCCTTTCCTCCCTTCTTTCTTTTCACATGTGTATGTACTTTCCTGTGTACTTGTGTGTGTAGGTGTGTGTGAGCATGTATGTGACATGTGTAGTGTATGTATGTGTGAGAGTGTGAGTGTTGAGTGTGAGAGTATGTGTGTGGGCTTGTGTGTGTGTGAGCATGTGTGTGTGTGCATGTGTGTGTGTGAGCCTGTGTGTGAGCATGTGTGTGTGTGAGCATGTGTGTAAGCATGTGTGTGAGCAAGTATGTGTGTGTATGAGCATGTGTGTGTGAGCATGTGTGTGAGCATGTGTGTGTGTAAGCATGTGTGTGAGCATGTGTGTGTGAGCATGTGTGTGTGTGAGCATGTGTGTGAGCATGTGTGTGTGTGATTGCGTGAGTCTATGTGGTGTGTGTGAGTGTGTGAGTGTGTGAGCATGTATGTGTGTGTGTGTGTGCATGAATGAATAAGTATGTGCTGCCATATCTGACCTTTCCATGTGGCTTCTGGGGATCAAACTCAGGTCTTCAGCTTTCAAGGCACATGCCGACAACTTTACCAACAGAGCTACCTACTCAGCCTTCCTGCCTCTCTCCCTCTCCTGCCTCATACCCTCTTCTCTTTTACTCAGTTCTTCCCCCCCCCCCGCCTCCTCCCTCACTGCCTGAGACAACTCCTTATGTAGCTTAGACTAGTATATAGTATGTGGCATGTAGTGTGTAACAGAGGATGGCCTTGAACTCTTGAACTCTTGATCCTCTTGCCTCCACCTCCCCAGTACCTACCTCAAGACAAGCTATGGTCTTCTTTCAAAAGGTAATCTAGGGTCCAGGAAGAGTGAGCTGCTCAATACTAAGGCCAGTTCTGTGTGGCGTGAGTTTGTTATTCTTCCCTTTCTGGAATTTTCTCCAGTTATGTTTGGCTTTCCCTCTTTCTAAAATGCCTGTGTCCATCCAAGAACTTTTAAATACGACCCTGGTCTCAAGAAAGAAAACCGCTACCCATTCCTCATCTCCTCACGTCCCAAGACATGGCTGGGCTTGCCCAGGTCTTCAGCCCACACATAGTCATTCTCTTCACCCCAAAGGCCCCACTCCATAAATTACCCTGTAACCAGAGAAGGTCTGCCCCGTTTCTTAGCTGAAACACCACAGCTGCTTTGTAAAGACCTCGTTCTTTTTAAAAGGAAAACCTGTCTGTCTCATTCCTGTGATTAACTCGGCCACAAGTTATTATTTTTCTCAGACTAAAAATGCCCACTGTTTCTCATCATCTGTATTCAGTGGCTGCCACACAGGGTCCTCCAGGAGGGGCTTGGAGAGAGGGAGGACAGGGATGAGGGAGAGACAGAGACAAAGAGATACAAAAAGAGACAGAGACTGAGAGAGACAAAAAGAGACAGAAACCGAGACAAAGAGACAAAGAGAGACAAAGAGACAGAGAGACAAAGAGAGACAGAGACAGTCAGACAGGTACACATATACACACAGAGACAGAGAGAGGCAGACAGAGACAGACAGAAAGACAGAAACAGTGATAGAGGCAGAGAGAGAGAGACAGACACACATAGAGAGACAAAGAGAGACAGACAGGGACAGAGAGAGGTAGAGACAGACAGACAGACACATATAGATACAGAGAAAGGTAAAGACAGAGAGAGACAGAGATAGTGACAGGGGCAGACAGACACAGAGAGACAGACACACAGACACACAGAAACAGAGACAGAAAGACAGGGATAGAGATGGAGACAGGGACAGACAGAGAAAGATAGACACACATACACAGAGAGAAAGAGAGACAGAGAGAGAGTTAGAAAGAAAAAGAGAGAAACAGAGAGAGAGTGAGACAGAGACACAGAAAGACAAAGACACAGAGAGACAGACAGAGAGACACAGAGAGAAAGACAGATGGAGAGAGATAGACAGAGACAAAGGCAGACACAGAGAAAGACAGACATGCATACACAGAGAAAGAGACAGAAAGAGACAGAAAGAGACAGAAGTAGGCAGATAGAGACATGCACACACACACATAGAGACAAAGAGGAAGACAGAAAGGCAGACGTGGGGGGGTAGAGACAGAGACAGAAAGACAGAGACAATTACAGAGGCAGACAAGAGAGATAGTCAGACACACCCATACACAGAGACAGAGAGGCAGAGAGACATAAAGATACACATGGAGAGAGACAGAGAGATACAGAGACAGAGACACACAGAGAGACAGAGAAAGGCACACACAGACACACACAAAGAGAGAGAGAGAGAGAGAGAGAGAGAGAGAGAGAGAGAGAGAGAGA
>NW_021604774.1:634293-637834 GCF_004785775.1 Grammomys surdaster | reverse complement strand
AGAGAGAGAGAGAGAGAGAGAGAGAGAGAGAGAGAGAGAGAGAGAGAGAGAGAATGAGAATCAGACCAACTAGCAAGGTAATATCATTAAGCCCACATACAGCCTGAGATGTGACACCCTCATATGCTATAAACTGTATTTTGAAACATTTAGAAAACTACAAGTTGGAGGCCTTTCTCATTTTTCTCTTAATCCTTTTCCCATGGAGCAGATCACGAGACTCACACTTATCTCTGAAGCTAGGCACAGAGAACACTGAACAGGCAGGCCTTGTGACAGGCCTCTAGTTTGGGACTATTGCATCATGCTTCTGTTGGTTTGTTTCCGAGCCTCTTTATTTTGAGGCTTCCTGAGAGATAAGATTATGACCGTGTACCACGATGCCCACTAGATCATTAAAAAATAAAGACAAAACAAAACAGCTAGGACCAGTGAGATGGCTCAGCAGGTAAAGGTGCTTGCCGCCAAGGCCAAATACCTGAGTTTGACCCCTGGGACCCATTTGGTAGAACAGAGTCCCAAAAGTTGTCCTGTGACCTTCACATGCCGTGTCACACACCCCCCTCAACTCACAAACATATGAAATAAATAAAAATGTAATTAAAACATCATGTGTCTCTGTGGCTATCTACTTAATTATACCTACTTTAAGCTTTCCTGTGTCTTTAGGTCTCCAATTCCATTTGAAAGCTCTTGTAACATGAAACTTTTATATCAAAAACATGTCAGTATTCTTCCCTTGTTAATCCATCCTTTTGTTACAGTGGCTTCACCACCTGGATGGCTCAGGGTATTTTGTCTTGTGTTTTCTTAACTATTGTGTAACGCTGCTAATTGCAATTAGCCCTACTAATACTAACAGAACCTTTTGGCAGCATAGGCTGGTCTGGCACTCACTCAGAAAATGGTTTGGGGCTGAAGAGATGGCTCAGTGGTTAAGAACCCTTAGTATCCTTACAGAAGACCTAAGTCAGGTTCCCGGCATCCATATTAGACAACTCAAAACCATCTGTAGTTCTAGCTCCAAAGAATCTGATACTTTTCTTCTAGGTACCTTGGGTATTGCATATATCCACATACACCATACAGGCACACACACACACACACACACACACACACAAATACGTACACTCATAAACAAAGACTTATCTCCAACTTTATCTACGAAGCTACTTCTAGAAATGAGAGTCTGCAGAATGCTGGCCTCCCTGGTTTATTCTTTTAAGAAAATCTGTTTCCCCCTTGTTTCTTATTTATAGGGGAAGATGACTGAAGCTTAGCCTTGGCTCATTAGGAGAGCCTTCCTGGAGGAAGCTTGACAGAGGTACCACATTAGAGTGAATGTACTCAAGCCTAGTGGGATAGTCTATACAAACCTGGGTTTTGAGGTACATACTATTGGACAGGAGCCCTACCACTGACTGAGCCACTATTCTGTCAAGTTCACTGAATTCAGAGGTCTATACTAAAACTTGACTCATTCTTTCCATTGTTGGAACTGCAGAAATTTCCCTGGAAACTTAAGATGTATGAAATTCTAAAAGAGACATGTTAAGACTTTGGAAGGAAACAACCCACAAATCTCAGGGAGTTCCTAAAACTTATAAGATTCATGAGGTCCTATATTTATATAACCTCTCCTTGAGGTTATATAAGGATTAAGAACTGCTGAGAGGGCTGTTGAGATGCCTCAACACTTAAGAACATTGACTGTGCTTCTTATTTAAAAAAAAAAAAGTACTGTTAAGGTAATAATCAGGGTAGCTAAGCTGCCTGGAAAAGTTTTCAACCTGCTAACCAGCCTACAAGCCATGCTACAAAACTCCAAGATTCTAGCTTTGGTAGCTTCAGTGATGCAGCTGCTGTTGACTCAGCCCTACTCCTGTCATTCCAATGAACTAATTGGTTTACCAGTTGGTCTTTGGTAGTATTAGTATTCTGGTCTATTTTCAGTCCACCCCCCCCCCGCCATTCAATCCTTTCCCTGGGTAACTGTGACATCCTGACTAGGGATGTGAGGGACTAGGGTCCCTCAGATCCCATCAATATTCTGTCACTCACAGAGTGAGCTGCAGACCTGCAAGCTTCTCCTGCACCCATCTTCCACCACAATCTGACCTCCGTCAGTGACTGCAACACAAAATATGAAAGGACACTACTGATCATCGATCCCCAAGATTAATGACCACCTGTCTCTATCTGTTTCTCTAATTGCCAAGACCTTATCGCCTGACCTCTGCCATACAGCCAAGACGGTTTACCTGACGTCTCTGAAAAACTTTTTTTGTCCCCTAAGAGCTTGACAATTAACCTTTTCTGTAATTGGATTCCCCCCTCGGTTCCCCCACCCCCGCACCCCTCAGCTGTTTGTTTGCAACCATCCCACTACGGCTCATAGATCATATCTTCAAAAACAGAGCTGGGGTCAGGGTGAGGCAAACATGAGAGGGCACCAAAATGTCAGCCATCAAGATAAATTGTGCACACCTGAGTGGAAGTTTCAGAGCCATTGGTCAAAGGGTACACTGTTTCAGACAAGACGAATAAAGTTCAGAGTTGTATTGTACGACATGTTGATTACAGTTCATTTTTAGAAAAAAATAAAATATTTGATGAGATATTTAATTTAAAAAAAAATCTCACCATAATAGAGGGACAAAGCACCAAGAATGTAAATAAAGTCCAGTGTATTCTAAACCACATCAAAGTCTGAGGCAGGAGGAAAACATAAACTCCTATAGGCGTGTCTTTGTGTAATTTTTAATTGCTAATTTTCCCACAGAACATTTGAGCAGTTAAAAAATGGGCCTTAAAACTTGAAAAAAGAATATATATATATATATATATATATACTCTCAACTTTATCATATGCTTTTATCTTTTATTGCTTTGATGGAAGCAAACTCGTGAGCAAGAATTTTAAACTTTATATCTGGGGAAAGAGTAACTGTTAAGAAAAAGATGTCAGGGCTAGAGATGTGGTTCAGCAGTAAAGATTTGACTACAATTTCCCCCATTGAGGGGTCGGAGGCCTCGCTCTATGGTAGAGCGTTTGCCTAACACGCACAAGGCTTCTGGCTCCATCCCCAGCTCTGTAAGAAGGTAAAACAAAGGAACCTACCTATACTGACTGCTTCCAGATCCTGTCTTAATTTAAAAGGCCTACAGCACCCAGTATTCTGAGATGGTCTCCCATCCAAGTACTAACCAGGCCCAACCCTGCTTAGATCAAACGAGATCGGGCGCATTCAGGGTGGTATGGCCGTAGACTGACCATAGGACTTGAAAGGGTTTTTTTTTCTTGTAATACATTCCAACTACCTAATGACTGCTCTGTTGCTTACTACGCTTATGTGTGGCCATGGTTCCTTTGCTCATTTAATCAACCAGGTCGTAGATTTCTTTTTCCACACGTGGAAGCTGTAGCTAAGAACTAAGCTACTGTGCTATAACGTTCCATCCAGGGGGCACGTAGAAAGTGGATTAGCCTCTCAGCCTCTCTCTCTCTCTCTCTCTCTCTCTCTCCCTCTCCCTCTCCCTC
>NW_021604774.1:627912-634193 GCF_004785775.1 Grammomys surdaster | reverse complement strand
CTCTCCCTCTCCCTCTCCCTCTCCCTCTCCCTCTCCCTCTCTCCCTCTCCCTCCCTCCCTCCCTCCCTTCTTCCCTCCCTCCCTTCTTCCCTCCCTCTCCCCATCTCTCTCCCTCCTGAAGCCTTCATTATGCCTGCCACTCAGAGGTACTCTGGGTATTCAGAAAGCACTTATGCAGTTCCTGGTGTGGAGTGAGCATAATGAATATTATCTATATTTTAGTAATATGGCAATTATCATAGTGTTGATGGTGGCGGCGGCAGCGGCAGCAGCTGTGGTACATTACCAACCACAGGCTCATTCCAAATGTGAAACTTGGTTCTACAGTTGAGCTGGAGAGATTGTTCCTTTCTCAAAGTGTTTGTTGACAAGCCTGAAGACCTGAGTTTGCATCCCTGCATCAACATGAGAGGGAGACACAGTGTCCTATGTCTGGAGATCCAGCTTTGATGTGAAGAGACCGGCAAATTCCTGAAGCTCTCTGATCAGCCAGACTAGCTGGATCGGTTATCTCCAGGTTCGGGGAGAGACCTTGTTTTAAAAACATAAACTGGCAGGCTGGAAAGATAAGATGGCTCAGCAGTTGAGAACACAGACACACAGACTGCTCTTGGAGAGTACCTGGGGGATTGACCATATCACAAGCCCAATCAGAAGGCTCACCACTACCTGTAACTCCAGGAATCTGATACCTTCTGTGAGGATTCCTGGGCACCTGCACTTAGAGAGACACTTTCCCAAATTGCACAAAATTAAAAGAATAAAAATATATCTTTAAGAAGAATAAGGTGGAAAGTGAGAAAAATAACACATATTAACCACTGGCTTCTACATGCACATGTGGACATGTGAACACCTGTGTCTGCATGCAGAAGTTCAGACATACACACACACACACACATTCCACACTCATACCCCACAAACACATATGCTAAGATAAAATAATAATTAAATAAATGTAAATGTCCCTCCAGACCTAGTGGTTTAGGTGTATAGCTTTAGGTTCTGGACAAGTTAAGGGAGAATGATGGTGAATTCAAGACTTGTCAGGGATTCAGAGTGAGCTCATGACCAGCTTGGGAAACAGTGAGACACTGTCTCAAAACAAAGAACATAAAAAGGGCTGGGGGTACACTTAGTGGTAGAATTGATTATATAAGAAGCCCTGTGTTTAATCTCCTATAAAACACACACACACACACACACTCACACGTAAATACATGGATAAATACGTAAATAATAAATAAATAAAATACAAAGATTTTAATTTAAGCTGATACCTCTACCACCCCTACCACCTCTATCTCTTTGGTTTATTATCATAATCAAGGTTTTCTGATGTGTTTGGGACCAGTCCCTGGTCTAATGGCTACATATCCCAGAAAAAAAATGTTTAGTAAATTTTCTTCTCTTTTTGTTTTTGTGTGACCATCTGAGGAGTTTGCTTCTCTCCCAGTATCCTCTAAGCTGCTAGAAACTAAAGGCCAAGTCTGAGTCTGCCTTCTGGCAATTTCCAGTGTCCTACAGGAAGTCTGGCGTTTATCTTCACTCGAGGTGGATGGTAATCAGGTAGTCACAATTTCAATAATTAAACCATAAATTGCCACATATAAACTATGTACATGGCTGCTTTTTTTTGTTTTGTTTGTGTTTGTTTGTTTGTTTGTTTGTTTTTTTGAGACAGAGTTTCTCTATGTAGCTTTGGCTGTCCTGAAACTCACTCTATAGATCTGGCTGGCCTCAAACTCAGAGATGCATCTGCCTCTGCTTCCCAAGTGCTGAGATTAAAGGCGTGGCCACCACCACCTGGCTATCTTTATTTTTTAGACTACGATTCATTTGTTTGTTTTTCATGTACCGTGCCGTAGTGTGCCTATAGGGATCAGAAGTCAGTGTTAGGAAATCTGTTCCCTTCCTCCACCATATGGGTTCTGGAGACCGATCTTGGGGCGTTAGGCTTAGCAGTAAGTACCTGTACCCACTGAGCTATCTGGCCACTCCACAGGCACAGTTTCATTTGTTCACTGTTAAAGTATCTCCCCATGTTGCCCACGCTGAGTCAGAACCTCCGACTGCTGGGATCTGTGTGGTTGGCGACTACATCCAGTCTTTAGAACTTTTAAGTTTAAGCACCACTACCTCCACCATTGTCTCTTGCTGAGAGCCCCTAATGGTCCTTTGGGAGTTCTGGTCCCCCTATCCTCTTTTCTGAACCGATTCAATGTGATTCTGCAGCAGTCATGAGAAGATAGGTTAACATTATCACCACCGTGATGCTATGTCCCAGGAGACAGCCTGCCGTTATGATTGAGGTAAAGCCAATAGTTTATGGGTAGACTAATAAACAAAAGATTATCATGGATCATGCTTGATCGTGATCGTTGTTTGTAGATGATTTGAAATGTTTAATAATGAAGAGACGATACAGCATCCTCCTTCCTTCTTTCCCTCCCTTCCCTTTCTCTCGCCCTGTCTCATGATTAAGGGTCTCATTACGTATCTTTGACTAGCCTTAAATTCACTCTGTAGCAAGACTCTCCAACTTTCCATCCCCCTGCCTCTGTCTCCTTAGTTCTGGGACTATAGGTGTGTACCAGCACACACTGCATACGGCAACATTTTTAAATGAAATTATTTTTTCATTATTTTTCATTATGAATATATTTATGGGATACAGTGTGATAACTCATTATACGCATAGGCTGCATAATAAATCAATAACTAGCACACAAACCTCCTTAAACACTGATCATTTTTGTGTGTGTGTGATAGAACTCACACTGTGATTTATGATGCTCTACCAACTTCCAAATATGCAACTTAATTGCAGTAAAGAAACAAACCTGACCTTTTGTTGTTTAATCTTGTCTGACTCTGCCTGGGCCCCCCTGCAAACCTCTCACAATCAGGAAGAAGGCAGCTCGCTCTGCCGTTGCCAAGGAAACCGCAGCTGGCCCCTTCAGTGCTGCCATGGAAACCCCAGAGGCCAGGGAGGAAAGGGATTGCAGAAGCTGGAGGCTTAGGGGCTTGAATATACCCAGGGGCTACAGGTGAACTTGCTTTGCTTTGAAAAAGCTCCAACATGGAAGCCATTAAAATAAGAGTTGTTGTAATAATAATAATAATAATAATAATAATAATAATAATTGCAGGCTTTGTCCCTATCTTCCATCCATGTCATAGAGGGTTCCGGTTTGCAAAGCAGAAATCAGGGACACTGCAGTTTTGATTCTGACATAGTACATTAACCCACTCCTCCCGGCTTTGTGAATTTTAATGAGTGAAACTCAAAACTTGACACTAACAAATAAAGGGAATAATTCTGGCTACCTGTACATATATGAAAATACAAAGAATGATTTAGTAAAGAACACTACAGGTTAAATCTGTGTGTCCCCCAAACCCACAGGTTAAAGCACTCTCAAGTAGCCCTGGCTGTCCTGGAACTCACTCTGTAGACCAGACTGGCCTCGAACCCAGAGATCTGCCTGTCTTCGCCTCCAAGGGCCGGGATTAAAGGCGTACGCCACCCCCGTCTGGCTACCAGCTACGTGCTGTTGATAGTTCATCTTGGTCCATCTGCTAAGGCGGACAATGTAGTATATATAATCTGGATTTGTGACCTGTTCTGAGTCACAAATAAGATGAGGCCTCTAATCACCTTCTCGGCCAGTACTACCTCCTACCTGATGCTGATTTTTCCATTTAGCTGTTAAACGTTTTCTTACTGACTGGAATCATCATTTATGTGTTAGTCTTGGAAGCTCAGTCCTTTGACTATTACCCTTCTTTTCAAGTATTTTGCATTATGTATTTCTCTATGTATGTAGACTTATTTTTTTAAATGTGTGAATATTCCAGTATGAATCAGAAGGCGCTTAAGAACCCTACTCCATGGCCGAGGAGCTACTGATAGTTGGTGGCTAGTAGGAAAGGCAGAGTTAGGTTGTTTTAGGGGTTTGGTCCCTGGAAGGCTGACTGTGCTCCAGGGAATGCCTCCCACCCATATATCAGCCATGTTAATTGGACCGGGTGGCTTATCTTTTAAGAAAAGTATATAAACTTGGGGATGTGGGATGTAGGGGGAGAATTGAAGCAAGGTCATGTTCTGGTTAGTTTTATGTCAATTGACACAAGCTAAAGTCATTTGAGAGGAGGGAGCCTCAATTGAGAAAATGCCTCCGTAAGATTGGGCCGTAGGCAGGCAAGCCAATAGGATTTTTTTTTTTTAATTAGTGATTGATGGGGGAGGCCCAACATATTGTGGGTAGCACAACCATGGGCTGGTTGGTGGTCCTTGGTCCTGAAAGAAAGCAGGCTGAGCAAGCCAGTAAGCAGCACCACTCCATGGCCTCTGCATCAGCTCCTGCCTCCATGTTCCTGCCCTGTGTGAGCTCTTCCCTTGGCTTCCTTCAATGGACAGTCTGTGGTTTGGAATGTATATAAGCCAAATAAACCCTTTCCTTCTTAGGTTGCTTGTGGTCATGGTGTTTCATCATAGCAATAGTAATGCTAGATAAAACAGGAGATTGGGGGATGGATTTGACCAAAATTAATTGCATGTATGGAATTCTCAAATAATAAATAAAAATAATTCTAAAGATTGTGGGGGCTGGTCAGTTGGGAGAATGTGTCCTAGCATGAACGGATTGCCAAGCTCAATTCCCAGCGCTGCATAAAATGGGTGTGGTGCCAAAAGCTTGCAATCCTAGAATTTAGGACGTAGAAACAGGAAGATTCAAAAGTTCAAGGTGATTTTTGTCTATATAGTGAGCTTGAAGCCAACCTGGGCTACCTGAGATCCTTTCAGGAAGGAAAGAAGGAAGGGAGGGGGGAGGAAGGAAGGAAGAAATATTGGTAAAATACACAGAAGGCAAGAAATAAATAATCTCCAACACATCCTACCCTTAGTCGTTGTGTGGGTTGTTTGTCTGAGTCTAGGAACCCCAGGCAACACAAGCCTAATTAACAGGACAAAAACCCACAAGTGTTGGTAAAGTTACACATTCATGGAGATTTTCACCAGAGAGTGAAGTCCAAAGCAGGGCGCCTCTACACATTTTAAACAAAGAGCAATATGTTTGAGGAGAAATGACAAGACAGATGGGTCTCTGACTAGGGGAGTAAACTCCAGGCTGTCGCTAGGAGATATATGGGGCCATCAGGCTGGGGGGAGATAAGGGCTACTTCAGGTTGTTTACACAGGTTCAGGGCAGCCCAGTCTCCTGCCTGAGGTCATCAAGGCTCTCTCCCAGCCGTGGTGTATGAAGGATGGCCCTTCCTAAAGAAACAACTGTTGCTGCATGTGGGAGAATGCCAAATGGTTCTTTATGGCACTGAGTCCTACCCTCTACATTCATGTTCAAAAATTTTACACATATTTCCTCAAGGGATTTCAACCTGGGATAGTCAGTACACCAGTCTCCATGTGTGTGTGTGTGTGTGTGTGTGTGTGTGTTAGTGTCATGCACATATGGAGGCCAGAAGTCTTGCCCTGTTGCCTGCCTGATTCCTTTGAGAGACAGCATTTCACTGAACCTGGAGCCAGAATGGCAGCCAGCAAGCCACGGTAATCCTTCTATTTCATACACAGGAACACACAGGCACACATACACATGTACATACATCCAAAGATAAAATATACTAATATGTACTAATTATACAAAGTAAATGGTTCCATTATGGTATTTGCACATGTTATATCTTTGGTCATATTTGCTCCCTCTGTTGCTTTTCTAACATAAAATTTTTATAAATGAATAACCATTATATATATGTAGTGACAGGTTTTATAAAGATATTTTCTAGGCAGGTGTGGTGTCACACACTGTGATGGCTAGTTTTTTGTCAAGTGGACATAAAGAGACTCATTTGAGAAAATGGCTCCACAAGATTGGCAGGTGGCAAACCTGTGGTGCATTTTCTTGATCGATGGCTGACACCGGAGAGTCCAGCTCATGGTAGGCAGTGCCAATCCTGGGTACGTGGTCCCACATTATTTAAGAAAACAAACTGAGCAAACCAGGGAGCAAGCCAGTAAGCAGCATCCCTCTAGGCCTCTTCCTCAGTTTTCATCTCTATATTTCTACCTTGAGTTCTTGCTCCAACTTTCCTCTATGATAGACGGTGATCAGTACATATAAGCAGAAACAAACCCTTTGCTCCCCAGTGTTCATGGTTGTGAGGCAGAGGCAGAGAGGCAGAAGAGAGGCAGAGGAGAAGCAGATGGAGAGAGGCAGAGGGGCAGAGGGGCAGAGGGGCAGAGGGGCAGAGGGGCAGAG
>NW_021604774.1:615745-627902 GCF_004785775.1 Grammomys surdaster | reverse complement strand
AGGGGCAGAGGGGCAGAGGGGCAGAGGGGCAGAGGGGCAGAGGGGCAAAGGAGAGCCAGAGCCAGAGGCAGGTGGATTTTTGTGGGATCAAGGCCAGTCAAGCCTACATACTGAGATCCTGACTCAAAACAAACCAACAAAACCACACCACCACCATCACCACCACTGCCACAAGGAAGAAAGAAAGAAAGAAAGAAAGAAAGAAAGAAAGAAAGAAAGAAAGAAAGAAAGAAGGAAAGAAAGAAAGAGGAAACAAAGAAAGACACTTTTGTACAAACTGTAGCAACCAAAACAACATGGCACTGGCTCCAAACAGAGGTGTAGATGAACAGAATAGAAATAGAAGACCCAGAAATAAATCCACACAGAAATAGCCACATGGCTTCTTTTGGACAAATATGCCCCCCCACAATACTCTGGGGTAAAGATAGCATCCTCTGCAAATGTTGCTGGGGAAATTGGGTAGCTACATGTAGATGAATGAAGTTTGTGTCTCTCACCCTGTACAAAACCCTGTTTCACAAGTCATCAAAGATCTTAAGGTAAAACCCCCAAGCCTAACATTTTGTGTGTTTTTTAGGGGGTCACACCCAAATCCCTGTCTTTCATTCCCTTTCTATGTCTCTGATATTCTTTTCCACCTCTTATTCTCCTCTTAGCTTCCACATAGGAGAAATAAAACATACAGTATTTCTGAGTTTGGCTTATTTCATTTACGGCGTCGATGGCTTCTGGTTTCATTCACTTTGCTACAAATGACATAATTTGATTCCTTCTATCGCTGAGTAAAACTCCATGTATATGTCTTATGTTTTCTTTATTCTTCTGCTGATGGGCACCTGGGGTGATTCCATTCTCTGCTGTTGTGAACAGTACTTCTGTAAACACAGGTGTGCTTGTGCTTCTGTGGTTACCTCGCTTTGACGGCTGCTGCTTCTTCTTCTTCTTCTTCTTCTTCTTCTTCTTCTTCTTCTTCTTCTTCTTCTTCTTCTTCTTCTTCTCTTCCTCCTCCTCCTCCTCCATCTCCTTCTCCTCCTCCTCCTCTTCCTCCTCCTATTCCTCCTCTTCTTCATCTTCCTCTTACACTTTCTCCCTTTCCTCCTTTTTTTACTTCTCTTCCTCTTCTTCTTCCTCCCCTTCCTCCTTTTCCTCCTCCTCCTCCCCCTTCTCTTCATCTTCCTCCTCTTCATCTTTTTCTTCCTCCCCTTCTTCCTCTTCTTCCTCCTCTTCTTTCTCTTCTTCTTCCTCTTCCTCCTTCTCCTCCCCATCCTCCTCCTCCTCCTCTTCTTCTGAGATTTTTTTGGAGGTTTTTACAGGCTTGACAGAAAGACCCTCTACCCATCACACTACCACACCAGCTCCCTGCTTTGATCCTATAGTTAGGGCATACTATGGCTTCCTGTGACCTGTTCCTGAGCCAAAAGAGTGCTTACACAGAGTCTCTACTGAACTGTATATTTTTTATAAATTTATGTGTTTGTTCACGTGCCTGTGTGAGTATATGTGCAGGTATAGGATCCACAAGTCTGTTGGAACCCTGGCGTGGGAGTTACAGGCAGTTATCAGCTTCTTGATGTAGGTACCAGAAACTGAACTCAGGATTTCTGGCAGAGCAGCAAGTGCTGTCAACCACTGAGCCGTCTCACTAGCCCTTGATTTTTTTTGTTATTACATCTTATTTATTTATCATGCGTGTGCATGTTCATACGCACATACATGTGAGTATGTATGCACATGCAGAGGATACCCTGTGGGAATTGGTTCTCTCCTTTCATTATGTCAATCCCAGGATCAAGCTTGGGTTCTCAGGCTTGGCTGCAGGCTCCTTACCCATCGCACCCTCTTACCAGCTCCTTGCTTTGACCCTATAGTAAGGTCATACTATGGCTTCTTGTGACCTGTTTCTGAGCCCAACCAAGAGCTCTACAAAGAGTCTCTGCTGAGCTACAAAAGGACCACCCATGGGGCTCCGAGCTATGGAAAAATCATGTTCCCTGGGCTCAACGCTCTAGACCCTGCCAGGAGAGCAGGGCCCAGACTTCCAGTGAAAGAGCGGTCCATGTGGGAGAGAAGTTTCTCCTGGAATCTCACAGCCCTTTGGACAAAGCTTTAAGGCTGCCTGAAGAGCCAGAGAAATTGGCGTGTTCTGAAATTTTCTCTGGCTAATGAGTTGAACTGCATAGTGGAGCCCAAGCTGTCACCTCGATGGTACAGGGAAAGGATTTCTCAGAAACCATGATTCCTGGCCAATGTTCTGGAGATACTGACAACCAGAAGCGGTCTCAACAGCACCCACCTGTTTTGTCAATTCTGTCTCTTGACCCAGCTTTAAAAGAGTTTCAATTTTCCTATGGTTATAAATCTTGTCATTGATTTTCTACAGATATTAGAAATTTATCCAATTGTAAATGGGTGACCTTATTGGGAACCCCAGAACTCAATCTCCAAGTTCTGTGCTATGCTGTATTAAAGTAAAAAAAAAAAGAAAGAAAGAAAGAAAGAAAGAAAGAAAGAAAGAAAAGAAAAAGAAAAAAGAGAGAGCCTAATTTAAATAAGTGATGTATATGTATAATAGTGAAGATATGATTAATATTTGTGACTTAAAATTCTTTTTACATATTTATTCTCTTTCCATTTCTCTCTCTCTCTCTCTCTCTCTCTCTCTCTCTCTCTCTCTCTCTCTCTCTCTGTGTGTGTGTGTGTGTGTGTGTGTGTTTGGAGGGGTGAGTGGATGTGTAAATGTACTCACAGAAATAGATGGGATATGCCTTCCTTCATTCCTCACTTTGCTCACTCCCACCTTTCCTTTGTTTCTCTTTCTTCCTTCCTCCTTCCCTCCTCCCATCCCTCCCCATCTCTCTCCTTTACCCCTCTCTTTCAAAATGAATTTCAAGCATTTGCAAGTAAAATGGGCCTCAGAACCTCCACACTCTCCTTGCTATTCTTCCCTCGTCGAAATTCTAGACCTTAAAAATACTAAGAATACTAGTTTACATACTGATATAAAACCCAACCACAAATTAGAGAGGCAGATGAGTGGGCATACTGCTGGCCACAGGCTTGTGAGGATCTGAGTTCAGATCCTCAGCATCCTTGGAAAAAGCAGGGCATGTCGATGTGAGTGCCTAGAAGTCCAGGGCTGAGGGTAGAGGCAGGCAGCTCCCACAAGCTTGCTAGTCATCCGTCTAACAAAAAGGGTAAGCTAGCTCTAGACTAGTAAGAGAGGCATTTCAGTAAATAGGTAGCAGGGTTTAGGGAGATGACTCAGTAGTTGAGATCTTGCTGCATAACCTTGGGGAGCAGAGCTCACACCCCCCAGAGCCCACTTAAATACAGGCTGATCAGGTGGCCCACCTGGACTTTTAGCCTCTGAAGGTGGAGACAGGATACTCAGAGTGACCTGTCTAGCAAGACTAGCCGATCGTCTGGGTTTGATTGACAGACCCTGCCTTAATGAATAAGATAGAAGATGGATGAAGGATGATTCCAGACATCTGCCACTATGTGATGCATCCTCACATGTGCATGGGCAGACACACATCACACACACACACACACACACAAACACCATGCAGATGCACGGATACGACACACACATGAAAACATGCAAATTCTGGACACAACACATTCATGAAAACTAGAAAAGAATAAGGTATGAAAGCTGGGCCAGTGCAGCCATTCTTCAAAGCTTCTTGTGAGAAATCCATGTCTCTCTTCTACACCAACAAATTAGGAGTACCAAAATGGTGGATTCTGGAATCCAGGTGAGAGAAGGACACAGGCAGTGGAGGGGACCAAGAACTAGGGCTTTAGATGGTCAGGCTGTCAAAATGAGGGCGGAAGAGGCATCAGGAGGTATTCTGAGATTCTCTTTCAGGGAACTGAGTAGTGGGACTTTCTTCATTTGTAAAAGAAACATTTAAATATACAGTCAGTCCACCATTAAATAAACTGTAAGTCAGTTTACGAACACTTAACCAAGCGTGGGTTGGAAATATTTGAAAAATAATCTGTAGTAAGCACATATGCTTTCCCCCTTGTCAGTATCTCCCAAGAGAGATGGAGCACATTATTATTATGTATCATTAATGCTACATTATCTATGGTAAGTGATGCAGATCTGACTTCCAGAAGACGTGAGGAGAACCCCAGGTCCATACAAATGATGTGTCATCCATCTTATTTTACCTTCAGAATATGTTTTATTTATTCTTTGATAATTTTATATAAGTATACAACCATTTCAATCATATCCACTCCAAATGTCCCCTCTCTGTTCTCTGCCCCAAACACATTCTTTTCACTTTGTTCTTCTACTTTCATTTGTTAGGGTGTGTGTCTGTGGGTGCATGCGCTCACACAAATGCCAGAGTGGGACGTTGCACGTCCCGTTCTATCACCCTTTGCATCCTTCCCTTGAGACAAGGTCTCTCATTCAACTTGGGGCTGGTCTGGTAGCCACCAAGCCCCTGTCATTTTCTTGACTCTCCTTTCTGGGACACTGGGCTTACAGGTGCTCACATGACCACACCCAACATTTTCTGTGGGTACTTGGATTTGAACTCAGGTCCTTATGCTTGCACAGCAGGTGTTCTCACCCACTGAGTCATCTCCCCAAGCCCCTACATCATTGTATGTGAAGACTTCCCCTCAGTGTCTTGGACCTGGACTCTGTAGGTATCAAGGGAAGACTGTCTATTGAGCCTGCTGTAAAAGGTTAAAAAAAAAAACTGCCTTCTTCTGGGATGAAAGGACAGGATTTTTAACATTCACTGTATTGCACTAACCTGGCTCTATGCTTTACGAAGTATAGGGAAAGGTGTAGGATTTCTAGGTTGAAAGGAATAAAGAGTGTTAAGACTTTATCAAGATGGTTGGTTGGTTGGTTGGTTGGTTGGTTGGTTGGTTGGTTTTGTTTGATCTTGTTTTTTGTTTTGTTTTGTTTTTCGAGACAGGGTTTCTCTGTGTTGTCCTGGCTATCCTGGAACTCTGTAGACCAGGCTGGCCTAGAACTCACAGAGAGTCTCCTGCCTCTGCCTCCTGCATGCTGGGATTAAAGGCATGCATCATCACCACTTGGCTAGAGTAATGATTTTTATCCCTATTTAGTCTAGAGGCAATCACTGTTTTTGTTTAGCTATACATTTTCCTATGCATGCGTATACACATGTATAGGATATGCATAAAATTGGGATTATATTTGAGTCCAGAGGTACAAACACTACGCCAGCCAGAGGGCCTTGGATAGCTTTTTATGTTTCATGGGAGAAAAAGCAGGAGGAAGAGGAGGAGGAGAGAGAGAGGGAGAGGGAGAGGAGGAAAATGAGGAGGATCATCTGTGTCACCCATCATTTAAGAGTCAGTAGGTGTAAGTCAAGTGACCCCTAAGTTTTGTGACAGATTAGCTAAATTCAAAGAGGGGATTACAGGGAATCCAAATGTATGTCCCGTCACCAATCAATCTTTGTGACTGGCATCTGAGCAACATCTTGAGTCATTAGCCTGTAGGATCTTACACTTTCTCCTCGGATTCAGTGTCAGAACTGAACCTAGCTGTAGGGTGTGGCATGTGGGGAAAACCTCCCCTACATCCCACAGTCTCATGTCAGAAATGCTAGCATCGAGTGTTGTGTGAGAAGAGAGGGCAGTAAAATATTCTTCGACGTCATGTCAGGTAGCAATGAAGCCTCTGAAGGAAGAAAGGGAGGAAAGTGGAATTCCCTGGCATCTGGGGGTGGGGGTGGGTGGAGGTGGTACTGCTCTTGTAGATGAGGCTCAGGTCTCACAGCTGGAGAAAGAACAGCTGGTGGAGTTCTTAAGTTGTGTTGAATATGTACAGATTTCGTAGCACTTGCCATGTTCTCTGAATGGCACAGTGCCCTAATTATTCACTCAGCATTCACACTGCATGCTGAGGCCTGGGGAACTGCCAAGGTCCTGGGGTAGATGCAGTACGATTTGTCTTACAGAGGAGAAACAAGCATAAATGGGGAGAGGCCCATCGGCTGCAGGGAGAGAGAGAGAGAGACAGAGAGAGAGAGAGAGACAGAGACAGAGACAGAGAGAGAGAGAGACAGAGACAGACAGAGACAGACAGAGAGAGACAGACAGAGAGACAAAGAGACAGGCAGAGGCAGATAGAGTCAGAGAAAGAGAGAGAAAGAGACAGAGAAACTGAGAGACAGAGACATCAAGAGACAGAAAGAGACAGAGAGACAGAGAGGCAGACAGAGACAGAAAATAGAGATAGACAGCAAGAGACAAAGACACACATGGGGGGAGAGAGAGAGAGAAGGAAAGAGAGAGGGAGAGAGAGAGAGACAGAGAGAGACAGAGAGAGACAGAGAGAAAGAAAGAGAGACAGAGAGACAGCTGGATGCCTTATGGTAGGGGGAATCAGAAGGCACCATGGGATTTAAACAGGTGATTTCCCTCACTTGGTTTATATGAGTTTCAAGATCCACCCAGCTATAATGTAGAGGTCACAGAGGAAGGCTTGATAAGTTTAAGTTTAGAATGTAATATACCTTACTTCTCTGTGCACATTTTAATTTTTTCCAATTTTCCATATGCATGTGTCTTAGTTACTGTTCTATCGCTGTGAAGAGACACCATGACCAAGGCAACTTATAAAAGAAAGCACTTAACTGGGGATGTGCTTACAGCTTCCGGAGGGTGAGTCCGTGACAATCATGTTGGGGAGCATGGGGAAGGCAGATGCGGAGCTGAAGCAGTAGCTAAGACCATGCATCTTAATGTCAGGCAGCAGGAAGAAAGAGACTGGGCCTACTGCAGGCTTTTGAAACCACAAAGCCCCCAGTCACACACCTCTAACAAGGCCACACTTCTTAATCCTTCATAAACAGTCCGTGAACTAGGAATCAAACATTCAAATATAGGAGCCTATGGGATCTACTTTCACTCAAACCCTTACAGGGTCTATACCTTACTCTGCATGTATGTGGTAACACCTGTGTATGTGTGCTGTGTGTGCATATTAAGGCCCAGGATGGAGGCCACAGATCTTCCACCTTACTCACTAAAGCAGATCTATTTCAACCAAACCTAGAACTCAGTGATATGGCTGGTCACATTAGCCAGCTTGCTCTGAGCGTCCTGTCTCTGCTTTTCCCTTCTGAGGCTTAAATTACAGTGAGCTACCAAGACCACCTGGCATCTTCCTTCCTTCCTTCCTTCCTTCCTTCCTTCCTTCCTTCCTTCCTTCCTTCCTTTCACTCTCTTTCTTTCTTTCCTCAAATCTTTTTTTTTATTTTTGAGAATTATATACATATATATAAAGAAATATGAGATATACTTTCGTTTCTCTCCTTCAAATCTCTCTATATCCCTGTCAACTAAGACCCATACCAACTTCACAGGGAGATTGTGATTACTCTCTTGGGATTATTCTCTTGATGGTTCGTGGCTGACCTCTCTCCCTCCCAAAGCCTGTCAATCAATGCTAGCTTCTTCAGGTCATTAAGAAACAACACACAAGCTATGCAGTTAATCCTACCCTGTGACACAATCTCTGTTGATGCCTACGGTAGTTAATTGATAACACCCAGGAGCAGAGGAGATAGCTCAGTTGGTAAAAGTACTTTGTCTTGCAAACCTGAAGACTTGAGTTCAATCCTTGGACTCTGGGTAAACAAACAGATGGGGTAGTGCTTATCTAGGATCTCGGCATTCCTGTGTCGAAAGAGGAGGTTGAGACATCAGAATTGTCTAAGAAACTCTTGGGCAAGCTAGCCTGGAGGATGCAAGGTCTGCAGAAACAGATGCTTCAGCAGATGACAGGAGAGGACTGACGCCTGGATTCATTCTTTGGTGTTCACATAATGTCTGTGGCATGAGCCCACCTGTGCCCATGGTGGCTCTATCTCTGTCTCTATCTCTCTGTCTCTCTCTGTCTCTCTGTGTCTCTATCTCTGTCTCTCTCTCTCACACACACATAAACACACACGCACGCACGCGCGCACACGCATGCACACACACACACACCAAAGCCACCCGAAGTGTCTCCATGAATTTCAAGACCTCTGAGAGCCCAACCTTCCCCACTTTCTGAGTTCCTTCCTGCTCACTCAACGTCTCGGGCCTCCGATTCCTATCTAACTGATTCCCGCCTCCTAGCTCTTGCCACCCTGGTTCCATCTGGACCACTTTTTCCTTGAGCTTTGTCCCCCTCATCTTTGTTCTCAAAATTCACGACCCCCATCACCCTCCTCAACCCCCCTCACCTTCCAGCTAAAATAACCCTTCCCATTCACCCCCTCTCTTATTATCCTGTCAACACAAAGACACGGCTCTCTCTTCAAAGGGAACAAGAGATAGTTTATTCTTGTGCCAACTATGAATGACCATGGCCCTGAAAGACAAGCTTCACCATTAAAGTGGTTACACGTGATTTTATTAGTTACAGAACAAAGGAAGTCATAAATCAATCCATTTACCAAATACCTTACTGGGGACCACAGGTAGGCAGGTTATGGCAAAGCAGGGAAACCTCTGTTATAAGTTCCAGATGCTATCTGGTGACATTCTCAGTTTTTGGATTGGTAGGAGCTAGTGGCCTGATGAAAACACATTTTAAAGGTTTTCCTAGTCAAAAGGTCAGACATGGCAGTCAGCAGTGAATGGCTAAGATGATTGAAACCAGAAGAAAATAATCTACAAATCTGCCACATTCTAACTCTGAACAACCAACTTTCTAATTGGTGGCTCAGCCTTGTCCTGTATACTTTCTTTTTTTTCTTTTTTCTTTTCTTTTTCTTTTTCTTTTCTTTCTTTCTTTCTTTTTTTTTTTTTTTTGGTTTTTGGAACTCACTCTGTAGACCAGGCTGGCCTCGAACTCAGAAATCTGCCTGCCTCTGCCTCCCAAGAGCTGGGATTACAGGCGTGCGCCACCACTGCCTGGCTAATCCTGTATACTGTCAATTCATGTGTAGTTGCCCTCTTTAGGATCTTTAGTTTACAGCCATTATTGTTTATTATTATTATTATTATTATTATTATTATTATTATTATATCAGTCATCATCATCATTGTTACCATGAATAATTTTCTAATTTTCTTTTATTTTTATTAATGTGTCTGGTTATTTTGTTTATACGAATGAACACGTGCGTGCCTGGTGATTGTGGAGGCCAGAAGAGCCATCACATTGCCTAGAAATGGGGTTACAGTTACGAGCCAACCATGTGTGTGCTGGGAGTTGAAGCCAGGTCCTCAGAAAGAGCATCAAGTGCTTCAATCAACACTCTTCTCTAGATGTGATTGGCTGTTACACCACTCATGTCCCAGAATCCCCCACGAGAATAAGACATCACGAAGGCAACAATCTTTGATAGCCTGCTTTCTGTAGCTTCCCATCATCATTCCATCTTGGGGCTTTCCCAAGGAAAGGCCTCAGTACCTAAAGGTTGAAGAACTAAAGGCCTGTCTCAGCCTTTAGTTATAGCCTTGGGGATGACAAAGCTTGTTTCCACCATGAGTCTCTGGCTTTGGGAGGAGTATCAGATACTCTTTGAGTCTAGACTGGTATAGATCTTTTTTAAAAGTTATTTTTGATTGTGTGCGTGTGTATGTGCATGTGTTCGTGTGTGTGTGTGTGTGTGTGTGTGTGTGTGTTACAGGTAACCTCCAGAGGACTTCGGAGCCCTTGGAGCTGGAGTTCCTGACATGGGTGCTAGGAACTAAACTTGGGTGTGCTGTAAGGGAAGTACCTGTACCTGCTCATAAACACTGGGCTATCTCTTCAGTCCTAGATCTTAAAAACTTTTTAAAATTAAGTTTAAATTTTTTAAATTAAGTTTAGTGTATGTGTATGTGTGTGCGTGTGCACATGCACGAGCATGCTTGTCCGCACATGTGTACCAAGTGCCAACCCACGTGGAGGGTAGAGGAAAACCGTTAGGAATCAGTTCTCTCCTTCTAACACATAGGTCAGGGATGGAACTTAGGTCATCAGGCCCAACAGCAAGCAGCTTTATCCATAGAGCCATCTTACTGGCTTCTATTGCCAATTTTACTGCTGTTTCCTAATAATAGTAACTAAAGATATGTATTTAATATTAAACATCTATTGCTAATTCTTCCTGCTAATGTTTCCTAATAATAGTAGCTAAATATATGTATTTAATATTAAATATCAAACTCCTACACAGTTTTTAAATGTTATTTATTATTTTTAAATGTGTGTGTGCGCGCGCGTGCGCACACGTTTGCACACACACACTGGTGCACATGTGAAGGTTGGAGGACGGCTTGTGAGAGCTGATTCTCTCCTTCCACCATGTGACTTTTGGGAATCAAACTCAAGTTGCCAGGCTTAGCAGCAAGCTTCCTAACCCACTGAGCCATCTTGCCACCCCAGCCTAGATCTTTAGGATAAAGTCAATCAAAGCTGGGATTAAACTTATAGGTTCTTACATACATTTGTATGTATTTGTGTGGTTTTTTTGCAACCATACTCACATGTATATCCACAAAAGATGTGTCTCCACTAGGATGGGGGAGAAGGAGGGGCTACAGATGAGAGTCCCCTAGCCCTGTTCCTCACCTACACACCCTATGCATTTATCCCTCTTGACCTTCCCCCAGACGGTCTTGCTTTGTTGGGGTGGGGGGTTTCCCTCCAGAACTAATACCTGGTACATCAGGGGCTTAGGTAGGCTCAGGCTGTTGGCATGGAAACCATAGCAGCTGCAGCAAATGGAAGGAGCTGAGAGAAGACAGGAAGAGGCCCAGGGAGGCTGAAAATTTCCAGGCCTTAGATTTATGATGAGATCAAAATGCCAAGCTGACACAGAGCAGGGGCCTGTCAGAAGTTTGTTGAGGAAAAAGGGAGACCCCTTCCCAGACTTCTCATGGTTGTGCTTTGCAGGGGAGCCACACATTCTTGGGCTACTTCATCTGGGGAGCTCTGGTTGAAACTAGTCACACTAGCCTGAAGGTTGAAGACAAAGAAAGCCTTTTGTAAATTAAATCAAAAGTTACCATATCACCTAGCTGTGACATTTCTGAAAAGACCCGAAAGCAGGGAATCAATAGATATTTACATCCACAGGTCATGGCAACAGTGTTTGAAATATCGACCCAGTGGACTGATGAATGAACAAGAGCTATCCACACAATGGAACAGTGTTCAACCTTACTACGGGCAACTAAGGAATGCGGAGGGCAGGAGAAATAGTCTTCCCCAGGGAGGAACACGCTGATTGATTATCCAATACGTAATGGTCAGCCCTGCAAACATAACACAATAACACTGTGCAAACGGAGCAGGTTATATTTAAGAATGTACGCGTGCGTGCCTGTGTGCATGTAACAGCACTAACTGAAAACCGAGCCCATGCATTTGAAAGAGAGCAAGGACAGAGGAATCAAAAGGGGGAAATAATCGAATTATGTTATAATCCCAAAAATAAATAAACAAAGGGGTTTTTAAAAAGGAGGGAAACTGTGTGTGAGATGGATCAGAGGATAGATAGAGGTGCTGGTTGTTAGGCTTGAGGGTCTGAGTTCAGTGCCTAGGACCCACATGGCAGTTACTTTCCAAAAGTTGTTCTTTGCTCCATATGCACACACACAATAAACAAATAAAATGTCATGATTTTTCTTTAGCTGGGAAACTCTGATAGATGCTACTCCATGGATGAACCTTTAAGACACTGTGCCAATGGAAACAAGCCTGTCAGAGAAGGACAAGTACTCTACTTTCGACTTGTGTGAGGTACCTAGAGTGATCAACCTCCTGGGTGAATTAGGATGATGGTCGTCCTGAGCTGTGGGACCAGAAGACTGGGAAGGTATGACCTAATGGTGGCAGAGTCTTGGTTGGTAAAAAATAAAAAGCTTTAGAGATAGATTAAAAATATATGGTAGACAGAATATAATGTTGGACATTATAACTGTGTTGATGACCACGGAGCTGTACACTTACAAGGGGCGATATAGCAAATTTTAATTTACTGATATTCCCTATTATAAGAATTGAAGGAAAAAAACCCCAAAAGGTAGCTATAACTTCAGAGGAAGTAAGGTCAATAAAGAACTCAAAATAGACTGCAAGAAGAAACTGCTGGTCTTTCTGTAACTGGCTCCAACTTTCTTTCTTTCTTTCTTTCTTTCTTTCTTTCTTTCTTTCTTTCTT
>NW_021604774.1:598988-615735 GCF_004785775.1 Grammomys surdaster | reverse complement strand
TTTCTTTCTTTCTTTCTTTCTTTCTTTCTTTCTTTCTTTCTTTCTTTTTTTCCTTCAAGACAGTGTTTCTCTGTGTAGCCCTGGCTGTCCTGGAACTCACTCTGTAGACCAGGCTGGCCTCGAACTCAGAAATCTGCCTGCCTCTGCCTCCCAACTGCTGGAATTAAAGGCGTGAGCCACCACTGCCCGGCCCAATTTTCTTTTTTGAGCTTCAAGAATTATTTGTTGTTGTTGTTTAATGTGTAAATGTACATAAGTATATGCCACATGTATGCAGCTGTACTTGGAGGGCAGCAGGAGTTACATGAGATTGTGAGCCACCTCATGAATTCTAAGACCCTAACTCTAGTTCTCTACAAGGTTAGCAAGTGTTCTTAACTGCTGAGCCGTTTTTCCATCTTTCTGCTTCTACCTGATTTCAAACTGCTCATTCTACCGTCCCATGAACAAATCTGGGTTGAGTAGACACACTTTGAGCACCCCCTCTCCCCTTGCCTATCTTGTTTTTATTATAAGTCATGCCACACATCACCCATGCCCAGAACAGACCTACTGTGCAGTTTGTGTGTGTGTGTGTGTGTGTGTGTGTGTGTAGGTATGGGTATAGATATAGATATGCTAGTATACCATATTATATTTGCATATATAATATGTAATTTATAATATATAACACATATATAATATAAGTAATATTGTGTATTATAATTATATATCTGCTAATATACATGTATGTGTATATTGATGAGATGAATGAACATTGCAGCAGACATTCCTAACTTCCCTTCATTGCTGTCTGTGCAAGAGTTCATCCAGGTCATAAATCTGCAACTGGAATGTCTGGGTGATGGGGTCACACTAGAATCTTTCTCGGATGACTGCGACCCTGTCTCCACAGGCTCTGTGCTTTCATTCTTTTTCATTCAGAACTACAGAGGAAATGACTGAAACCCACAGCAGACACGGTGCCTAATGCACAGCAGGTGTTCTGCAGATTGATGTCAGCGAACGAATGAGTTAGTACCTGGGTTATGTTTGCCCGACCTGGGTGCATCTGTAAATTTTTAACCTAACTCTTATTTAACATGCACCATAGCATGAAATCACCTCAATAACAGCTGTCTCTTCATCCTCTAAGGACTTTATGTCTTTAGACTGTAAAATCATGCAGGAATAGTGTTCTCATTTAAAAGACTTTTTTTACATTTATCTATTTATATATTTGTGCGTGTGCGCGTGTGTGTGTGCATGTGCTGTAATATGTCTGTAGAGGTCAGAGAAGAAGAACAGGATGAGGAGGAGGAAGAGGAAGAAGAGAAATACAGAGTGAAACAGAGAGAGAGAGAGGGTGGGAGTGTTGATTTTCATATTAAGGAATTGGCTCATGGGATTATGGGGGCCAATGAGCGTGAAGGGTAAGCTGGAAGGGTTGAATTCAGGTAGGATTTCTGTGTTTAAGTACAACACAGAGGGTGACTCTTATTTCAATAACTTTAATATAGATATTAATTCCATTTACAGAATGTTCACAATGACATCTAGCCTAGCACTTGATCAAACAACAAGGCCACACAGATTAGCCAAAAGCACACATAAATTTAACTATTATTGTGTTTTCAGATATGCTTATTGGTCTATGTCCTGGAATAATTGGAAATTCAAAAGAGAGGTTAAAGACAATTAGACATAGACCTCCTTATGCCATCACTGTCTTTACATATACACAACTTTGTGCCCATGTATGGTATATGTGTGTTAAGTGTGAATGTGTGTATGTATGCCTATAGATATTCATGAATGTATGTGAGTGTGTGAAAGAGTGTGAGGGTGTGTGACTGTGTGCACGAATGTGTCTGTGTGTGAACATGAGTGTGTGAGAGTGTGTGTGTATGTGTGAGTGTGTGTTTTCACCTTATCTATCCATCTATCCATCTATCCATCTATCCATCTATCCATCTATCCATCTATCTATCTATCTATCTATCTATCTATCTATCTATCTATCTGTCTATCTATCTTTGAGACTTCAATTCCCAATAATCATGAGGTTCATTGATTCAACTAGACTGTTTGGCTAGTGAGCTTCTCTGTCCCTGCTGCCATGAAACTCTGCCAGCACAGGGGTTGCAGCCCTGTGAAGCTGTGTCTGGATTCTCTCTCTCTCTCTCTCTCTCTCTCTCTCTCTCTCTCTCTCTCTCTCTCTCTCTCTCTCTGTGTGTGTGTGTGTGTGTGTGTGTAGACACACATGTGGAGGTCAAAGGACAACTTTCAGGAGTCAATTCTCTCAGACCACTAAGGGGATTCCAGACATTGAACTTGGTTTGCCAGCCTTGGCACCAAGTACCTTTACCCACTGAACCATCTTGTTCCCTACTCTATGTTCTGTTTACAATTGCTAATGTTGGTTAAATAAAGTAACATTGTACACATACAGCTTCAAGAAAATCCCCCTTCCACATTTTGTGACTAACTAATTGACAAACTAATGTGTTTTATTATAACATTCTCACATGTGTATCATATGCATGGTTCATATTCACCCTATCAACACGGTTTATTCCTCTTCCTTCTCTGACTGATCCCATCCTTCCCCCTATTATTTTCCTTCTACGTGTCTGTGTCCATGTGTGTGTGTATATTCCATGTATAAGAGAAATTTGTCATATTTACCTTTCTGAATTTAGCTTATTAATTATTTTAAAATTACTTTGTCTTGGTTTAGTTTTCGTTTTTTGAGACAGGATCTCTCTGCATAACCCTGGCTGTCCTAGAACTCACTCTGTAGACCAGGCTAACCTTGAACTCAAAGATCCACCAACTTCTGCCTCCTGAGTGCTGGGATTAAAGGCATGTCCCACTTAAAATTACATTTATTTATTTATCGTGTCAGGGAGACACAGATGTCCTGGTGTGGAGGTGGTGGAGGTCAGAGGATAACTTGTGTGTGTCAGTTCTGTCTTCCCACCATATGCATCTCAGGGATCAAATATGGGCCATTGGGCTTGGCAGCAAGTGCCTTTACCTGCTGAGCCATCTTGCTGGCCCAGTAGTCTAATGTGTTCTCCATTATGTAATATGTCCAGTCCCATTCACTTTCCTGAAATGGCATAATTATATCCTTCTTTGTGGCATGAAAAAGCTCCAGTGTGGATATATAAAACATTCTTTTGGTCCACTGATCTGATGATAGGTATCTAGTTTGAGTTCATAACCTGGTTATTGTGAACAGTGCAGTAATAGCACAGGTGTGCACACATCTCTATTGTGTACGGACTTAGATTCCTTCAGCACTCTCTGTTTTAACTCAGCTCTTACCTCCAAGAGTATCCAAGAAAGAATCCTGAGGATGAAGCTCCCAGGTCACAATCAAGACCTAAGTCTCAGGCAGGAGTGATGGCTCAGTTGTTAAGAGCACTAGCTGTTCTTCCAGAAGACCCAGGCTTGATTCCCAGCACCCAGAAGCCAGGCCTCCATCTTCTGCACTGTTCTCAACACCCTTATCTTCCAAGCTCCTACAGAACATCCCACTGAGGCCTCAACACTCAATGGCTCTTCTAGCCAAAAGTTCCAGAGTCCTTCCAGAATCGTCCCCAAAACAGTCAGATCTGTCATAGCAATACTACACTATGCTGGTATCAATTTGCCTTAGGATTTCTATTGCTACAATGACATACCATGACCAAAAATCAAGTTGGGGAGGAAAGGGTTTTTTTGGCTTACACTTCCATCATTGGAGAAACTCAGGACAGGAACTCAAACAGGACTGGAACCTGGAAGCAAGATCTGATACCTTTTTCTGTCTTCCCTGGGTACTGAACACAGTACACAGGCATTCATGTAGGCAAAAGCATTTATACACATAAAATAAAAATAAATATTTTTAAGTGCATACTACTCTTGCAGAGGACCTATGTTGACTTGTAATTGCAGCTCCTAGGGGATCCAATATGTCTGGACTCCAAAGTCATGGACACTCATGCACACACATACTCATGCACAAAGGCCTACACACACAGCTACGAATAAAATTTAAGAAGAAAAACTGTTAAGTTTCAAGGGCTGAAGATGTAGCTCAGTTGGTAGAGTGCTTGTCAACATGCATGCAGCCTTGGATTCAATCCTCAGCATCAAATAAACTAGTCATGGAGACACATGTGGGTAATCCCAGCTCTCAGAAGGTACAAGCAAGCAGATGGGGGAAGTTCAAGGTTAGCCTCTGCCACTTACAAATTTGAGTTCAGCCTGGACTATATGAGACCTTGCCTCAAAACAAAAATAAGACAAAACAGGAAACTATCTGGAAAAAGAAATGGGAATCTGTTGAGATTCTTCTAAGCAAGGCAGGTATTTCTTTACATACGTCCTGTCTGGATCCCGTGTGAGGAAAACTCAAAGGCTTGAAATGCAGAGGGACAGAGACCAGCCAGGAGATGGGTTTGGGAATACAACATGGGATACCAGCATGGACGAGAGGCGTCGTTGGGGAGACAAGGGCACAGACTGTCCAAGAGTATTGAGATATGTCTAACTGCACACGATGAAGGCTGAATCAACACATCTTCCCAGCTGAGCATTAAATGTCTGCTATCTGAGTAAGGAAGATGGGGAGCAGTTGATGTCACACATGAGCTGCATGCATTCTTATGGGGTCTAGTTAGACTCAGTTGGTTCTAGGGAGGATCTGTGTGTTATCTCTTGCAAAGCTGTCATTCAAAAATGTCCATGAAGAGTCTAAGACATTTTGCACAGACCTGGGCTATAGTTACTAGTCAGAACCTTCCCCACACCCACGCAGCTGCTCTGATTTTCTTTCTCTCTCTCTCAGAACAATTACCTGGTCCAGGGAACTGAAAAGGGTTCAGACTGTTGCTATGGAAACAGAAGCTGGTCCAGGCGAAAGGGAGGGACTACAGAAGAAGCCTCTGGACTGGAATTTTCCAGGCTCTGATATATTGGAGAGAGATTTTGGATGTTGGGAGGTGCAGGGGAGGGGATGGAGGGTTTGGGAAGTGGGTGGGTGGTCTTCCAAATGCCAGGAAAGTCACCTCTGGTGCATAATAAATATTTTTTTTTGAAAGAAGGATTGGGGATGTAGAGAGCTGGTAGAGTTCCTGCCTAGCATGCAGGAGGCCCTGGGTTCAATCCCCTAGTTCCATAAACTGAATGTGATTATGCACATGTGCAATCTTAGCACTCAGGGAATGGAGGCAGGAGAATAGGAGTTTAAGGCCATTATCAGTTCAAGGCTAGCCTGGGCTATGTGAGAGATCTTATTTACAAGCAAACTAATAAAGAAATAGCTCCAGTCAAGAGATGTCCTGTGAGATGTTTCTCCCCTTTGCAGGATGGATAAATGTTGTCAATCATTCCTTTACTTTTAGATAGGGTCTTGCTGTACATTGAAAGCTGACTTTGAACTCACAATCTTCCTGCCTCAGCTCAAAGAAGGCTATGATGACAGGCGTGAGCTACCACACTCAGCGTATATCACCATTTGTCCCAGCTACAGCGGCATTCATCTAGGCTTTTTTGAGGACTGCTTTGTTACAGAAAATCAAAGCAACAATACAAAGATGGACTCTCTTGAAGGAAGAAGATAATTCCACTCAAAGGTGCTAAAATCTGGGCAGGAAGCTGGTAGCCAGGGTCTGTCCCTAGTCAGTTCAGCTCACTCGATTGATGGCCTGAGAACTATTCATATGGTCACCTACAATTCTTGGTCTTTAATCTGCTATATTGTGGTCAACTATAAATTTATATATGGCTCTCAATTTATAATAGCTTATTTATACTATTTAACACAAAACAACTTTGCAAAAGTACAAAATAAAATCGCAGTAGAAATTGTGCTTCAAGCTTTGGATTTTTATCTTTCCTGGGTTCTACCCTCTGAGCAAAATAACTGCCATCTTTGTCAGATCACCTGTTCCTATCAGCAACAGATGTCACAAATGGGCCTGTGGACTGTCACCTTTCTTCAGATAAAGCCGCTGAAGGGAGTCATTGGACCCTCGCAGAACACTCCACCCACTCCTGCCAGATTTTAGTGTGCAATTCAGCCCTAACTGCACATAGCCTCAGAGAGAGAGAGAGAGAGAGAGAGAGAGAGAGAGAGAGAGAGAGAGTATATATATGATTCGATTAGTTAGAAAGGGGCTCTATTTATGTGGTTACAGGGAAGCTATCTGATAAGTTAAGTGGAAGCTTTCCAGTGTGGCTTTTGGGGTGACTCACATTCTATAGGTGAGCCTGAGAAACTTTGGTGGAATCTTAGTTTGGTTTGACATGTGGCCTCATGAGGAGGGAGTAGATGGAGCTTACATCTCCCCAGGGAAGGAAATCTCCTAACAGCTAGCAATATGCCCAACCATATTCTCCTGTGGTGCTGGGTAGGAGATCAACCCTCAGTTCCTCAATCATCACAGAAAGCAGTTGGTATTGCACAGCATGGTGTGTTGCTAAGTGATGTACCCAGTGAGTTAGCTGCATCTCTTGTATCTTTGATTTATGATGGGCTTACTTGTATATATGGTCCCATCAACATTAAGATTTATCCATTGTTTTGTCATAGAAATTAACTGCCCTCCATCCCTTTTGGTATAAGGAATATGGACAGTGCCAGATACATGGGAGATATTTAATCTAGATGCTCGTGAAAGCCTCTGCTTCTAGTCTTGACTGTCAACAATGTTCCTAAGGGAACTGGGAAGACGGCTCAGTTGGGAAAATTCTTCCTGTGTTAGTGTGTTCAGACACCAGCATCCATGTAAAGTCCAGGCATGGTGGTTTGTACCTGTAGTCCAGAACTAGGGAGGCAGAGAACAAGAAAATGACTGAAGTTGGCTGGCTAGTCAATAGTGCCCGTTGGTGAGTTTGAGGTTTGGTCAGAGAGCCTGATTCAAAAACTAAGGTAGACAGATAAAGAGATGACTTGGTGGGTGAAATGCTTGCCCCACAGGTGTGAGGAGCAGAGCTTGCTTGGGTTTCTAGCACCCATGTAGATGCCAGGTGGGTGTGGTAAGCCTGCCTGCAATCTCAGCAATGGGGATGCAAAGACAGGAGATCTCCAAGGCAAGCTGGTTACCTAGGCTATCCTAAACAGCAAGCTATGGATTCAAATGAGAAACACTGCCTCAATATCTACAGTGAAGAACTATCAAAGATTCATAGCATCGCGTCTGGCCTCTGTATGCACACATACATACTTGCCCACACAAGTGAGAACATGTATGCATGTGAACACACACCTCACACACACATATACAAGCAAAAAATGATAAGGTAGCATGTGAAGGTCACATCTAATAACAACTGATATTGCCCTCTGACCTACACACACACACACACACACACACACACACACACACGGTACACATTTGCCTATGTTCACACATGAACATGTACATGCACATACATATTTTAAATATTTAAATTAAAATATTATATTTATTCATGTGTGTGTGTGTACATGTGTACGTGTGTGTGTGTGTGTATGTGTGTGTGTGTGTATACCCATGCATGGAGGCCAAAAGAAAACTTGGGGAAATTAAGTCTCCCCTTCCACCATGTGGGTCTCAAGGATTAAATTTAGTTCATCAGGCTTGGTGCAAAGAGACTGTATGCTCTGAAACACCTCCCTGGCTCTTTTCCTGTTTCTTATTCCATGAGTGAGTGTGCATCTGCATGTGCATGGGAGTGTCCATGTTTTAAGTCTAAACAGAATATTATCTGCTTTCTATTATGATTTTCGGAAGGCGCTTTACACCACAGAGAGTTTTAGTTTTTAATTCTGGTTTTCTAAGATGGAGTCTTACATTGTCCAGGGTGGCTTAAAACCGCTGCATACGTGAGGCTGGTCTTCAGCTATCTAATGCACAGATTACAGGCGTGCTTCTGTTATTTTTGTATTTTTATTTTGGCTGTTCATGCTTTTCTTCTTTTTGTTTTTATTTTTAAATTTTTCTTTTCATACAATATATTTTTCCATATTCTTTCTCTTTTTAGTTTGCATTTTGACTGTGTGTATATGTGTGTGTGGTATGTGTGTGTATGTGTGTGGTGTGTGTGTGTTTGTGGTGTGGTGTGTGTGTGTGTGTGTGGTGTGGTGTGTGTGTGTGGTGTGTGTGTGTGTGTGTGTGTGTGTGGTGTGTGGTGTGTGGTGTGTGTGTGTGTGGTGTGTGGTGTGTGGTGGGTGGTGTGTGTGTGTGTGGTGTGTGGTGTGGTGTGTGGTGTGTGTGTGTGGTGTGGTGTGTGTGGTAGGTGGTGTGTATATGTGTGTGGTGTGTGTGTGTTCACACAAGCCTGTGTTTGAGACAAGGTCTCACTTTGTAGCATTGGCTTGCTTAGAACTCATTACATGCCAATGTTGGCTCAAACTATTGGCAATCCTTCTGCACAGCCTCTTGGGTGCTAGGCTTACAGGCCTGGGCTACCACACCCAGCCCCATGCTTCCTGATTACAGAAATTCTCATTCTACTTCCTTGGGGTAAGCAGACAACGCTAGGCTGTAGTGGCTGCAGAAGGGCCTGGGGCCTGACAGAAATAGAAAAACCAGTGAGATGGCTCAGTGGATAAACGGACTTGTTTGTCACCCAGCCTCATGGCCTAATCCTCTGGACCAGGTTAGTGGAAGGAGGAAACTGACTCTTACAAATTGTCCGCTGGCATTTATGCAGCATGCTGAGACCACACACATACACACATTCACATAAATATATAAATAAACAAATCTAAAACTCTTCTAATAAAAATGAGCTCAGATGCCTAATAGGCAGTGATTTTTTTTCAGGAGCAGACAGGAAGCTTCCAGAGGTTACGCCTCAAGCAGTGCTGAGACAGTAAACAAGTTCACACAAGTACAATCGTCAAGCCCTGACCCGACACAGAGGTTGTGTGGCAACATGTCTGGAAATAGCCAGAAATGGTCCAGCTGGAGAGAATCCGAGTGTGTCCCTACACAAGAAGGAGTGAATGTGATGTCCATCAGGAGAAAAGTTCAGCCAAGTAGAGCAAAGCTGAGAACAGAGTGGTAAACAGTCACTGTGCTCCGTGCTCCTGTCTACAGAAGGTCAGCTTCCTTCAGGAATCTCTGGTAAAGAATAGGACTGGCCCTCAGTACCACCTAGCAGAATGCCCCACCTCTTGGCTTGCCTGGGACAGAGGCAGGGTGGCCCATCATCCTGGCTTGTCCAAGACTGAGGCAGGGGTCTCACCATTTTGGCTTGCTTGGGACTGAAGTACAGTGACCCACTATCCTGGCTTGCCTGGGATTGAGGCAGGGTGGCTCACCATCTTGGCTTTCTGGGGGCTCCCAGAGGGCCTTGATAAAACTGACAGAATCCTAGGAAGTTAACAGAATCAATGGGCTTCAGCCTCAGGGTGTGTAATAAACACAGTCACAGATGTTGCTTGGTATCTACTAAATCAGATCTTTGCAGACTGAGAAATGCATCAAAGACTGAGAACAGGGCTGGCTAAGATACCTCAGAGGGTAAGACATTTGCCTTGGAAGCATGAGGACCAGAGTTCGGATCCCCAGACCTCACATAAATGCTGGTTGGGCACGATAGCTTGCCTGTAATGCCAGCACTCAGGATGCAGAGAATCCCTCGAGGAGGCTGTCTAACCAGACTACATGAATCAGTTCCAGTGAGAAATCCAGTATATAAGATGGAAAAACAGTGTTAGAATGTGCTCAATGTCAACCTCTGGCTTTCAGACACATGTGCATATGTGTGTATGCACAATCATGGGTATACACATAATACAGACACAAATACACTTACATGTGCATGCCACACACATGTCTTTATCAAAAAAAAAAAAACAAAACAAACAAACAACAGCTATTGGAACAGGGGGAGAGAGGAAACCTGTGTGAACAAGGCTTGTCTGAGGGCATTCTTACTCCAAAGACGTCATCTTTCCATCTAGTATGGCCTAGGGATGCTTTATTCTCTCCTGGGCATATTAGCCCTCTCCTGGGTCTGTTAACCTAGAATCTATTTAATTAGCACATACTAATTGTACACAAGGAGAGACTTTGATATGGCATGTTCATACCGTGTATTCCAGCAGTAGTCATCTCATTGCTCACGCCCTCCTCTCATTTCCACTGATGTCTTTTCTCAACTTTCCTCCCTTCTACTCTCATGTCCACATGTATGAGTGTGAGTGTGTGCCTGTATACATGCATGGGCATATATGTGCATGCATGTGTGCCTGTGTGCGTGTGTGTGTGTATGTGTGTGTGTGTGTGTGATGCAATGAATTCAACTAGCATTACTTACCCAAACATGGGTGGAGGATTAGTTACAGGAACTTGGCAACCTACTAGCAACTACACCACTTCAGAAAATGTTTCTCTATATCCCCCAAGCAACCACTCCGTTTATACATCCTCAAGGAGGCAGGGGGCTTCCATCTCCCTAGAGATACAAACCAATCTCCTAAGAGAGTGTCATGTCTTTCACATGCAAACTCATAAATAGAGAACCCTCATCCCCAGTATCATTTCAGTTGAGCTTTGTCTACCTGACCTAGCACACTCCAGGGCCAGGTCCTAAACAAGCATGTAAGCACGCACACATTGGCCTCTTTCTGCTCTTGACTACGAATGGGATGCATCTGGCTGACTTAAGCTCTTGCCACTGTGATGCCCCCACAATGATGAGCTACGATCTGGAATTTCAATCTCTTTCTCCATAAATTGTTTCTTTCAGGATGTTTGATCCCAGCGACAGAAGGAATGTTGAAACGATAGGCTGAGGAGGAATGCTATGGAATGCTGCATTGTGACCTCAACATGAACTCAGCAACTGGGCTTAATCTATACAAGACCTGCATAGAATCAAGGCAGCCAAAATCCCAATATCTGTGGGGTAGACGGTCTCCAGGATCCATCCCTTATTGTGAGCAACAGGTCATTGCTGTGGGAAGGAGAATCGTGCTTTTTTGAAGACGTGACCACAGTTGGTTTCCCATGCACATTCCCACATCACACATACGTGAACAGCACTAAATTAATAGGTTATTTTATATATATATATATTTTAAAAAGCCTTAATGTTGGGAAGTGTGTGTTTGGGAGAATACCTGGGAAGTTTGAGGGGTAGAAATGGGGATGTATGTGTAGACATGATCATATTTAGTTGGATACATGTATAAAATTATCAAAAACAAAGAAAAAATAAAAATAGAACGGAAAAAACTCATTTCTATGGGCAGGTTACACTCCAGACACAGAAACCCTTCAGCATGCAGGTCTCATCATTCCTGCACCACCCCCTCAAAAGTGCTTTGTTTTTCTTGATAAAGGATCTCTCTCATGCAGTTCAGTCTAGCCTGGAACTCACTATGTAACGAAAGATAACCTTGAATTCCTGATCCCCCTTCTGAGTGCTGGGATTATAGGAGTGTACCATTGTACCATACCTAACAAAACCTTCAAGCAATAACACAGAAATGTTCTTGTGGGTGAAAATACAAGATAATCAACTAAGAATTAATGTCTGGTGTCATTTTTTAAATAACAAAATGTTCAGTTGCTTATTCCTTAAAAATGGCTATGTGGAAATTAAACAATAAATAAATAGGGATTAAGGCTGAGCCTCTTGACAAGGAATAAAATTTACTAATCCAAGCAAATCATGAGACCCTTTCATCCCCTTTGACCTAGTAATTTGACTTCCAGAAGTTCTTTCTAGGGAATTAATGAGGCGCACAGAGACAGAGCTGAACAGAGGTTGGGCGTTCCATTTTCCACTGGATCAGTGAAATGTCAGAAGAACATTTTTCCTTCCCAGAGCCAAGCCAAGGCTCCATCGTCTTCTTAGGAGGTCTCTACTGCTACACAACCCCACCATTTCACATCCTTCACTTTCATCAGGGGGAAAAAAAGCTGCTGACCGAATTTCTTACGGAGAAACAGCAAGCATTCCAAGATTGTTCTGGGCTCCGCCAAAAACACAGAGCCCTTGTGGGTTGAGTTGTGCCCACCCCTACCCTCTCCAGCCCTACCCTTTCCCCACTCCCACCAAAATCATATGTTGATTTTCTGAACTCCCCTGCCTCAGACTATGCCTGTATGTAAAGATCTTGAAGGAGGTAATTAAGGTCAAACGAAGTCATTAGGCTGGGCCCTAACCCAATAGGACTGGTGGTTTCATAAGAAAAGAAGAAATTTAGACACAGACAAGCACAGAGGAAAGTCCATGTAAGGACACAGAGAGAGGGCAGCCAGCTGAGGAGAGGGGCCTCAGAAGGGACCAGTGCTGCTTCTGCCTGGCCTCAGAAGTCAACTGCCAGGTCTATGAAAAACTTTTCATCATTTAAGCTATTATCTGTGATACTTTGTTATGGCATTCTTAGATGGCCAGTAAATATTGACTATAAACATGTACAGATGTGTGTATACATGCACACACACACACTTGATATTGTTTGTTTTTTACGAGATTTGTTGTGAAGCTGGGGAGATAGCTTAATTAGCAAATTGGTTGATACACAAGCATGAGAACCTGAGCCTACATACCCAGCATTCAAACACAAAAGACCAGCTCCCAGTGCCTACCATGATAGACTGTATCCTCAAACTGTGAAGCAATATAAACTCATTTTCTATTAAGTTGGCTTTGTCACAATTTTGTTGTTTTTGTTGTATTGTGTTTGGTTTTTGAAGCAGGGTTTCCATACTAGCCTTTGCTGGTCTGGAACTTGCTGTGAAGCTGGCCTCAAATTCACAGAGATCTGCTTGCTTCTGCCTCTTAAGTGCTGAGACTCAAGGTAAGTGCCACCATGTCCAGCTTGCCTTGTAACTTATCAAGTAACTAGAAAAGACATTAAGACAGGGGGGTTGTAGTAAAAAAGATACACAGGAGACTGAAGAGGCTGTTCAGGGATTAAAGAGCACATGCTTTTCAATCATGAGAACTGGAATTTGCTTCCCAGCATCCATGTCAGGCAATTCACAAGATGCCTGTAACTGTGGCTCCAAAGGATCCAATGCCCTCTCACCAGGCTCTGCAGGTGGTACCCACATGGACATGTCCACAAACACCCACATGGATACATATACACAGATCAACATAAATAAATTAAAATCTTGAAAATATAAGTTAGATTGTAGTTGGGCATGGCATTGTCTCCTCCTCTAAGCATGGTAGACCAAGAGGCAGACTGGAGGTAGACCAGTAGTCTCTTTTACATTCAAGGCCAGCTTGAGCTATGTAATGAAATCCTGTCTCAAAAACCAAAGGCTGCAGCTGAAGAGATGGCTCAGTGGCTAAGAGTTGGGTTCCCAGTGCTTAATAGTTTTATGGCTGGGGGTGCTAGCAGGATGGGTTGCTGTGGTAAAAGTGCTTACTACACAAGCCTGATGACCTGAGTTCAAGATGCAGAATCCATGTAATAAAGCTGAATGTGGTAACACACATCTGTAATTCCAGCACTCTTAGAGAGAAATAGGAGGTAGAGAGCCAGGCATCAATGCAGTGGCAGAAACAAAAAGAGATACTCCATGGCGCTGTTATGCACTGTCCCTTTGCTTTCCTCTTAGCAAGGGGTTACTTTTCTATAGCTTGGACGAGTTTATATTGTCGTTTCTAAAACAATTGGCACCGTCTTCTGGCTTCTCTGTGTATGCTCATGTGACTGAAAGTTTTGTAATGAGTTCTTATAGGTGGAGTTAGTGTGTGTGTGTGTGCGTGTGCATGTGTGTGTTTGTGTGTGTGCATTGTGTGTGTGTGTGTGTGTATTGGGGGGAGTTAAAAAAGCATGGGGTTCTCTGAGAGAGACTCAACAAGGTGGAAAGAGAGAACCAACTTCCAAAAATTGTCTTCTGACCTCTACACATACCATTTGCACGCGAGCACACACACCACACCACACCCTAATACTAATAATAAATAGAAATTTTTTAAAAATATGTTTTTATGGCCTGGAAAGAGAGGCACACAGAACACTGGCTTGGTTGTGCTCTTTCTGAGAAAGCCAGTCTCTTCCTGAGCTGGGTGGCGGCATGTATATATTGCTTGGATTTCAGTCCATGACTTAGCTCATTAATCAGGGAAAAAAATTCTGAGGTGGGTTGTTGAAGCAAAGTTTTATCTGGCACCTGGACCAGATGTTGACATTGAAACTATTTCTGAAAGACTGAGAGTCTCCTGTCAGAGAGGCTTCGACCACCAAAATTCCTTTTCTATTTATTTAGGTTAGGCTCAAGTCTTCCCTGCATTACCAGATGTCTCTTGACAAATCCAAGAGTAACCGTGTCTGGTAGGACTATAATGCGAGCCTATGTATGTTATTTTTAATTTCTTTTTTGTTTTTCTTTTGAGACAAGGGTCACATGTAACTCAGCCTGGCCTCGAACCTGATGCGTACCTGTAAATGAGCTTGAATTGCTGATCTGCCTGCCTCCAAGTCCTAAGTGCTGGGATTATAGGCATGCACCATCACACACAATTTATTCAGGGCTGGGGATCAAACCCTGGGTTTCATGAATGCTAATCAAGCACTCCATTGAGTGACCCCATATCTCAGTCTTGTTGTGAATTTTCTGCTAGGCATCTCTAGTTTCTGTGGGCTTTTGCTAATTGCTATTTTAATTTGGTATTAAAAGAGATGAGTGGGATTAGTTTTAATAATGATTTTATTTAAAACAAGGTTTTAGATACATCATCACATCAACATGCAATCACTATAACACTGTTAATACCACTCTTTACTTCTTTATGCTCAATAAGTCTAGCTGCTCTTGCTGAGTAACTTGGACAATCTGAGTTCAGTCCCTGGAATCTATGCAAAGGTAGAAGAAAGGAACCAATTCTACAAAGCTGTCTTCTGACCTCCCTACATGTGCCGCTGCATGTGTGCCCACACACATGCATCAAACACACATACCCAAACTCTGCACATGACACACTAAAAAGTAGGGTAGATTTCAAGTGTTCTACACACACTCACACACACACAAGATAAATATATGAGGTAATAAGTAATTAGCTTAATTTGATCATCTCATTTAATCTATATTTATTTCAAAAATCATGTTACACTTCAAAAATATGTATCATGTAATTTGCCAATTTAAAAAGGAATGGGGCTGGAGAGATGGCTCAGTGGTTAAAGATGCTTGCTGCCCAAACCTGTGTTCTATCTCCAGAACCTACATGGTGGAAAGAAACAACTGACTCCCTCAAGACGTTCTCTGACCTTCGCACATGTGCGTGTACACAAAGACATGCACACACAAATAAATGAATTTAAGAAAATGATTTTAAATCAACAAAAATGTTTCCAGAGAGCTGCCTTGCCCTATCCAGCATCTACAGACACCAAGAGAACATGACATCCATCACCAGAGGCTGAGTGTTCTGGCACCTTCAGCTTGGCCTTGCCGCCTGTGAGAAATCCATTTCTACTCTTGACAAGTCACACAGCCTGTGACCCGAGATGGTGACATGTGCTCCCAATAATTCCCACTGGACTGCAAAGGAAATAATGAAGTCACTTCGTGGACACGGATAGACAGTGCTATGATGATTTGTTCCTTCAACTTGACACAACTAGGATCATCTGGGCAGAGAGTCTCCAGTCTCTAGAGAGGCTGTCTAGATCTGGTTGGCCAGTGGGCTGTTGTTTGTGAGAAGTCTCTTGTTTATGTTAATGTGAGAGGGCGTATGCCTGGGTGGTATCATTCTCTGGTTTGGGGTCCTAGACTATATAAAAGTAGAGAAAGCTAGCTTAGCACCAGCATGCATGCATTCGGATCTCTCTGCTCTTGACTGTGGCTGTGCTGTGAGGAGCTGCTTTAGATTCCTGATGCCTTTGCCTCCTCAGGTGATGGACTGTAACCTGGAATTGTGAGGCAAGTCTACGTAGCTTCTGTCAGAATGTCTCATTTCAGCAATAGAAGTGACACTAAGACAACCACTGTGGCCCTCCAACCCACAGCACCTCTGCTTTTACTGCCATCAACAGCCAGAACTTATATGACCACTCAGCTTGACTTCCTTGCCCCTCCCACCTTCTAGAAGATTCCTCTTTCCCTTCTCATTCACAGCTGTCAGTTATTTCTCTTGAGATCTGTAGGGGAAAAAAAATGAAATCATACAGAAAACAAAATGATCAGTGTTTTCCCCAGACTCCATAACAATCTTTTTTACAACAGGAACATTTTATTAAAATTGGAGGCGGGGTATATGCCGAGCTGGGCTGTTTTATGAACTGCATGTATTTATTTATTTATTTATTTATTTATTTATTTTTCAGAGCTTGGAAAATTCCATGCTCAGAAGCTCTTCTCTCAAGCCCCCCTCCATCTCTCCTGAGCTGAGGTTTCCATGACAACAGCCCGAGCTTGCATTCATCACCCACATCAGGTAAAGGAGGAGGACAGAGAGTTCCTAATGTAGAGATGTTTTGATGCAGATGAGGGGAGGGTATTATGGTAGGCTCAAGCCCACTGCCCCCCTCAACCTGAGTTTATCTGAGGCTCCCTGTTTCAAATTCAGTCTCATCTGGAATAGGTCCCTGCATCTTGTTGTCAGTTTCTTGTCAGGGGAAAACAACACACATACTCAGGGAATGGAGCTGGAGAAGAAGTTAGGGAATGCAGCACTACAATCACATGGTGTGTACGAGACAGCCTCCAGTCCAGTGCTTCTCAACCTTCTTCATGTAGCGACACTTCAATACAGTTCCTCATGTTGTAGTGACCCCCCACCCATAAAATTGTTTTCACTGTTA
>NW_021604774.1:576066-598588 GCF_004785775.1 Grammomys surdaster | reverse complement strand
CTCTCTCTCTCTCTCTCTCTCTCTCTCTCTCTCCATGGCTGGCTGGCCTGGAATTTCCTATGTTGACGAGGCTGGCCTTGAACTCAGAAATCCAGCTGCCTCTGCCTTCCAAGCACTAGAATTAAAGATGTGCACTACTGTGTTCAGTCAAGAATCTGCATTTCTGACAGACTGATGCTTTTCCTCTTTATTTATTTCTGACAGTTTCACACGTAAGTAATGTGCTGTGGTTCCATTCACCTTCATTATCTACTCTCATTCCCCTTACACTCTTGACCCCATCTTTCTCTCCGGTGAGATTTTAGTCTGTGAGGTGGTCACAGCCACTATGTGTTCGTCACTGTGGCATCCATGTTATGTCCAAAAAGCAACTTTTTATGGCACTTCTCCTTATCCTCTGGCTTTTAGAATCTTTCCAGCTTCTCCTCTACAATATAGCTTAGGCTTTGAGGTGGGGGGGATAGATACCTCATTTAGGACTAAGCACCTCATTCTCAGAGTTACGACCAGTTCTGAATCTCTGCCTTAATTGTTACTTCCTGCACACAGAAACATCCTGACCAGGCTGTGAATTTTAGAGAACCAGTGGTTATTGGTATGCTTCCCCTCCCTACACATACACATACACACACACACACACACACACACACAAACATACATACCCCACTCCAACCCAATACTCATTTACATATGTATATGCTCATGAATATAAATAATTCCTACCCCTAAGGAGCAACAGGTCCCAGAGGCAATTACAGCTGACTTCTTTGCTTAAGTCATGCCAGCAGTTCTTTTTGCTATACACGTATGGAGAATGAGGGGTGGGCTGTTTTCTGGGTAGAGAGGAACTGCCTCTGGAGCCTTCCTTTGGGATTTAGCCATACTATATTTTGAGTCTTGCACGTCCTGCCTGTAGGAAGTGCAAACGATTGCTTCGTCTGTATGTGCACAGATTTACGAGACAGACAGAAAACACGAGGAAAGAAAGCTGTAAGTCTTCTCGTCTCCCTAGCTGTGGTTTCAGCTTGGGATATAATCTGAGTTTGTGAAGCATTACCCTGAGTCTAGCAGTGATTGTGTGTAGGCATCTGAAGTGTATGAGCAAGCATGCGATAGCATCCACTTTGTGATGGGAACATCAGAAAATGAGGCAGCCAGCACTTCACCCCTACCCACTCAACCCCAGCCCCAAAAGAGAAAACGAATTGAAAAGCTAAGGAAAACAGAGTTGGAAGGATATAGCTGGTAGTCCTGACTGCTTTTATGGTTTGGAAATACTTGTCTTCCCTACAGAGGCCAATTGAGATACTTCCAAGAAACCCAACCGCTTCCTGCAGGGGAAGAGATGTATGTATTGCTTGGTTTCTTGCCGAGCGCCAAGCTAAATGAACCACGGTGAGTCTACGAACTAAGTACAATCTGTTGACGGGGGCCAGGAAACAAAGTTCAAAGACTCCTTTTTGAAGAGCACAAGTTTCCAATTAGAAACTTGTGCATTCCTGATCAGCCCAGTCACAATTCAGACCTGGCCCAACCCCTTTCCTCAATGGAATGGGGGTCTTAATGAAGACTAGAGTTTCTGAAAGCAGGGACAGTGAGCAATTTTTTTTTTTTTTTGGTTTTTGTTTTTTTGTCCAAGCACTCCTTTCAGACTAGCAGCATATAATGCTGGAGGAGAATATGTGCTTGACCATGAGGAGGGAAATGCCTTTTTCAAAGCAATCCACAAATTAATGAACATAAAGGGGTATTCACTGCGATTACATAAAACTGAAAAGGTCAGACCCTGAAAAGTTTGAATGAATAGCCTCCTGCGTGAAATTATATTGGGTAATCTAAAGAATTCTACCATTTTCCCAAAGAGTGTAAGTGGGTGCGAAAGCTAGACATCATGGTGAATTGTTTCGCTAACCACGTTCTAGTGGATGGCCTCACACCTCTGAGTATACGGGCAATACAAACTGGAATCAGTGGGGGAAATAAAAAAGGACAAGAATTTGATGCCAGCCTGGTCTGCAAAGTGAGTTCCAGGACAGCCACAGAGAAACCCTGTTTTTTTTTTTTTTTTGTTGTTGGTTTTTTTTTTTGGTTTTTTGAGACAGGGTTTCTCTGTGTATCCCTGGCTGTCCTGGAACTCATTCTGTAGTCCAGGCTGGCCTCGAGCTCAGAAATCTGCCTGCCTCTGCCTCCCAAGTGCTGGGATTAAAGGCGTGAGCCACCACTGCCTGGCTATCCTGGCTTGAAAGACAACAACAACAAAGAAATTTCTGGGAGAGAGGAGTAGATCTAGGAGGAGTTAGATGGGAGAGAAAGAGAGAGAGAGAGAGAGAGAGAGAGAGAGAGAGAGAGAGATATTAATATAATCAAAATACATAATATGCATGCAAGAAATTCTCAAAAAAGCAATTAAAATATGACATTAGAATGTTAAATTAAAATTATTAAGTCCTCCAGGAATATGAAAGAGAACTCATGAAAGAGAAAAATGTATGACTTTTGAGAATTAGGAGCAGATTTTCTAACCTACTTGTCTTTTTATATACATTTTTATTTATAAAGTGTGTGTGTGTTCACCCATGTGTATGTCACATGTGAAGGTCAGAGGAAAACTTTTATGGAGCTGGTTATCTCGTTCCACATTCACTTGGTTCTGGAGCTTGAGATCAGGTTGTCACGCTTACATCGAAGTGGGTTAAGGCTGAGCCATCTCTCCAGTCCCTACGATCTACCTACAATCTAACAATGGCAGCCCAAAGGAAGCCAACCGAGTATAAATGGTGAGACGGTTACTTTTATGTATCAACACAGTAAGAGTATCTGTGAGGCACTCCCTAGATCAGTGGTCTAGTGTGGGATGTTCTCATTTGGATTAATTGCGGTAGAAGAACCACTCTGAATGTGAGCGGCACCACTGAGGGAGCCGGGTCTTGAGGATGACCAGAAAGGAGACATGGGGCAGCATTATGTGTTGCTTTAGTGCTTCCGGCCCTTGACTGTGGGTGCGCTGTGACTCACTGCTTTCAGTTCCTGCCTCGACTTCCCCACAGTGAGGAAGTAGAAACTGGAATTGTGAGCTTAACAAGCCCTTTCTCTAAGTTGCTTTAGTCAGGGTATTTTAGTGTAGCCACAGAAAGGGAAATCAGGAAGACAGAGACAGGTGAAATGCGGATCTACTCACACATTGGAACAAAAGGGATCTCTGACACAATGGCTGAGCAGGTGACCCCTGGAGCCATTACCGCAAAGCGAAAGCTGCCAGTCACGCACACAAAAGGATACACCCTGCATGTGTTCACTTACAGGAAGTACCTGGAGTTGTTGAACTGGTAGCCACAGGAAGTAGAATAGTAGTCAGATGGAGAGGGGAGGGAGGTGAGAATAAAGAGGAAAGGAAAGTCTTCCGTGAGTTGTTTTGGTTTCTTTTCCTGTCACTGTGATAAAATACTCTGACAAAAGCAACTGAAGGAAGAAAGGGTTTATTGCATCTCACAGTTCGAATCACAATCCATCATGATGAGCAAGTCAAGATGGCAAGAGCCTGAAGCAGTTGTTTCCAGCTCATCCACATTCCAGGACAGAGAACAGTGGGCACATGCATGTTTTCCTGTGTGTGGACTGAGCTTGCTCTGCTCAATTTCTTCGCTTGAATACAGTTCCCTGCCTAGGGAATGTGTCACTCACAGTAGATGGGTCTTCCCACATCAGTTAGCTTAATTAAGCATCCTTCCACAAATACAAGCCAACTCAACATCAACAAACAGTCCCTTATTGAGACTCTCTTCCAAGGCTTTTAGTTTGTGTCAAGTTGACAAATCAAAGCTAGCCAGTACAGTGGCAGAGTCTACTTGTCCAGCCTTTCTAAGGCCAGGCTTTTATACAAAACAAAACACCCCCAGTAACAAACTGTCATTTTCATATCAGAGGAAAACACAATTGACAGAGTTGGCAGAAGTGAAGAGAAGTCAGACCCCTTTGGACGGAGCGTGGCTTGGTAGGGGATAGGCCTAATCTTTCTGGGAAGCGTTTTAGCCATGAGCATCCAGGCTTTCACACACTCTTTTGATTGACCATTCTGTTTCCAGCACAAGGTTAACAAGTTACTCAGGAAGGCTTACATATCTGCAGGGAGACATTGTAAGACTGTGAATGAGAGTGGAAAATCAGAAGCCAATACACAGAACGCATGCGCAGGCTGAGTGTCTGCGCATGCTGCAGTGTGACACAGCATTTTAAAGGCAGGAGAAGATGGCTCTTTTGAAAACTGAACACAGAAAGGGGATCGGATGTCCGCACTGAAGAATGTCATTTGTCTCTGTAATATATGTAATATATTTATATTGATAAATGCCATGTGGTGTTTGAGCTCACTGTGAAGCTGGCTCTGTGATTGGAATTGGCCCCTCCCGTTTCAGACTCAAGCATGTTTGGCTCAAAATGTCTTCCAGGGCCCCTTGTCTGAGGCTGCGCTAACACCTACCTCTGTGAAAGGAAGGAAAGAGAACAAAACAGGCAAAAAGTAAAAACACTGTGCCCCTGCAGACTGCTAAAAGGTGAAGCATTTCCAGCAGAGTGACTATTGGTTAATCCTATGATGTTGAACTGACTACAATGGAAAAAAACAAACCAGAGGTTCAGACATAGGGAGCTCAGCCATGGAGAGAGAGAAAGCTCAATCAGGAAATGACAGCCTCTGCATCCCCAGTCAGTTTCTGATGGATGCTTGCGAATACCTGATTTGACGCTGTCATCTCTATCCTTGTTCCCTTCCGGGAATACCAGCTCACTGCCTCAATGGAGCTTCCCAGTCAATATTCGTTGGCTCTTCTAAGGGCCCGGCTTGATGGTGCTTTGTTTTGCTCTCTGTCTCTCATTAACTCGATACTTATTCTTTAATTTTGGCTTGCTATATATTTAATAAGTTCACTCAGACAGAAATAGAAAATATTTTGTAGCTCATTCTCTGTACTCCACCTAATCCACGACTGAAATTTTTATTTGGAAACTCATTGGCTGTCGTATTTATTAGGTCTATTATTGTTGTTGTTGTTTTTTGGGGGGAAAGAGGGCTGTTTGGGGTCTCATTACTCTAAGCCAGCCTGGAAATTCCTGTATAGCCAAGGATAATCCTGAACTCCTGATCCTCCTTCCTCTACCTCCCAGAGACTGGGATTATAGGCACCCAGCTTGGTTAACCCTTTAAAAAGAAGTTCAAAGAGAGCTGGGGGTATAGCTCAGTTGATAGAGTACTTGCCCAGTGTTCACAAAGCCCCGAGTTAAATACCCAGTATCACCAGGTGTGGTGGGGGCACACCTATCATCATGTAATAACAGCATTCTGAAAGTGGGGTCAGGAAGCTCAAAAGTTCAAAATTATCATAGGCTGTGTAGCAAATTTTAGGCCAGACTGGGGCACAGGAGACCTTTCCCCCTCCCCCAAAAAAAGGATTGTAAGCAAACAAATATCTAACAGCCCCCCAAAGTTATACCACCAAAAGTCATTCACTTACACGTGTTTTAGACTACTGCAATCCAAGAGGAGGAACACGTGAACTATAAAATCATGCCATCAGTGCAATCCCTGCAATTAAAAACAACAGGGACTGAAGAAATGTCTCAGTGGGTAAAGTTACTTGCTGCCAAACCTTTTGACATGAGTTCAATCCCCAAGGCCCACAAGGTACGAGAGAACCAACTCCTATAACTTGTCCTCTGTCCTCCACATGTACATTATGGCAGACAAAAATCCTTCTGCATACACAAAATGAATTAATTTTATTTATTTAAAAAAATTTTAATGAAAGAACACAGAAAATTAAAAAAAAACAGAAACCATACACAGACTTGATCAATATGAACATTATGACAGCCATTTTAAAACCAAGTTTTGTAGTAACACCTCAGCCTTTAATGTGGGTGTTCTGATGGAGACACACTTATGTTCAGAGCAGCCAGCATTCAAGTGGCCGGTATCCATGAGTGGCCAGTGGCTACCATGAAGGCCAGCCTGGGGAAAAATATGCAGAGCTGTTTTCAAGTGAGTATACATTCACCTTTAAAACCTGGAAAATTCCAGACACTGCAGCTCTTTCTCCATGGAAACGCTGGCTGCAGTTTCCACGGCAACAAGTCCCTGCAATGATTGAGGATGAGAGCTCTTGAGAGACTCAGGGCCAAGTGTCCTGGCAGGGGGATGGGCTCAGCAGTCGCTCTTGTCAATACACATGCACAGTAATAGTACTTGGGAGAGGAAAAGAAAAATACTGTTGGATAGGGTTATTGCAAAATAAAACAAGTATTGGCTTTTAGGAAAGTATTTTTATTACATTATTTCCAACATTATTGTGTGCTTGTGAGTGTGTTCCGTGATGTGTGTGGAGGGTCAGAAGACAACCTGTGGAGGTCAGTTTTTGCCTTTCACCATGTGGAGTCTGGGGACTGAACTCAGACCATCAGGTGCGGAGTCAAGCTTTTTATCCACTGAATCCTCAGCTCTGTTTTGAGTCCCTGTTTAGCTATCAGAAACCACAAATCTCCCCCGAACTTTACTGTCACAAGCATTATCTACTTCCCACTGATGCAGGAACACAAATGAGGAAAATTGGCCGGGCCCCTCCCATTTCTAAGACTCCGTGTAAGGCAGTGGTTCTGAACCTTCCTTCCTAACACCGTTCCTTTAATACAGTTCCTCACGTTGTGGTGACACCCAATCATAAAATTATTTCTGTTGCTGTAATTCTGTTACTGCTATGAATTGTAATGTAAATATCTGTTTTCTGGGGGTCTTAGGCAACCCCTGTGAAAGGGTCGTTTGACCTCCCGGTTGAGAACTACTGATGTATAGGAACTAGAATTACAGAAACAGTCACAAATAGGCAGAGCCCCAGCTCTGAAAGCATGGGACAGATGCAAAGTTCATTCAAGGAACCTCATCCCATTCATTACTCGTTGCACAGAGGGTTTACTGAATGCCTGCCACATACCAGGCGTTGTGTTAGAAAGAGGGGATTGTCTAAAAGTAGCAATAGAAGGCTTTGTCCCTTTAGATCATACCTTGTAACGAGAGAGGTGGATTGTAAATGAACACAGATAGTGGTGTAGGGATGATGAATCTTAGCACACATAAACCAACCAACCAACCAACCAACCACCAACCAACCAGAGTTTAGTGGGTAAAGTTGCATGTTGACAAGCCTAACTACCTGAGTTTTATCCCCAGGCCCCTCATGGTAGAAGGAGAAAATCCATTCATGAGAGTTGTCTTCTGACCCTCACACATACATCATAACACATGAACACACCCCACAGATAAATACATGTAAAAAATAAGGAAGGGTAAGATAAAAGTGAAATAATAGAGGGTTGTTTCAGATAGTCAGAGATCTTTCTAGGGTGACAGCAGAGGTTTGAATGATGGGAATGGGCATGGCACAGAGAAACAGCCTTCCAAGTGGCAACCCAGCAAATGTGTGTTGTTTGACACTATTCCTAGGTAGACATGAGCAACTGTCTGCTTACCCCAGACAAGAAACCATTGGCAGGCTAAATCGGGATGCCACCTATGATGGCTAATCTTGATTTTGAACTTGACTGCATCTGAAAGAAAAACAGCCTCTCCCTAGTAAGGTGCTATGGTTGAAACGTGTGTCTCCTATTCGCTAATCTTCATTATCAACCTGACTAGATTTGGAATCTCCTGGAAGACCCACCTCTGGATATATCCCTGTGGGTATTTGTAGAGAGGTTTAGTTGAGGTGGGAAGACCTACTCTGAATGTGAGAACACCCATCCTATTTGGGCTTAGGTTCTAGACTGAATAAAATGGAAAAAGAGGGCAAAGTACCCACCACACAAGTATCAAGACATAAGTTCATATCCCCAGAACCCACTTAAAAAGCAGAGAGTGAAGATTTGTGCTTGTAATCCAAGAGCTGAGGAGGTAGGGAAAGAAGTATGCCTGGGGCTTGCTGGCTAGCCATCCTAGCCTACCGGCCCAGTTCCATATCAGTGAGAGAGACTGTCTCAAAAGAGAAAGTGGGTGTAGCCTTCAGAAGGACACCTGAGGTTGTCGCTTGGGCCTCATCACCATGCCCTCCCACCTATTTTGCAAATTATTTCTGCATACATGTTGTCATTAAAGCATAAACTGAGAACTGTGGAAATGTGTTCTGAGGTTCAACATACAAGGTAAAAAAGCCAGGAGAAGAGCAAAAACAATAAGGATGGTTTAAAAAAAAAAGTTGTAGTGATGTCTGCATAAGCAAACCTTCTTTTGATGCCAGCCATATGCAATTATATTTCATTTGATAATGATCATCTGTAATTTTGTGATTGAGTTACTAACACACTACCCCTTAAATATTATTTTAGAGTGCATCCTTTCCTACATACAGATACATGATTACTCAAAAGCAGCCCAGCTCTATCTTCCTTGGAGATAGGTCCTCCTATCTGAAGGTAGTGCATGGAGTAATAGGTGTGCATCACCACATCCAGTTTTATGACACGTTGAGACTGATCCCAAGGTTGCATATATACTAGAGAAGCACTTACCCACTGGGCCACAGTCCTGGCTCTCTATCTTCCTCTCTTATTAAAACAAGATTAGCCAATCACATCACTACTTAAATATGCTAAGCACAGCCGGTAAAGGTGATTGCCACCAAACCTGAGGACCTTCATTTAGTCCCGGGACTTACATAGTAGAAGGAGAGACCTGACTCCAGAAAGTTGTTCTACGACTACCACTATGGCACCCAAATGCCGTCAATATTAAATGAGCCAAGGAGGGGGGTAGGAACCCTAATGCTTAAAAAATAATTCATATATCAAAAAGAACCGTAGTTCAAGAATATTTTCAGCATCAAATATAGTTCTTCAAAATAAGGGAATGAATGAAAACACTATTGGACAAAACAGATAAGAGTAAGAATTATTAGAATCAAAAAGATAAAGGCAAAGGAAATGAAAACAACTGCAGCAGACATTTTCTCTTAAACGATAAGAACCAAGATCCATCCAAATAGGAAATTAAACACTTGAGAAACATGGAAACCAGAAAAAAAAAAGCCAAAGCCCAGAAAGTCACTAAGGCTTACGAAAGGAAGTCAGCCCTTCCTTGTTTAGATGGACTTGCTGATTTTGATAGGGACTTTGAGCTTTGGTTGGGACCTGCTGAGATTAGCAGTACTACATTTGGAACTCTTGACAAAGACTAGCTCTTCTCTGGGTTTGTTTTTTCCACAAGTGTGACTTTCAATAATATTTACAAAGAACACATAGCCAGGGTGATGAGCAATGATAAGGAATAGCCTTCTTTGAGAACCACACTAATATTTATTACGTTTTATTTATTTACTTTTGTCCATACTTCTCTTTGTGTGCCTTGCCACCTTGTGCAAGTCAAAATCTGAAGACAACTTGTGGGAGCCAGTTCTCTTCTTAAACCATGTGGGTCCTAGGGACCCAACTTCAGTATTGTCAGCGTTTTTAACTGCTGAGTCACTCAATGTCCCCAGACTAATCTTTCTAAACACCAAAGTTTGCATATTACTGGGTGTTTTGTTTTGCTTTGTACTTTTGGCAAATAGTTTCCATCCCCACCAGTTCTCAAATTGAGTAAATATCTTGAGAACCCTCCAACAACAGAAAGTCCTTGTAGAACACAGATATCTGCATATACTCAGAAGATAAATTATATAAATAAAAGTTCACTAGGCCATAAAAAGAGATTATTTATTCTTGGAACACACACATACACACACACACACAGAGAGAGAGAGAGAGAGAGAGAGAGAGAGAGAGAGAGAGAGAGAATATAGCTTCATAGAGACATTATACTTACTAAAGTAGGTTGTTCTGTGAGTATGTTTGACTCAAATGAGTATTTATAAATAATTCTTTAAGATACTTTGGAAAATATTTACAAAACAAAGTGACAAATTAAACTAACCAAATCTAGGGCTTAAAGACTGCTTCAGTGTTTTTTTTTTTTTTTATCTACTAAGAATTTAAAAGATTGGGAACTGGAGAGATGGCGCAGCCATTCAGGGCACTGTCTGATCTTTCCAAGGACCCAGGTTCAGTTCTTATAACCCATTTGGTGGCTCAAACCCATATATAACTCCTGGCCTCCAAAGCTGTTAGGGACCTGTGAAGTACAAATACATACATACACTGGGTATGAGGCGAAGCACTCATACCCATAAAATAAAACAAATCAATCTTTTAACAAGTAGAAAAATTGATAGGTGCTTGTCAGGTAACTGGCTTAATTTTTTTCATAACTGGAAAACTTAAGGACATTTTTATAAAAGCTCGTGTTGCTAGCCTGGCTCAGTGGATTTAGGGTGCCTGCCTTCAACTCTGACAATCTGAATTTGATCCCTAGGGCCCAGATTTCATTAGAAAAAAAAAGGGGTTGCTACGTGTTGTCCTCTGGTATCCACATGTACACCATAGCGCATGTGTGCTAAACACACACGTTATTGTATTAATACAATAAAAAATTTAAATTATCAAAAAGCAAAATAATTTAATTGAGTCATCCTTCAAAAAGTAAGGTAAATCTGGGGTGACTGTATCCCACAGAATGTCGTCAGGCCATGTGTGACCCACAGATCTTCCATTTGAGGGTGAAAAGTCTCAATGGTCCCTGAGCTGATTTACAGATGTTCAGACAGTCCCAGCTGACCTTCTCTTCCCTTTCCTGTGACACACAGCAAAAGCTGCCTCCACCCATCTGAGGGGGCTGACAAACTCCCCATATTGAAACACTTTCATAGGTTGAGTATTTCAATTTTTAGAAGTTGTGGTAAGATGCTCGAAACCTAAACCTTAGCATCTTGAAATCCTACCCCTAGCTGAGAAGCTATTGGCAATGACAGTTGTTGAGGGAGGGAAATTCAGTTTTCTTCAGGGATACAGGATATAAGAACCATCTTGACTCCAGGGTCTCCTGTGTGGAATTGCAGGTAGCAATGTCCATGTCCATCCAGTTTTCATGTGGGATCTGGGGATCCTTACCCTGGTCCTCACACTTGCATAACCAGCTCTTTATGGGGTCATCTCTCTAGCCTTTACAGCTATAGCTCAAGATAGCCTCAAACTCACATTCCTCCAGCTTAGACCTCTGCAGTGTGTCCTACCTGTGTACACCCACACAGCCAGCTGGACCTCTTAATGATTATTTTGAAAGTTTATAAGGCTCAGTTTGCTCGATGAGGGAATCTCATGACATGGCAATCTTCCGGAATCTAATGTCTACTCTGGATTTCTGCTAGTCGCTGAAGAATGAGCTTCTCTGCCATTCAGCTGATTTCTACTCTCCTTCCAGAACCAGGTAGATGTGACAGTTGCTTGGTGGTTTTTTTGTTTGTTTGCTTGCTTGTTTTTTGTTTTTGTTTTTGTTTTTTTGGTTGTTGTTGATTTGGTTTTGGTTGGGTTTTTGTTTGCTCGTTTTTTCCTCCTCCTCCTCCTCCTCTTCCTCCTCCTCTTCCTCCTCTTCCTCCTCCTCTTCTTTTTTTGCCTATACATGTTTACTTATACAATCTGGAAAATCCCAATCTTAGATGCTTTCTGCTACTGCTTCCTCCTGTGCCCACGCCAGCGTCAGATTCCATGAAGATAGATAAGATGCTTCTGCACAGCAGGTACCAGTTCCTGTCCAAAGCAGGGGCCAAGTAAGGGATCAGGAGATGACAAGTGAGGGGGTGTCACTACATCCTCCCTATATTTCCCTGACTCCCTCTTGATGGCATGCAAGGATTTCTTTTCTTTTTTTTCTTTTTTGTTTTTCGAGACAGGGTTTCTCTGTGTAGTCCTGGCTGTCCTCGAACTCAGAAATCCTCCTGCCTCTGCCTCCCAAGTGCTGGGCTTAAAGGCGTGTGCCACCACAGCCCGAATGCAAGGATTTCAAATCCTCCAACAACAACTTACTGATTGAAAAAGAATCTCTCTATGATTGAAAAAATCCCCCATGAAGAAAGTGTAACTTAGACAAGTTCATTCTACTGCCGACAGAGGTAGAAATTACGTGAGGACCATGAATGATTGAAGGGTGTGTGTGGATGAACAACTAGGGTAAGAGATGTTCATCTTCTGTCAACCAGAAGATGGTTTGGCAACATGTGGTGCTTCATTTGAATCGGGAACCAGTTTTGAGTCCCCATCCATCCCCTTAACTTTAGTGAGCTTTCCAGGTGTGCTCCACTAGGCTCCACTTATATCTGATGGGCTCATACTCTCTGAGTTAACAGTGATTCCCTGCTAATTCTCATCAGACAAGAAAGGACTAAGTGTGAAGTTCTCAGGTCTCTAGTGTCACTGGGTAGCCTCTCTCCATGTGGTCCCTTGGTCATTGCATTCTTGTCTCTCTCCCACTCAATCCTGCATCCGATGCTCTCATCTTTCCCCATCCCCAACCTCTTTCTAGCCTATGTGCATACTAAAACATCAAGGGCTGGAAGGAAGCTGGGATGGGGATCGATCGATCAGCAGGCTTGAGGTTTCCCTTGGAAGGAGGAAGAGGTTTGAAGAGGAAGAGTTCTGTGGAAATTACCTCTGAATCTAAACATTCTCTCCTATTAAGACTAGGGGAGCTAAGAAAACTTCCAAGGCTCAGGAATCTCGTGCAACTTACAAGACTCAGAAAGCATAGGAAGTTAGAAGCGTCACAAGGCCCTGTCCCATGTTTATGTAAAGCAGGAAATGATTGCTGAGAAAGAGGGGATTCTTCATTGGCGCTGCCTGCAAATCATGCAGGGAGCTCCCAGGATGCAGGTTTCATGGGTAATAATAGCCTGTGTTGGGTGGGTTTTTCAGTGATGTAGCTATCCAGGTCATCCTTGCTCCTGTAAGTTATACTCTAGAATTCACTGGTTTACTAAGATAGACTCTGGTGAAATAATTTTTTTTTGCTCTTCAATGCCCTTTAAGGCATGAATAGATGTTCATATGTGTTCCTTAAATGTGGTGTTGTACAATACATTTTATTTGCTCTCTTTGATGGAAAGGTATGGGGTCTCCATTCTGCATGAAAAGTAAGTTCTAAGGTGCTACTGTACACCATGGTGGAGATATTCTGTAATGAGTTATAGTAATACATGAAAATTGGTGAACACCTTTAATCCCAACACTCAGAGATAGAGGCTGGCAGCTCTCTGAGATCAAAGCCAGTCTAGTCTACAGAGCGAGTTCCAGAAGAGCCATGGGTACACAGAGAACAAAAGAAAAAAGAAAAACAACCCTATCTCAAAAAAAAAAAAAAACAGCAACAACAAAAAATTGTTGAAGGGTCTATAAGAAAAATGATGAATACATAATGGATAGGTAAGCTAGACTGTCTGAGAAGATCCTTACACAAAGAATATACGTGATTTGAACATCATGTTGCATGCTGTAATTGTTTATAGCTTTCTGATTATGATAAATTAAAAATAGTCAAAGTTTAGGCTATGTGAGTTTCAAAAATGGGTGTTCCTATGTTTTTCTCTTTAGAGGAATTTGGGGTAGCAGCTATATTGGACTCTGTGGCATTTCCCTGGAAACTAGGTCTGTGCAGGTTTCTGAACTGTTCGACTCTGCAGCCTGGAATGGCTTTTTGTGAAAAGCCACGTCGTGAATATTTTAGTTTTTGTGGGCTGTGTGGTTGGAACTCAGTTATTGAACTCTGTCACTGTAGCATGAAAGCAATGATGGAGAGTATATTGGGAGTGGTCAAAATTGTAGTCCAATAAAGTTTTATTTGTGGACTTGTTTCTACTTCTACCCAGCTTCATCTTGGAAACAATGATCCACAAACAGATGCAGGTTCCAGTCTGACCCTCAATCATGCCTTCATGAGCCTCCTCCATCAAACTATCGTTGGTTTATAGCTACCTTCACACACATACTCCCCCTTTCCCATTCACGAGTGTGCGGTTTGCGTGTGTGTAGGTGCAGGGTTTTGTTGCTTGTATGTTGGCACACATACGTGGGTGCCTGTGTACATTAGGATGCCTGGGGTTGATGTCAGCAATCGTCCTCCATTGCTGTGCCAACGTTCTCATAGAGGCAAGGTCTGGCAAGCAAACCCAGAGGTTGCCAACATGGCTAGTCTAGCTAGTCAGCTTGCTTCAGGGATCTCTCACTTGCAATTTCAAGGCTGGAATTCCATTTATCTGAACTTTGGTCCAATGGCAAGCATTTTAACCACCCAGCCACCCTCCCAGGGCTGTAGTTAGCTGTGCTCAGAGGCTCTGCATTTATCAGGGAACAGCGGACCATGCCATAGCCTTGCTTGGAAAATTTGAACAGTTTCCCAATTTTCTTTAGAAGTATCATGTCCCTTTTTGTTATTGTTGTTGCTGCTGCTGCTGTTTTCTTGTTTGTTTAGTTTTTGGTTTTGTTTCTGTTTTTTTTTTTTTAATTTTTGGGGGGGTTTTGTTTTTGAGACATGATGTGCAGCTGAAGATGACTCTGAACTTCTGATCCTCCTGCCTCCCAAGTTGAGGCATTACAGGCACGTACCACCACACCTAGTTTATGCAGTGTTGGTGGGATCACACCCAGGACTTTGTGCATTCAAAGCAAGCCCTCCAACGGATCTACATCCCCAACCTTGAATTCCAGTCCTTTAGGAGGCTCTGTGAGCAGTTAACATTCCAAGCTTTTACTTATTAGAAGGGACAGTCTGGTCTGAGGTTTGAAGGCTATAGATTCTGCCAGGCAGCCATGTTTGCAGAATGGTGTTGACTGTTACACAAGGCAGCTATTGGGGGAGAACACACAGTTCCTCTGAATGCACGCATTTAGAGTTTTATAAGGCTGGTTCCAGAAGCACAAGAGTGAAAATGTACTTGCTTGTTTGACTTCTTATTTCAATGTTTATATAATGTAGTTCAATCCACACATCTGCAAGTAGGTTACCGCTCTGTGCCAACACTGAACAGGAAGAGTGTGGAGCATGGTTTGCAAGGGCACTGGGAACAGGCACTCAAGTCATCTCCAGATGAGGATGGTCCACCTCCTCCCAGAACACCAGAGAAAACCCAGTTATGTCCACGACCCAGGGATATGGTCCACAAACAGACGGCTAGTATGAAATATTTTTATGGTTTTAAAAGCGGACGTCTGAAGAATAGTGGCCATGTTGTGCTGTTTCTGGGAAAACAGTTTCCCTTCCTGAGTTGGATGTCAACGTATATAGAGCTTGGACGCCAGCCGGGCATTCGTAGGTCATTAATCAGGGAAAATTCCATAGTGGGCAGTTGCTGTGGGGTTTTACTTGGCAACCTGATGAAACTGACATCCTAACAGCTAGTGTTCTGAGACACTTCTCTTTTTTTTCCTTTCTTTCTCCCCTCAGAAACAAGCTCCACTAGAAGCTTCCTTCGCATTCCATCTTGGTCCAGTTCTTGCTTTCAATAACCAACACTCAAGACCCAGACATATCAACTGGGGTGTCTGAGCTGGGGACACAGCGTGTGCAGCACATAGAGGGTGCCTTTCCTGGCTCCTCCTCAAGACAAGATAGCCGAGCAGTTCTATAATCATGGTAAATGGGCCTTTAAATTTAACAAAGAAGCCAGCAAGGCTAAAAGAAATCATCTGAGCTGCATATGTGGCTCAGTTAGTAGAGGGCTTATTTAGCCTACACAAAGCCATCACCAAAGCTTCATTAACTGGATGTGAATGAAAAAAAAAAGGAAATACAAAGGAAAAGAAGGGACATGACTGCTCCTAAGTAGAGTGGAGGAGAAAGTTTATTGTATATACATGGGAGAGCATAGCCAGAGGCAGGCACATCTGGGAGAGTCCAGAGTGGTCATGATCCTGAACCACATCAGGAGGGCAAGGAAGAGAGGAGAATCAAGTCCAGCAGCCAGGAGGCCAAAGGTGCAAAAGGTGCAAAAGAGAGAAGTGGGCAATGAGAATGTCTGGAGAGCCTCCAGAAGGAAGGGCAGCCTAGCCTCTGGGCTGGAGAAGTCCAGATAGAAGGGGTATGCCAGGCATGAGAACCCTGTAACAGGTAGGTAGTGAAGGATGCGGGGAGAAGCTGGAGGCCAGGTCTGCTTTGATGTGTTAAGTAGGCCCTGCAGCAGCTTGTCAGGGTTTGAAACTTAACAACATGTGGTGGTGTAGGTCTTTCATCCCAGCACACTGGCAGGAGGATAAGGATCCTGTCATCCTCAGCTACACAAGGGGCATCAGGCTAGCTTGAGATACGCAAGGTCTTGTCTCAAACAAATAAGCCTATCTTTATGAATGCTTGAGGGGAAAAAAGTCTCTCCTTTGTAGAATTTGTATTAAAGACTTCTATTACACTTACGTGTGTCTGTATGTGTGTGGGGTGCGGGGGGGGGTGCAGGTAAGCATGGCTCATGTGGAAGTCAGAGGACAGCTCGTAGAAATCAGATCTCTCCTTCTACCATATGGGGCCCAGGAATCAAAGTCAGGGGCAAGTACCTTTTCCCACTGGGCCACATCACCAGTACTTTCAGAGTTTTAGAGTGTGTGAAGTCCAAGATCAAAGAGCCAGAAGATTCAATATCTGGTCAGGACTTCCCCCTGCTTCATAGACGGCTCCTTCTGTGTTCCCACATGTGGCTGACGGAGCATGCAGGGAACCCTCCAGAGTCTCTTTTACAAGGGCATGCACCCATTCACTGGCCCACTACCCTCATCAGCTCCCCACTTCCTAACTCCTGCACATAGGGCCGAGCTCAGCTATGAATTGAGCAGGACACCTGCATTCAATCTACGGCAGGGAGTCAGGCAGCACCGAGTGGGGGTGGGGGCAGATGGATGCCATAAAAGCTATGAGAACAAATGAAACCAACCGAAGACAGGATGTGGAGGGGGAAGGGAAGACTCTTAAAGAAAGGCTCCTGTTTAGAGGTTAGGTGGAGGGGGAGCCATTTCAGATTGGGAGACAAAACACACGGAGAGGGAGAAATAACTAAGAGAGGCTACAAAGAAAGCCACACACATGCATACACACACACACACACACACACACACGTACATGCATACATATGTATCCCATTACTATTGCCCTTATATACATGTGTTTAGGGCTGACACCTTGGGATTCAGAACTCATCCCTGAAGACATTCCCAACTGCATTCTAAGTACGTATCCTTACATTCATAGATGAGCTGGCCCTCAGCCCTCTTCCAAGAAGCTTCTTTTGCAGCAGAGGCTAATGCTATGTCCTACCATTGCTAACACAAAGGATGAGCAATGGTGGCTAGGAGGGTACTTGGGTGTTTCAAGTGTTGGCAGATGAGTGAGGAGAAGGGAAAAAAAGCCCCACAGATGGCACAGATGGATTTAGAGCAACTGACATCTCAGCACTGGCTCAGGTTGTCTGTCTGTCTGTCTGTCTGGCATGTAGACAGACTGTGGGACCAGAAGCAGGAGGGAATAGAGGTGGAGAAACAAGGGCTTGGAGCAAGCAGACATAAAGAGTGCCCACCAAAGCTCAACATGGGGAACCAATGAGTTTTTTTGGGTTTACTTAGAGCACAGATGAGGGGTGACTACAGGAGTGTGGTGGCCCCAAGACAGTCTCACTGAGAAGCCTTTACCTAGCATGGATGATGGCTTCCCATAGCCACAGAGCTGGAAGCTCTGCTTCAATGAACTTCCCCAAGCTATGCAGCATAGGACCTAAGTTTATGTTCAATTGGGGCAGAGTTCCATAAAAATGTCTAGGAGGAGTGGCTTAAGTCTCAGTTCCTTCGTCTGAGGGGATGGCAGCAACCCACAGGCCTTGTGGCACCCCGGTCTCCCTCGAGCTGATCTAATGAAGATGGCGGCTGTTTCTCTTAGAAGACCTCATTCTACCACAAATGCACTGGGGACCAGTACCTCAGTCAGGAAGGAGGAATGTGTGGGAGTACTGTGCACACTGCCTTCTTTCTGAGGATGAGGATGGGGCCCTAAGGGAGGGTGGGAGAGCTGAAGAAGGATGTGCCAGAAGCCTGTTATCGCAAGTCTCTCTCCTCCCCTGGCTTGCCCCTTCAGTGACCCAGCCTTCTGCCTGGGAGTTGCTGCAGCTGTGGCCAGGAGCCTGCCTGGGGAGCCCCACACCTGCAAAGTCAAGGCTGGCCTCTCCCAGTCCTTAGCTCCTCTAATCTGTCAATTCCTCTCTTCCCAGAGGCCTTTGTCTGAATCTTGAGGGTCACAGAAGCACAGGGACTCTGTCTGACTCCGGCCAAGTGCACCCCACCCCTCCATCCATCCCCACCCTGCAAACAGCATGACATTTGTAACGGAAAACGGGACTTAAAAGTCCTCCATTGCTTTGGGTTCAAAAAGAGTCTTTTGAAAAGAAAAGTGATGGGAAGACAGCTCAGTGGTTAAAGCACTTGCTCTGGAAGCCTGAGGACCAACCTTCAGATGCCCAGAAGCCATGGCAAGGCTGCACCAACATGGCCGATGAGCTGTAATTCCAGCATTGGAAGACTGATCCTCAGAGAAGCTGGTCAGACAGACTAGCCATGCTAGCAAGCTCTGGGTTTGATTGAGAGACCCTGCCTCAATGGATAAAGTAGGAGAGTGATAAAGGGTGATCCCTGGCGTCAACCTTGGGCTTCTATATGCATATACACACACATGCATGAGTACTCACGCCCCCCACACACATTCACACACACACGTGCGTGTAAATGCACACACACACACACACACAAGCACACTATACATGCATGAGAATACAAGATAAACAAGCCAATAATCCTTATGTACAACAGACACACACTAAGAACTTTCTTTAAAAGCTGAGCACAGTAGTTCATACTCATAACCCCAGCACTAGGGAAGCTGAGGCAGGAGAATTGCCATGAATGCCAGGCTAACCTGGGACACAGAATGAGGCCCTGTTTCAAAAACGAGCTGGAAAAGAGAAAGGGAAAAAATGCTTTAAAAATAAATTAAGTTGAGACCGACAGTGGTTATTTTTGTTTTTTTCTCACAGCAACAAAACGAAGGCAAAGAATTCACTAAAATTGGTGGGCAAACACGGGGGTTGTTTGTGAGAGTCTGCTGAATGAGGAGGGATGTACCAACGTAGGGGGTAGGTGGCCTGGGTATGTCGTGTCTTTACAAGTCTTTATCTGATGATTCTGCTAAAATAAACGCACATTTGCTCTGGATTAAAATCAACAGTTTAGGGCTGGGGAATGTAGTTCAGTTGGTGGACCACCGGCCTAGCATTCACAAAGCTCTGGGTTTGAACTACAGCACCAGGTAAACTGAGTATACTGGTGTACAATTGTGATTCCAGCATCCTGGAGGTGGAGGCTGGAGGATCAGAAGGTTAGAGTCATCCTTGGCCAGCCTGAGCTACGTGAGACCCTGGCTCACAAGAAGAAGAGTTTGGAATAAAGGTATTCACAGGCGAAGCCAACTGGCTTCGAATAAAAAAGGCTGAGCTAATTTTTTCTGGCCTGTTGTTTTACTGCTTCATTTGGAATCCGTTAGTGCAATCCACTGGGGTCTCCCAGCACACACACAGTTGGTCCTGGGAGTTTGCTCTGGCCTCTTAATATATCTCTAAATGTCTTACTGGTTATGATAAGCTGAGAAGTCAAGGGAATATACATGCAGATAAATAAACACGAAATGAGATAGCAACCTTGTCGGAGGACTCCTCTTTAACGAGGAGCTATGGACTCGAAGCAGAACAGAGACTGAAGTTGTTTATCGGATTTTTTTTTTTTTAAGCAGTCACAGTATGGGAACGTGGCTCCATTGGTAGAGTGCTTGTCTAGCTCTCCCAAAGGCCAGAGTTTGATTCCCAGTACTACATAAACCAGATGCTGGTGGTACACGGCTGTCTCAGCCCTGGAGAAGTGAAGGCAGGAAGATCAGGAGTTCAAGGTCATTTTCAGCTTCAGAGCGAATTTGAGGCCAGCCTGGAGTACATGACACTACATCCCCCAGTCCCAAACTGTTGATCTTAATCAGGAGTCAATGTGCGTTTATTTTAGCAGAGTCATCAAGTAAAGAGTGAAGTCAAGTAAAGATGAAATAAAACAAGTTAATAAAAGGCAAGCAGCATATTTACCAACTCCAATGTATAAGCTGTCTTTTCTCTGTCCATGCATTTGGAAAACTGGGAAACAGGACAAGATATTATCCCATGAAAGGTAAAAGATATTCTGAGGGACTGGAGAGACACTCAGAAGTGAAGAGCTCATACTGTTCTTGCAGATGACCATAGTTCAGTTCCCAGCACCCATACTGGGTGGCTCACAACCTCCAGCTCTAGTGGACTGAAGCCTTCTGACCTCTGAGGATACCTGCATTCACATGTAGATACCCACACACAGGCACAACGCACACACATGAATTATTTTTAAAGGTGGACCAAGTTTCATTTCAAAAGCAGAAGAAACAGAAAATGACACTTTTAAAAAAAAATTAGTAAATGAAGGCATATAAATTAACATGAAACTTTCCAAAAGTAGGCTGGAAATAATAAAATTTCTATTTTTTTTTTCACAAAATAAAGGAAGAGGGAGAGTTGTCAGAACAATAAAATTACACACTGAGGAAATAACTAAAGAGGGTGGGTGGAGACCATGCAAGTTGTTGGTGTGCAAGCAGATGGTGTTTAAGTCTCTTTGCTGGCAGTCAGGGGAGGTATCTAATGTGGAGCATGGTGGGCCGCACATTAGAGCGCATCATTCATTTGCCTCATGTCATTGTCCTAGGGTATTGTTGAGCTCCCAGCTTGCTCTTGGAGCCTGGGGCACATTCCATGGTGGTGATCTACTGTCAGAGGATCTGGCAACTGGACCTTCTTAAGAATCCAAATGCTCTGTTTCAATGCTCATCAACTTTCTAAACAAATTGAATTCAAATTCCATTCTTCCTTAGAAGCCATGGGAATGTCTGCTTTGCCCTTGCTGTGAAATAGGGGTCTCTCTCTCTCTCTCTCTCTCTCTCTCTCTCTCTCTCTCTCTCTCTCTCTCTCACACGCACACACACACACACACACACACACACACACACACACACACGGACAGTGATAAGAAGACAGGGATACTTGCCTGGCATATAAGAAGCTCTGACTTTAATACCCAGCACCCCATCCACTAGATGTGGTGTTGCTGACCCTGATCCAACAACACTCCAGAGGTGGAGGCAGGAGAATCAAGAGATCAAGGACATCCTTAGCTATAAGCTTGTTTCAGGCCAGCCTAGGCTACAAGATATCCTGTCCCAAGCAAAGATAAAACCATTATAAAGCCAATACCCTCTGGTCATCAGCCATTCCCATAATACCAATACAGGATCAGTCCACTGAAAACCACTTTGCCAAATGAGCACTCTTGCTGACTGCTAGTTCACTAAGTGGCACCAAAGCACCGGATTCATTTGGGTGATTTCTACAACAAAATAAATATGCATTATTTAACCCTTTCCAAACATTTATTATGACCCCATTTGCAAGGGAGTTTGAGGAACTCTGTCACTGAGATTGGCTCTACAGTTGAGTTTGATTTTGGTGTTTAGGTTTGCATCGTCTGAGGCTATACATGTATAAATAACAGTTTGGTGTGTTCTAGGGGCTTTTTAGATCTTAAAAATAAATATTAGTATTCTCACTCTCCTGGTTGTTGTTGTTATTATTCAACCCAAGGCAAGCCTGAGTTATTTTGGAAGAGGAAATCTCAACTGAGAAAATCCATTAGGTTAGCCTGTAGTCAAAACTGTAGAACAGTCTCTTGATTGATCATTGAAGTAAGAGGACTCAGAATCATGATGTGGGTGTTGCCATCTCTGGACAAGTGGTCCTGGGTTGTATAAGAAAGCCGGCTGAACAAGCCATGGGGAGAAAGCCAGCAAGCAGCATTTCTCTGCTTCGGTTCTTGTCTCTAGGCTCCTTCCTTGAGTTCCTGCCCTGACATCTCTCAGTGATGGAGTGTGTCATGGGAGCTGTAAAGCCAAATGAATTTTGTCTCCCAAGTTACTTTAGGCCATGTTGTTTATGTCAGCAGTAGAAAGCAAATGTGACCTCCACACATGGATTCTGTAGATCCTGGAAGTCATGGAAGGTATAAGTCAGCACAATTCTACCATCAGCCTCTATTTGTCTTTTGTCTTTGAATTTCTCTGAAGTCATGAATCTGTCACCCAGGGTGTTCCCACAAACATTTGTAAGCAAGTTTGAAGAGTCTAAGGAATGCCCCCATGACAGGAGTCACACCCAAACCTGAGGTGCCATTGAACTGAGTATATGAATCAGTTCCAAGCCTGAAATGAACCTGCTGAAGCAAAACCAAAATCAATTTGTAGAAACCAAAACCAAAACATCAGAGGGAAAAAATTAGCCTTGACATCCGTGAACATCATCCCATGTGGTATGACTGGGCCGGATGATTGTAAAGATTTAACGGCCATTAGTGTACAGCAAGTGCGTAATTTGGCAAATTGTCCATTTGGTAAACCCAGTTTCCAGCTGCTTCCAGCAGTCAGGCACACCACTTGATTGGAGACTCTTTATTTGTGTGTGTGTGTGTGTGTGTGTGT